>NC_057866.1:250747358-251087358 GCF_019393635.1 Dromiciops gliroides | reverse complement strand
ATCTAAAGTATGTTTTGCTTCAGACAACTGCTTTTCTTTATCTGTTCTCCCTTTCATTATGTCTCTTTTTAATTCTATACCCAATTGAATATATACGTATGTTTCTAACATTTTTTAACCAATTTTGATGATAGTGAGGTTTAAGTGCTGTCCCTCACACCATTTCCCCTCCACTGTAAAAGATCTTCCTTGTGTACCTTATGTGAAATAATTTCCCCCATTTTTTATCTCTCTTCCCCCTTCTCCAGTAAATCCATCTTTTGCACCCATCTTTTGTTTTTGAGATCATCACAAGAAAATTGACTCACTCCTGTGCCTTCTATCTATGAAGAGTTCTTCTAACTCCCTAAAAATGGTGTCCTTTGGAGCTACATGTATTATATCCTCATATAAGATTGTTAACAATCTAACCTTATTTAGTCCATTATAATTTCTCATTTACCTTTATCTTTTTTGTGTTTCTATTGAGACTTGTATGCAAAAGATTTTCTATTCATCTCTGGTCAGGAATGTTTAAAAGTGCTTTATTTCAGTAAATGTCCATTTTTTCCCCTGAAGGATTTTACATAGTTTTGCTGGTTATGTTATTCTTGTTTGTAATTCTAGCTCTTTTGCCTTTAACATATTCTAATACTTTTGCTCCTTTAATGTGGTAGATGCTAACTCTTGTGTGATCCTGACTGGCTCCATAATACTTGAATGGTTTCTTTCTGGCTCCTGGAAGTATTTTCTTTTTGACCCTATGAGCTCTGGAATTTGGCTCTGATATTCCTGGAGTTTTCATTTTGGGATATCTTTCAGAAAGCAACTCATCCCATTATTGTCTGGCAAATAGAAGGACAAGAAATGCAATCAGTGTCAGATTTCTTATTCTTGGACTCAAAAATCACTGCACATAGCAACTGCAGCCATAAAATTAAAACACACTTTGTCTTTAGAAAGAAAACTATGGCAAATCTGTACAGCATTCTAAAAAGCAAAACTATCAGCTTTCCATCAAAGGTCCATATAGTCAAAACTGTGCTTTTTCCAGTAGCAGTACATAGTTATAAGAATTGAACTATAAGGCTGAGGGCCAGAGAATTGATGCTTTTGAATTGTGGTGCTAGAGAAAACTTTTGCGAGTCTGTTGGACAGCAAGGAGATCAAATAAGTCAATACTTGAAGAAATTAGTTCAGACTATTTACTGGAAGGTCAAATACTGAAGCCAAAGCTTAAATCTTTTGGCCACATCCTAAGGAGACAGAGGTCATTGGAAAAGATCCTGATGCTGGGGAAAATTGAAGGCAAAAAAAAGAAAGGGGTGGCAAAAGATGATATAGATAGCTAGTGCCATGGAAACAATGGACATGAACTTGGACAGGTTTCAAGAGATAGTGAAGGATTTGACCAGTTATAGTCTTATGGGGTCCCAAAGAGTCAGACATGACTGAATGATCAACAACAACAACAGTTCAATAATTCTTCCATTATTTTTCCTCAATCTATTTTTCAGATCATTTCTTTTTTCCAATGAGATAGTTCAAATTTTCTTCTATTTTTTTCCTTTTGACTTTGTTTTATTGTTTTTCAATATCTCACAGAGGCATTATCTTCCAATTGGACAATACCAATTTTTAAGGAGTTATTTTATTCCATGAGCTTTGGTAACTCTTTTTCAATTTGGCCAATTCTACCTTTTAAGGAGTTATTCTCTTCACCATTTTTGTGCTTCTTTTAGCAATCTGTTAATTGTCTTTTCATATTTGTATTCCTTTGCTCTCATTTCTCTACCTATTTTTCCTTTATGACTCTTATTTAATTTTAAAAATAATTTTTAGCTCTTCTAGGAATTCTTGTTGAGATCATATCCAATTCACATTTTTCCTTGAAGTTTTTCTTACAGCTGTTTGGAACATTGTCTTCTTCTGAGTTTATGTCACTATAGTATCTCTTTTATGGTCAAGTTCTTTTTGCTGTTGTTGGGAATTATCATCTGCCATATCACTGCATCTGAATTTTGTCCAAAGTTGGATTGTACCTCATTTAGGACAATTTTAAATGCATGACTCTCTTATCCTTGAGGATATCAACAGTTTTTTTGGAATATTCAATCATGGACTAGAGAACAAAAGGAAGAACGTAGAGCTAAATAAACAAATAAACTCAGCCCTCCTAGATTGAAGTAAAAGCCTAGATATTCTAGATACCATGCATGATCTCAGCATTGGCAGCTGCTTCCTCATTTGGATTGCAAGATGGTAAATCTAGGAGTGTAGCTATTCATTTGCAATAGGGGTGTGAGAAAACCAGAAAAGAGGAGCAGACACTGGATGAAAAATGAGATGCTGATCAGTGGAAGGTTATTGTCCACCAGAACTTAACCTTTTTCAATACACAGCCACTTCTCTGTTTTATGGACAGAGGTCTCTCTACCTTTGAACCTCCTTCTGGCCTTAAGTGACTTATTCTCTGTATCCATGTCTGCCTGGGACCATGTTTCTGCTCACTCAATCTTACCTTGAATTCTTGCTGACTGAATCTCTGACCACCAGATGGAGTCTCTCTTTCTACATGAGTAGATCCACAGGTAGATGCCATGGAGGGTGGCAGAAGAATAAAGAAATTATCTTCCTTTCTCTCTTAAGAGGACATAGCTACATTCTTCTCTAGCTGCTGGGTATGAACTCTGAACTCTCAAACTTTGATATTCATTAACTTATATATTTAAATCTCTGCAAATATATGACCAAGTTTTCTTATACAAAGATTCATTTCCTTCTGACTTAATAAGTGAAGTTTTGTTACTTTGTAAAGGGAAAACAGGGTAGTCAAGATGGGTAAACATTTTAAAACCTCATAATCTATTATTTTACTCTGTAACTCCATCAACTGAGCTAGAGTGTGGAGTCCAACTATCTCCCTTCCCAATACACACAGCTTTTCGGTTATTCAGTTTTGTTTCGATTTAGTGATCTTTTCATTGACACCCATATTGTTCTCCTGGTTTTGTTTATTTTACTTTGCATCAGTCCATACAAATCTTCCCATGTTTCCTCGTATTCATCATTGTATTCACTTATTACAGTTTTGAAATTTTGTTTTTATTTTTTACTTCAGCATGGCATATGTTTCATATGCAATGGAAATTCTGGGTCAAAGGCTAAAAACAACTCAATCACTTTTAGAATTCATGATGACATTCCAGAATGTTTGGGCCAATTCTCAGTTATACCAAGAGTGGTCCTCCCTGCGAAGACATCTGTTAAGCAGTTAGCAATACAGAAATAGAATTTAGGATTTATACTAAGCCTGCTTACATCAATCTGGGAGTCATCTGTGTAGACTTAGTGATAGAGATAGAGATGCAAACTGATGAGATTATAGAAAGATGGAATATGTAGAGAAAAGATAAAGAAAGTCAGAACTGAGGTTTAATAGTATCCAAGGCTACTATTAGCTGACTAATCATGGATTCAAGTTGATCTTCTTCATCTCCATAATGAAAACAATAATTGTAGTCTAGTTAACAAATAAATTTGTTTTGGGGAAAATACTTGGTAAATCTTAAAGTGCAATGTAAATGGGAATTATAATCTGCCATATCACTGCATCTGACTTTCATCAAAGGTTGGATTGTTCCTCATTCAGGACAACTCTAAATGTCTGACTCTCTTACCCTTGAGGATATAAACACTTCTTTGGGATATTCAAGCAGGGATTAGAGAACAATAGGAGGATCATAGAGCTAAATAAACAAATAAACTCAGCCCTCAGAGATTGAAGTAGAAGCCTAGATATTATATATACCAAGCATGATCTCAACATTGGCAGCTTCTTCCTCATTTGGATTGCAAGATGGCAAATCTAGGAGTGTGGCTATTCATTTGCAATAGGGGTGTAAGAAAACCAGAAAAGAGGAGCAGACACTGGATGAAAAATGAGATGCTGATCAGTGGAAGGTTACTGTCCACCTCCAACAGTTACAGCAATATAATTATCCCTTCTCTTTGGCCAAGGGGGACTTACATTAATTATTGTGCTGCAGTTAGCTATTACATTCTCCATCCAACATTGCATTCAGCAAATGAGTGTGCAGGGCAGATCACTTACTTATTAAATACATAAATTTCTCTTTTATAGGGTGACTAATACACTCAGAGTCTGTAAAGGATTTCTTTTGCCCAAGATTTTGTTCCAGGTTGCTAAATGCTGACCAAGGACACTGGTTTAAATCAGTCCTCTTGGAACCAATTCTAACTGTAGTAGAGAATGCAAGATGTGAGTTTTTCATATCTGATACAAAATATCCTTATGCAGTCAGCAATATATAGTTCAAGGAACAATGGTCACTCAGCAAAGATTAGAACAATAGTGATTTTTACAACCCATATTTTATTGTTTTTTTTAACAAGTCAACAAGCATACATTATAAACACCTATTATGTGATAAGCACTGTGATGAGGGCTCAGGATACAAAGTCAAAACCATTCCCTGACCTTGAGGAAGTCACATTTTATGGTATATACAACATCAGAACAGTATATATATATATATATACACACACATATATATACATATACATATATATACACATATATATATATATATACATATATATATATATATAAAACAGTAAGTTATATATGGGATAAATAGGAGAAAATCAGAGTAGAAAAGCACTAGAATCAAGGAGGAAGGTGAAAGGCTTCTTGTAGAAGGTGGGAATATTAGCTGGGACTAGAAGCAATAAAAAGAAGCCAGAAGGTAAAGATAAAGAAGGAGAACATTACAGGAGATAGGGTTTCTTTCTTTCTTTCTTTCTTTCTTTCTTTCTTTCTCTTTCTTTCTCTTTTTTTTTTTTGCGGGGCAATGTGGGTTAAGTGACTTGACCAGTGTCATACAGCTAGTAAATGTCAAGTGTCTGAGGCCAGATTTGAACTCAAGTCCTCCTGAATCCAGGGCCAGTGCTTTATTTACTGCATCACCTAGCTGTCCCCCGAGATAGGGCTTCTTGAGCAAGGAAAAACAAGGAGGTCAGTGTCACTAGATTATAGACTACATGGAGGTGAGTAAAATGTAAGAATACTGGAAATATGGCAGAGGAGATTAAATGAAGCTTTAAAAATCCATTGATTATTTTATATTTGATCCTTGAGGTAATAAGTAGCCATTGAAGTTTATTGAATGGAGGGTATGATGTGGTCAGATTTATGATTTAAGGAAGATCACTTTGACAGCTGAATAGAGGATAGACTGGAGTAAAAAGAGAATTGAAGCAGGCACAGAACATGACAGAACCTGTTCGGGAGTACACATTTAACAGGTGTTGACATGAATCCAACAAAGTAGACTGAGGAGAGGTTAGACAGGTAAAAGGAAAATGAGGAGAGATCAGTGTCACAAAAACCTAAAGAGAAGAAAGTACCAAGGAGAATAGGGTTGATGAACAATATCAAAGGCTACAAAGAGGTACAGAAGGATGATACTTTGTAAAAAGTATATTGGCAGATTTGGCAATTAGCCACAAAAGATGGAGAGATAATAGGGTCATAGCAAACAAAGATGAACAGATTGAGCGAACATTTTCTGTTTTTATTTTGAACTTAAAAATCAGCAGCTACGCAAAGAATAGAAAAGGAGTTTTGTATATGAAACTAGGATATGAATTTAATAGAGTATTTCTAATGGATAATGAAAGCTGTTATAGGAGTCTTTTAAATATAGTGGAACGATTATTTTCCTACCCTATAAATCTTAGCACGTCATATATACATGAATTGTGGCCATTATAAAACCCAGGCTGTCTTATGAACACCCTATGGGAGCTTGTATACTAATATCTATGCTCCTTTATTATATAGACCAGATGACACAAACTGAGAGAAACAGCTAACACAGTAACATCAGCCGTCAAACAAGTCTGGACAGGCTAGAGTACTAGGAAATCAAATAACATGACCTTTTTGAAAGAAATATATGTAAAACATTATATCTGAGTTAAAAAATTATAGCTTCAAAAGTCTAAAAGAGGAAAGGCAAGACTAAGTATCTGTTCATTTTTTAAAAAGGTCTGCTGGTTTTAATGAATGGCAAACTCACTATGAGGCAATAGTGTGATGTAGTAGCCAGGAATGCTAATGTAACCTTAGGCTGCACTGAGAGAGATATCATGTCCAGAAATAGGGATGGAGGCGATCGTCCTGCTATACGCTGCCCTCAACAGACCACATCTGGAATATTGCATTGGGTTTCAGGGAATTTTGTTGTTCAGCTGCATAGCATCCAGAGGAGAAAAACCAGAATGATGAAAGGCTTCAAAGTTCATGCCATGACCATATTAGCAGGAGAAAAAGGGATTATTCAACTTGAAAAAAGAAGTGGAGTATGACACTTGTCTCCAAAAACTTGAAGGGACAGTCTGAGGAATAGGAAGTAGACTCGTTAGGCTCAGCTGCAGAACATAAAAATATGAATAACAGATGAAGATTGTTAAGACCCAAATTTAGGCTTGAAGTAAGGAAAAGTTATCTTTTTACATCTCCTAATTTACAATGATTTAGAAACACCCAAAAGGGAAATGAGAAGCTACAGGGGGTAGTGGGTGGCCCTGATTGGAGCAAAGACTGCATAACTGCTTCCCAGGTCAAGGGGAGTCCTGTTCAAACATGGGTTGGATTAGGTAACACCTGGTACTCCTTCCAATTTTGGTACTCTTGGAGGTGTAAATATTATTTTTATTACGGACAATTGTTCTTCTCAAGTGTGTCATTGTGAGGAAAGTGTTTTGTAAACTTTAAAGAGCCACTGAAAGACGAACTATTGTGTTTGCTATTTAATGATAGCAATAATAAGTTGTGGCATACGATTGTGGTAGAATACTACTGTGCTATAAGAAATGATGAATTTGATAATCTTAAAAAAATCATGGATACGCTTGCATGAAATAATGAGAAGAAAATGAGCAGAACTAAGAGAATGTTGTATACAGTAACAGCAATATTGTTTTAAGAACAACTTGGAGTGAATAAGTCATTTTGACTATTATAAATATCCAAATTAACTATATAACATATGAAGGCACTATCTGTATTATGAGAAAGAACTGATAAACTGAAGTATGTATAGAATGATTTTACACATATATACATATTTGTGTCTAATGGTAATCATGTCTAGGGCAAGGAAGAGGGAAGGAGAAAAGAGTTATTGATATGATAACTTCATTATATATTTAAAATAAATAGCAAATTGTACATAAAAGATATGCAATTTCATGTGCAGCCATCTTTTTTATTATATTACATAATGGAAGTACTTGTTTTATTCCATAAATTAAAAATAAAATAAATAAAAAATTTAAATTATGAAATATGAAAAATTCATAATGAAATATAAGAAGGTCTTATGATCTATGAGCAAAGCAAAATCACAATAGTTCAAAAGAAACATGAGATGCACACATTTAGAGACATCTCCACTCCAAATGTTCATATGGACTGTGCCTGATTTGTGGTGTAGCCTTCCAAGCTACAGTCAGACACAGTGTATCTTTACCCTGACATAGTGATATCATTTGGCCCCCTTTGAGCACAAAGGATAACAACTGATGAAATATGTTTATAATGCTAAAGACAATTCACATGGTGTGAGTTTGGAAGAGGAGAGATAGGAAAAGATATGTACATTTCTTGAACTTGGTATAACCAAAGGGAATACCTCAGATAGAACCTTTCTTGGCAATTATAACCTGATGAGTTAGAGGCTTGACCCTCTGACAAGGATTCATGACTCAAAAATGTTTTTTTTTTTCTTCCTCCCCTATAACTTCTGTAGAACTGAAAAAAAAACAAAAACACAAGGTCCAAATGCTTTGTCTTATCTTTAATTTTTAGCCCACAAGAGCAATAAAGTGATATTTCTTCATTTTACACATGAGGAACTAGACCCAGAAGGGTAACATCATATGCCTAACGTCATACCATATCAGTAGCATTGCTGAAATTTGAAACTTCAAAGTCAGCATGTTTCCATTACATCACATTTGTTTCAAACTTTTAATATCAAGATGGTGACAATCATTAAATGATTTTAGTTTTTATATATGACTGCACCATTCAAGCTCAAAGGTAACTTGAACATGATGAACCTAGCAAACCACCTCTGACCCCAAGTTGAGAATTCTATACTATCATTTCAGATCATCTAGATAATTTTCTTTTCTCTGTAAGCTGATTACTCTGAAAGGAATAGTAAGAAAAGAATGCACTTGGATACCTGTGCTTTTTAAATGCGGAGTTACTTGTTCCAGGCAGGTAGGGGGTAGAATAAATAGAAATAGGCCTGGAGTCAGGAAGAGTCATCTCATCTATAAAATTAGCTAGAAGAGTAAATGGCAAACCACTCTAGTATCTTTGCCAAGAAACACTAAAGGGCATCATGAACAGTTGGACACATCTAAAAGCACTGAACAACAACTTCTACTACTATTTGTTCCAATGTCTCTACCTATTAGTCAATCAATCAATTACTTATTAGTCGATCAATCAACAAACACTTATTAAGCACACAAACATTATGCTAAGTTCCAGAGACAATAATTATAGTCTCTGACCTCAGGGTGCTTGCATTCTATTGGAGATATGTATATAGATAAGCATAGATAAAATGCATAGAAAATCAATATAAGGCAACTTGGGGGTGGTATGGTTAGCAGTGAGGTTCAGAAAGGGATTCATTTAGAAAGTAATACATGAATTGAGGATTATGAATGAAGTAGGATACTTATGCTTCTGTTGGGAGTTGGACTCGGTCAACTCTAAGGTCATTTTCATCTCTAAGAGTCTATGATGCTGTTTAAAATAACTAGTAAATTTGATTCAGACTTGTGAGCAACTTGGCACCTCCAAGTTCCATTCATCTTAGAAACATATGCTATTGCTCCTAGTTATATAGTCTTTCTACTTTGTGGGAGTGACATCTGTACTTCCAGATGTTAATGTTTTATCCGTCTCTTTTTGCCATTTTGATCAGAGTATATTATACAAACTATATCATAAGTCTTCTCACACTATGTATACTATATCAAACAAGAAGTTCCACTAAATTTATAAAGAGATATATTAAGCCTAGGAATTGTAACATGAGATTTAACACACTACTCAGAAGGATGTGCTATTATTCTTAATCTCTTGATTAATATGAACTAGCACTACTGTACAGATTTATTGTAGACCATATGCTCTTTAATTATCATTGATTCCCAGAGTTACCACCCTGCACATCTGCAGCCTGTGTGGGCTACTATTCCCTGCTCTTGTCTCAGCAGGATCTGATAACCATTTTTCAGCTGGACACCTTAGCAAAGCAGCAGCTCCAGCAATGTCTCAGAAGAGGTATTAAAATAAAATAAAATCAAACAAACAAATAGCAAGGGGAACACACTGTCACTGATGTTCTTCATCTGTTCTGGTTCATATTAGCTGAAACATTTTTAATTGTATGCTGTTAATGCTTTACCTCCCAAATACAGCTGTTGCTGTAAGAGAAGCAAAAGAAATTAAGAAAAATTGTGTTTTTCTTTTGGGGGGCAGATGAGAATACAAAAAAAATATAAAAACACAAATGTAGTTCTCAAAGCAAGATGAACTATGTTAATTTATGATCTTCTGACCCTAAAATTTGGTGTAACATAATTTAATGGGGACTTTGGTTAATTTTAAGAAGATTTATACTATAGTTCTAAAAGAAGCTTGAGTTAATTATCTAACTACATCATGGAAAACTCTTCTTGAAAATTATTTTCCCTTTGTAATGACTCTGCTATAGTCATAAGAAATGGAATGGTAATAACATAGTAACAAGAAATAGAGTAAATGGCCAATGAAGATTTTTAAATGAGTCTCACACTGGATCAATGGAAAAGTACATGGTGGATATATGAAAAGGCCATAATACATATCCAGTGAGGGACTTCAAATAACAAGTATCTAAGATGTCATCAGGAATTGTATTATTGAAAGAGTAGTTGGTCCTATGTCAAAACTGAGCAATGTCAGGAGAAAGCTAGGAAGTCCTTCAGTATAATAGGTGAATTCCCTGTGATAAACTTATACAAGGATGTCTTCAAGTCAATGTGAGAATTTAGGATGATTTAGGATGAGCAGGATATAATGTGTCATTGGAGAGAATTCCAAAATTAATGGGATCATAGAGTATGAGTATTTGAGTGAACCTTAAAATTCCTAATTTCAACAAGTTCGTTTCTTTAGATATTTTAGAGGATATTACATATTACAAGGAAATAACAAGTTGTTGTCCATCAATTACCTGACAATGTGATATGAAGGGAAGATAATGAACTGAAAGCCAGAAGACTTGGGTTTTAATCTTGCTTCTGAAACTCTTTCCTTACTGGTGACTTAAAAAATTGTTAAATAATATCTAAGCTAACACCCACACATACACACACATACACACATACATACAAGCACACACGCACTTCCCTTCTTGAACAAAATTGGATTACAGAGAGGTTCAAATATTATCAGCTCCCTCCTCATTTTCCCCTCCATTGTATATGCTCTTCCTTGTTTCTCTCATAAAGTAAGAAAACTTTTTCACATTCTTCCTCTCCTTTCTTCCTTCTTCAAGTCAAATTCATAACCTTCCATTCTTCTTTTTGAGATCACTCAGACCTATGTCTTCTAAGTAAACTCCTTCTAACTGCTCTACTAGTGATAAAATTCTTAGGGGTCACATATATCCTCTTTCCATGTATGAATATAAAAATTCAAACGTGTTTATTCCTTGAGGATTTTAACTTATGATTACCTTTTTATGCTTCTATTGATTTTTGTTTTTGAATATGAGAGTTTCTGTTCATCTCTGATATTTTCTTCAGAAATGCTTGACAGTCCTCTATTTCATTTAATGTATATTTCCCTCCATATGGTTATAAAAACTTTTGATAGGTAGGTCATTCATAGTTGTAATCTTAGCTCCTTTATCTTCCAAAATATCATGTCCCAGGCACTCTGTTCTTAGTGGTAGCTGTAAAATTGTGTGTGATCCTGAATGTGGTTCCATGGTATTTGAATTATGTCCTTCTGGCTGCTTCCAGTGTTTTCTCATTGATTTAAAAACTGGATTTTGACTATAGCATTCCTGGGAGTTTTAATTTTGGGATTTCTTTAAATCTTGACCAGTAGATTCTTTCAATTTCTACTTTTCTCTCTGGTTTTAGTATCTCTGAGCAGTCGGTTTTCTTTAATAATTTCTTGAAATATGATGTCTGTGGAAAAAATGGAACACTAATGCATTGTTGGTGGAGCTGTGAACTGATCCAACCATTCTGGAGAGCAATTTGGAATTATGCCCAAAGGGCTATAAAGGTGTGCATACCCTTTGACCCAGCAATACCACTTTGGTGTCTTTTTCCCAAAGAGATCACGGAAAAGGGAAAAGGACCCACATGTACAAAAATATTTATAGCTGCTCTTTTTGTGGTGGCAAGGAATTGGAAGTTGAGGGGATGCCCATCAATTGGGGAATGGCTGGACAAGTTGTGGCATATGAATGTAATGGAATACTATTGTGCTTAAGAAACAATGAGCAGGAAGAGTTCAGAGAAACCTGGAGGGTCTTGCATGGGCTGATGATGAGTGAGATGAATGGAACCAGAAGAACATTGTGCACAGTATCATCAACATTGTGTGTTGATCAACTGTGATAGACTAGATTCTTCTCACCAATCCAATGGTACAAGAAAGTTCCAAAGGACTCATGATGGAAAAGGCTCTCCAAATCCAGAAAAATAAAAGAAACTGTGGAATATGGATGCTGATTGGACCATACTATCTCTTTTGCTTTTGGTGCTGTTGTTTTTCTTTTTTGAGGTTTTTCCTTCTTGCTCTGATTCTTCTTGTATAATATGACTAATGCAGAAATATATTTAACGTTATATATCAGATTACCTGCTGTCTAGGGGAGGGAGGCAGGGAGGGAGGGAGAAAAAAATTTGAAATTGGAAATCTTATCTAAACAAAGGTTGAAAACTTAAATAAATAAATAAGAAATATGATGTCAAGGGTTTTGTTTTTTGTTTGTTTGTTTGTTGTTTCATAGCTTTCAGGTAGACCAGTAATTTTTAAATTATTTCTTCTGGATTTCTTTACCAGGCCACTTGTTTTTCCTATGAAGCATTTCACATTTTCTTTAATTTCTCCAACCTTTTGACTTGGTTTGATTGTTTCTTGATGCCTCATGTAATCATTGGCTTCTACTTGGCCAATTCTAATTTTAAGGAGTTATTTTCTTCAGTGAGGTTTTGTACCTCTCTTACCATTTGGCCAATTATGTTTTCTAAGAAGTACTATTCAGTATTTTCTATGCCTCTTTTACCAAGCTATTAAAATTCAATTTTCACAATTTTCTTACATAGGTATAAGTTACCCATTCAATTTTTTCCTCTACCACTATTATTAGATTTTAAGAAAATAATTATTTTGCTCTTTTTATATCACTTTCTTTAGCGTTTTTATGAAGTCTTGTTGGGCTTATTTCAAATCTGCATTTTTTGAGGCTTTGCTGATCAATGTCCAAGTCATTTTCTTTATTTGACCTTGTGTCTTAAGGTTTTTTGTGACTCTACTAGCTTTTTATTATCAGTTTCACTTTTGTCTTTTGCTCATTTTTGTTGCCTATTTCTTGATTTGGGATTTGTTGTTGTTGTTGTTAGAATTGGACTCTGATCACCTCTAGGGAAAATGTCTAACTTAAGCTTCTGTCTTTAATGTCCTTCTGTTTTCACAGTTAGGTCTGGGTGCCTATAAGTTTTCAGTGCTTCCAATGTGGTGTGATCCAAAGAGAGGTCTGGTCCATGCCATTCTTCTCTGTGTTCTTGTCCTTACACAGGTAGGCACCCTGTTCCCTCATAACTATAGACCTCACTGTGCCTTAGAACTGAATAATGGTCAATAGTGCTGCCAAGTGACACCCAGTCCCAATCCAGTGCTAATACAGGGGTCCTTTGGGGCCTTTTTGCCAAAGTTTTCAGGAACCTTATTGTTCCCATTGCCACAGCTTGTACTCTTGGCCAACCCCCATTCTAGTGTCCACAGACCTCTTTATCTATGTTCCACTGCTGCCCCAGGCTGGGGAAAAAGGCTCCCTATAACTCTTGTTTTTTCTTCTCAAAATTCAATTTGGCATGTTTTGGGGAGAGGGGGAAATCACTGTAGGAGAGGTTTGGCGGAAGTCTTTCAAATTATAACCTTTCACTTCACCATCTTGACTACAATCCCTTCACTTATCTCAAATTCAAGAACTTAATTTAGTCATTACTGGACACACACTGGCTGTGTGGCTATGAGCAAGTCACTTAACCTCTTAGAACTTTAAGAAAATCTCTACAACTATGTGTGCAGAAAAGGTGCCAACCTGCATTGATAGATGTAGTTTCTTCATCTAAGCATTCCTTATCCCAATGAGATCACAGGTTTAATCTCTATCGCAGTGCCTGGCACATAGACACTTTATCAATACTTGCTTCATTGCATGTTATTAATTGTCTCTGTGATCTGTACTATTTAACATTTTTGTGAATCACTTGAAGAAATGCATGGATAGAATCCTCAGCACTTTTTCAATCTCACAAATCTGGGAGGTAAAGCTAATATAAGTATGCATGACACTGGATCCAAAAATATCTTAACAGGCTAAAATCTAATAACATAAAATTTAATAGGTATAAGAGACTTCTAGAAATTTGGGACTGAATGCACATGCATATAAAGGGGCAAAAGTGTGGTTATGAGGAGAAAGAAGAAAAATTTAAAAACCATTTCACATGTGCTCAGTTTGTTCTTATTCCTTTTACTACCCCTCTCTTTTATACAGTAGACTAGAGGAAAAATGCTATTTGAAAACTGAGGAACCTCAAAACCTAAAATTGTTTAATAATTGTTCAGCAAATGAGCATTGTCTGAGATTCAATTTAGAGGCATATTGAATATTCACAGGGAGCTAGAGTATGGTCAACAATGAAGAACCAAAGTGCTTTGACTAAGAAATTAAGAAATTAATCTTGAGATCATCAGATGGTGGGATGACCTTGCTCTTTGTTTTAAAGAACTTTATTTCCAAAAGGGAGAATCTTCTGCTCGGGAAATGACTCAAAGCTATGATTTACTTTTTTGCCATTAGCAGCTGATTTTCTTTATTTTTTCTTTATTTAGTATTTTATTTCCCCCAATTATATATAAAAACAAATTTTAACATATCTTTTTTAAAACTTTGAGTTACAAATTCTCTCCCTACCCCACTTTGAGAAGACAAGCAATTATATATAGATTATACATATGTAGACATGCAAAACATTTCCATATTAGTCATGTTGTAAAAGAAAACATACAACCCCCCCAAGAAAAATAAAGTAAAAATGTATGCTTCAATCTGTATTCAAACACTATCAGTTCTTTCTCTGGGGATAGATAGCATTCTTCATCATAAATCCTTCAGAGCTATCTTAGATCATAGTGTTGCTGAGAAAAGCTAGGTCATTCACAGTTGATCATCTTACAATATTGCTTTTACTTTGTTCACAGTCCACCAGCTCATATAAGTATTTCCAGGCTTTTTTTTTTTCTTAGAGCATCCTGCTCATCATTTCTTATAGCACAATAGTATTCCATCACAATCACATACCACAGTGTGTTCAGCCATTCCCCAATTGATGGGCATTTCAATTTCCAATTATTTGGCACCAAAAAAGAGCTGCTATAAATATTTTTGCAACTATAGGTCATTTTCTTTTTTATCTCTTTTTTTAGATACAGACCTAATAGTGGTATTGCTAGGTCAAAGAGTATGAATGATTTTGTAGTCCTTTGGGCATAGTTCTAAATTGTTCTACAGAATACTTGAATCTGTTTACACTTCTACCAACAGTGCATTAATGTCTCATTTTTACCACATTCCTTCCAATATTTATCATTTTCCTCTTCTGCTCTATTAATCAATTTAATAGGTATGAGGTAGTACACCAGGATTGTTTCAATTTGTACCTCTCCAATAAATAGTGAGCTAGAGCATTTTTTTTCATATGGCTATAGATATCTTTGATTACTTCATCGGAAAACTGTTCATACCTTTTGATCATTTATCAATTGGGGAATGGCTCTTATTTTTATAAGTTTAACTCAGTTCTCTCTGAGAAATGAGGAACATAAAGACAAAAGTCTCTATCTTCAAGAAGTTTACTTTCAAATGAGGTAGACATGGTTCCATGAGTATATATAGACTTTATGCAAAATTAATTTAAGGAACATTTTGAAGAAGGTACTCCAACAGTTAGTAGACCAAGAAAACATTTAGAAATAAAATAGTGATAGAAGTAAATCCAGAAGGAAAAAAAGGTTTCCAAGAGACAAAGATGAAGAGAAAATGGAGATGGGGATAAAGAACAATGAGTAGGTTAGTATAGCTAGAACTCATTGCATAGGGGAAGAGAATATAAGAAGATAGCAAAAGTGGAAAGAAGTAAGATTTTGAAGAGCTTTAAATATCAAACATAGGTGTTTATATTTTCTGCTAGAAGCAATGGAGAGCCAGTAGAGTTTTTGAGTAAGGGGGTGGGGGGAATGGGATGACATGAAAAGACTTGCACTTTCAGAAAGTCACTTTGGCAACTGTATAGAAGATAGATTGGTGTGGAGAGATGCTTGAAGAAAGGGCACTAAAAAAGAAGTCATTTCATTAATCCAGGTAGGAAGTGATGAGGGCCTTAGCGATGGTTGTGGCTGTGGAGTAGAGAAGATATGTGTAATGTATGTGGTATGGTGTGGAAGCTAGAAGGTTTGGTGGATAGAGTACTGCCCATTGAGTCAGGAAGATATGAGTTCAATTCCTGCCTCAGATACTTCCTAGCTATGTTCCACTGGGCAAGTCATTTAACTTCTGGTTGCTCTAATTTCCTCATTTGTGAAATGGAGATGATAATAGTACCTACCTCCAGGGTTGCTATAAAGCATTTTACAAACTTTAAATGTATATATATATATATACACACACACGTGTGTGTGTGTGTGTGTGTATGTGTGTGTGTACAGAGAGAGAGAGAGAGAATAATGTAGAAATGGAAGGGAGTGTGGGAGGAAGGAAGGAGGGAGGGAGGGAAGGAGAGAATGAAGAATGGAGGAAGGAGAAGAAGGAAGAACAAAAGAAAAGTCAGCTAGAAGATCACAGGTCAAAGAAAAGGTGGTCCCTGCAAAGGAATGACTGAAGTAGGTCACCAAGCTGGTAGTCTCTTAGTGTGACCAGAATTGAAAGGAGACACATGTAGCCTATAGGACTTTGTTTCTGGAGCACCTGAGTTAAACACTACCATAAGAAAGCCCCACGGAGGTTATAAACAAGTCTTTGGAAGCCCTGAGAAGTGGTAGCTACTAGAGGTACATGGCTTTGCTGAAACTGGGACAACTCAGGTACACAATGTCTCCTAAATTCCATGTATTTTATTGTGAGATGCCATAGGGTCCCTGAAGATTTAATATTTCAAAAGTTTAACAAAGGTAGAGGTCATTGCATGAAGTGAGGAGACTCAGAGTAAGATCATGTAGAGTCAAATACTCCACCCAAAAATATAAGGAGGAGGGTAGAGTATGACACAAAGCCTCAATTCAGGAATTAAATCTGGAGAAAAAGTACAGCAAAGATTTATGTAGATTTGTGTATTCCCTCCAAATCAGGAAAGAATAACTCCAAAACACCAGCAAACAAAGAATCAAAGGGAGAAAATGGACTTTCCACAAAGATTACATGAATACTTTGTAGAAATGAAACAAGAGATAAAAATGTAATTAAAATTTTCAATGAAAGAATTGAAAGGAGAATAAATAGTTTAGAAGCAAAGCAAAGATGAGAAAATCAACTATATCAGGACAATTATATGCCAAAAACATCTACTATTGTAATGGCATTGAAGGACTGATATTCAAGGTTTATAAAAAATGGGGAAAATACCAAAGTCATGGAAAGTTAATTAGGCTTTAATAGCCTTCCAAAAATGAGCAAGAGAATATCAGTAACTGCTGACCTATATGCCTATTCTCCATGTTTATTTTTTAAAAAAATATTAATCATCAATACACAAATTGAAATATCCTTGATGAGAGTATTAGTAGAGAATAAACAACATTCAACACTGGACCACATTTTTACCATTTCTCAGTTAACTGAAAAGTGTTGAAAATATAAGATCTAACTGATCTTACTGTTTGTTGATAATAAAAAAAAATTTTGACATGGTATAATAGAATGCCACTATATAGCCTCTTTTAAAAGGAGCTGTAAGATTCCTTGATTCTTGAAAAAACCCATGAAAGTAATCCTGCTCAAGATACTTTCATCATATTGAACAATATGTATTAGGAATAAAGAATACGAGAAGTCAAATACTTAGACTACACATCAATATATCTTAAATAATTTCCTTGGGAAACAAGAGCTTGAAAGTGGTGGACATTGTGAGAACTAAGTAACACTATTAAAAATGAAAATGATTATATTTTAACAGACAAGAAATGACTCATTAGTGGTACAATAAGTCATCTCTGAACCATCCATCTGTTCACAGAGTGCTGAATTGCTAAAGCAAAAAAAAAATCAAAATTAGTACAAAACTAGAATAAAGAATAAAGGTGGAATTTTAAAAAATATTGCAGATTCTTGAAACACCTCAAACATGTTGAATCAATTTATCAATTGCAAAATGGGATATGGTCAAAAAATTATATCACCATATATTAAAGTAAGTTAAGACAATAAACTGTTGTAATAAAGAAACCAAAAGAGACTGAAGAGCACTTTAATCAGACACCATTTGACTTATTTGATAATAAAGATATATGATAGCCAAAGATAATATTCATTTAGAATGCAGATTTCTTTGCAAAATTTTACAAGGAAGGATAATCTAAGATCATGAACAGTATAACTATACACACAACAAATTCATAGAGTATTAAACCATTTTAAACAAAGATAATGATAGTTCAAAGCAAGCAAAACTATACAAAGGCCATTTAAGTATGAAAGTAGAGGAACAACAAATTAAGGAAAAATGGGAAAGATTTGTGATGATCAATAAAAAAATATTTTCCCCATCAAGGAAACTGTAGCCACTACACCATGGCTCTAACTCCTCAGTCCTAGATGTGTTATCAGAGGAGATAGAAACATCACTAAAGTGAATAAAGATAGGAAAAACAATTGGATTATATCAAACGTGCAATTTTGAAGTTGTTGAAAAATAATTTCCAAAAAGTCTAAAGGAGAGGAAAAGACCAAAGTCATGGAAAAAAGTACAGGCTTTATTTATAAGAAGGAAAATATTGGAAAGAGGTTTTCTAAAGATACAAAACCAGTGAGCCCACAGGGGATCATTTCCCTGAAGAAATGACAGATGTTCCTTGTATTTATTAGTCATCACATTTCCCCCTCTGCTGACTAGACATACTTCTGCGTGGAGACCTAGGAAGCATTTCTACCTCAGCCATATTTTGTATACTTGTTGAATAGCTTTTCTATGTTATTTCTAAATATGCATTTTTTAGTTATTTGAAATGAGATTTCACTATTTTTAAATTTTTTATTATTATCATAAAGAAATACTATTGGGTTTTGGGGGTTTATTTTATAAGCTACAACTTTGATGAAGCTATTAATGCCTCAAGGATAATTTCAATAGATATAAATAAAATCTAGCCAAATTTTCATGGAAGCAATGACTTAGGATATTACCCTCTACTACCTCTGAATCTTCTTAATGTCTTCTCTAGGATTTTCCACCACTTATTTCCTTTAGAGCTGTTACTTGTTAACATTGACCTTGAAGATGTAAGAATTGAGGAAAAAAGAAATAAAACAGAAAGCTAGCAAAAACAGAACAAACTGAAAAATGGAAGAGCTCCCTGAAGGAATAAATATAGCAAAATTTAGACCAAAAATTCCAGGCTTCACCTTCAGTTCTATCCCATTTCCCACCCACCCACCCAACAAACACACACACACTTCCACTGGTTCTTTAAAGGACCCAGTCTTTTGATACAAATAATCTTATTCATATGGTGATAATACCAAATCTTTCCAATCCACAGTGGCTCTCTTTATGTAAAGAGGTGAATATGAACAGGAACAAGCAGCAGGAACATCAGAGATACAATGAAAATGAGCAAACTCCCAATTTCATCACTGATTTTCATCATAGGTGTGGGAATTTATTGTGATTTGGGGACCGTGCCTTTGGGCTGAGATTAAAAAGCCTTAGGCCCTCAGGGGTTTTTTCTGTGTAAGAGGAACTGGGGCCCCTCCCCCGCTACTTCAGCCAAGTGGAGAAATCTCTTGGGCCTTAGAGAGCACAGGCTGCGGGGACAGCTCGGGAAAGCCCCAGCTCCCTCCTCCCTGAGGGGAGCAGCCCCAGAGATCCCAGGCTTGTCCTGCCAGGCCCTGGGCTCACAGCAGCAGCAGGGGGCATGAGCCCTTTGAGCCCTGGTTGTGGTATACACGGGGGACACTCAAGCCCTGCCTCCCCCCTGCCGCAGCCCTAGTGCAGCCAGCGGTTTATCTTGGTGTGTTAAGGGGTGCAGGGAGCCCGAGGTTTGAGGGGAGAGAAGGAAGATAGATACTAGGGTAGTTAGAGAGAGGAAGGTAGTCGCTGGAGGATGGACAGAAAGAGGACAGACAGAAAGGGGGACGCCAGAGGACTAGGAGAACTAGGAGGACGCAAGGAGGTCGGTGAGAGAAGCTCTTGGGGGTTTCATCACAACAGTACAGAAAGGGAGTTCACTAAGGAGACTGAGGCTAAGGTAGTGAGAGGGAAGTTAAAGAGTAAAGCAAGGGGCTTGTAGTTAGAAGAAAAGACCTGAGCAGTGAAAGCACAGGGGAGCTGGAATGAAAGAGAAAAAGAGTGAAAGTTGGAGAGGACTTGGAGGCAAACTGGACCAAACAGCATACCCTCAGGCAAGAGGCAACAGGGGCCCTTATTATATGAAAAGCAGTCAGATAGCCATCCAGTCAAAAGGCAACAGATTTAGACCCCAGCTAGTCAGTAAGAATATCTTTACATTTGAATGGCGACCATGATGAGACTTATGGCCCAATTATACTTTTTCTTATAGATATAATTTTTCATGTAAGCACAGTTATATAATTTTTCAGATTAGTAGATATAATGAATTTTTTTTTTACACATGGGTCAGGGAAAATTGCTCTGTATCACCACACATATAATGTCCTAAGCCCACTAGCCAGGATCACCTCCTCACTGAAAAAGACCCATGGTTGGAGTTTGGAAGGAGTGAAAATTAAAATCCAATCTTTACCCCACTGGGGACCTCTGAAGGACCAGCTCCTTTCTTTTGGGGGTGATGGACAATTTCATCTCTCTTTTGCTGCCAAAAAATGAGTTACCTCCCAATCATGCTATCAGTTGCAGGAGAAGTTGTATAATGACTACTAGATGTTGAACTGACAACAATGTGGATAGGTCAAGATGGTTTTAGATTATAATAAGCAAAGGTATACACTGGGACCACTACTGCCACTGTCTAAGTGAGTGCCCCCTCTGCTTTTGGGGCTGGTGTATGTGCCTATTCAGCTTCCAACGTCCTGCTATCCCTGCTACTGCAGCTCTATCAGGGCTGTCCCACTGCCACTGATGCCCAGGGCCATGATGCTCACTCAGCAACACCAGGGCTTGTTGCCACCGAAATTAGTACCTGCACATTCTATCAGGGTTAACTGCTACACCCTTGTTCTTGTGTGGAACCTTGTGATGGATACTGGCTATGCCCTAGTGTGCCAGGTCGAGATAACTATTTCTTATTGAACCTGGAATTTGTTGCCCAATGCTGGGTTGAGCATCACTCTCCTATTTCAAGGCCAAACATCTATGTCTTCCCCCATGCTAGGTCATAATTCTGTCCCCTTCACAGAGGGTTTTTGTTGTCTTTTAAAGCTCTCCTCCTATTCCCCAACCCAGGGCAGTACAGTAACACTGTTGGCAATTCTCCTGTTGACTCTGCATTTCCAAAGGCCTTTGATGATATGCTGGGCTTGACTGTCTACATCTATGCAAAGCTAGGTTCTACAATCCAATGTCTTCCTGTCTCTGCAAGATATACCATTGCTGATGAATTTAGTAAGGACCACATTGGGGTGACTCAGGTAACTCCAAGAGATTCTGGTTAAAAATTACAGGCCTTGGGTTCCTCTTCCTATCAGTGGTCCTCCTTACCAATACAGGAAATTACTCTAGCTGTCAATCATTCTTGCCTAAGGGATGCAGGGATTCCTGGCATCTTAAACTCACAAGGCTGCTACCAAAACTAGGGATTTTCAGCTCAGGATCTATGCCAGGTGTACTCATCAGTCTTTTCTACTGAGTTTGGGAGGGTGCATCTCATCAAAGCACTAGGAACAATATAGGAAATACAAAGACAGACAGATAGAGACAGATAAACATGGAGATAGAGGCAGAAAAAAAGAAAGAGAAAGGGAAAGAAAGAGAAAGAGAAGAAAGACAGAGACTTAGACAGAGAGAGGAAAAAAGAGAGAAGGAAGGAGCTAGCGGAAGAGAGAGAGATAAAGTTCACTTCATGAGCAAGAGAGGAAGCTGTTTCTTCTGTAGCACCCCTCATACTCAGCAACTAAACTGGGGTACAATTGTCACAGTTATCTGCATCCCCAATTCTAGAGACATTTCTTGGTTCATGGGGAGAACTAAGGAATTTCCTCTCAATGAAATTCATGTGGCACAGTTCCCAGAGGCCTTCCAAATGACACATAAAAATCCCGAGATATGTCTTCACCTCATCTTTTATTTATAACCTCTCAAAATTTCTGCTTGAGGATGGAGCATGTAGTATTGGGTGGAGGTAGATCCTGGCTCAATCTCTGGCCTAGGCAAATCAAATACTGAGTATCAATGGTGTGATTATCCCTAAATATAAGACGTGTCTTTCAGGGTATAGTTCATAATAACTCAGAGGATATTTTCATATGTCAGTCCTTGCTGGTTTATTCTTTAATTTCCCAGATATGGGGAACACCTCAACATAAGCACCTCCCATCTATAGAATCATCACCAGAAATACTACCAGAACCAAAGAGACCAGATTGTCCTCATCTTCGTTCACACTGCTTATCCCCTTCAACAAGATCATTCCATTGCAATCTAGCATGAGTATGTCAATTGTTCAAGACTGGATCTAGACTTCAGTCAGTCCCCTGGTAGCTTAAGTTTAATACTGGAATGAAGTGAGACATTGGTGGGACATCAAAGAGTTAGGGAAAAGATTTATTTAACCATATTAGGAGAGAGATATTCAACAAGCACTGCAACTTGATTCAGCAAAGCAAAACTTTCCTACCTTTTAAATAGCCCATTTAAGCCTGCCACCGAAGGGTTAGGAAATCATTTCATCGCAGTTATGACCCCCATGAAGTGATCTCAATAGATTGTTCTATTAGTCCTATGAGTCAGTTGGGTCTCAAGGATGGTTTCAATACCTTGTAAGGAATACATAGCCTGACTTGCACTGATTCCATGTTGATTTGGGGGAGAAGAGTTTCTATTACAATCAGGAAATTCTACCAATGAAGGCTCTCATCTTCTCTGCAATTTATCAGCAGAGAACATTGCCCAGAGTACAAAGAGACCAAGAATCATAGAGACAGTGTGTGTAAGAGACAGAACTTACACCCAGCTCTGAAGTCCTAACCATTTCTACTATGATGTGGAAAGCAGAGCCAGCTGTTAGCAGAAGTAGAGAGTGTGCTAGGCCTGGAGTAAGGAAGACCAGAGTTCAAATCTACCCTCAGATGCTTACTAGCTATGCGACCCTAATATAGGCCCTTGGTCTCTATTTGCCTCAGTTTCCTTAACTGTAAAATGAGAGTAATAATAGCATCTACCTCACAAGCTTTTTGTAAGGATCACTTTCATGAGATAATATTTGTTTAAGTGCTTTCTCAAGAAAAACTAACCTAACTTTGTATGGGGAGGGGAGTTATGTTATTGCTCCTACCAAAGAGATGGAAGGTAATGAGTACTGAGATATCTCTGGCAAGCCAGTTTGAAAGGATAAAGCTGGGTAAAATCATTAATTTACATGCCTCACAATGGCACACAAATGACTAGCAAAGCACTTTATCAACTTCCTCTCTAATGCAAACCTGATGCTATCTTTTGTTTTATTATTTAATTTTTAAATTAAATTTGATTTATTTTTGTAATGGGTATTGCACCTTGTCAGAAACTTTTTCTACATCTACTGCTATAATTATATGATTGTGCTGTTCTTGCTAATAAAATGGTTAATTACATTCATAATTGTCCTAACATTAACCATCCCTGCATTCCTGGTATAAATCCAACCTATTCATAGTATATAATATTTAGATTATATTGCTCCAGTCTCCTTGCTAATCTTTTTTGTTTGTTTGTTTCTCTCTTTTTTTTGGGGGGGGGGGAACAATGAGGGTTAAGTGACTTGCCCAGGGTCACACAGCTAGTAAGTGTCAAGTGTCTGAGGCATATTTGAACTCAGATTGTCCTGAATCCAGGGCTGTGCTCTATCCACTGCGCCACCTAGCTGCCCCCTAATCTTTTATTTAAAATTTTGCAGCAGGGGGCAGCTAGGTGGCACAATGGATAAAGCACCAGCTCTGGATTCAGAAGGATCTGAGTTCAAATCCAACCTCAGACACTTGACACTTACTAGTTGTGTGACCCTGGGCAAGTCAGTTAACCCTCATTGCCCTGCCAAAAAAAAAATTAAATTTTAAAATTGCCACAATGTTCATTAAGCTTATTGGGCTATAATTTTCTTAGGTAACAAGACCATATTTATTTTATTTTATTTGGTAGGACTCCTTTTCCCATTTTTTTCAAACTGTTTATGTAATATTGGAATTTATTGCTCTTTAAATGTTAAAATTTGCTTGTAAACACATATTCTGGGTCTGGAATTTTTTTTTTCCTTTGGGGATATATTTATGACTCATTGCATTTCTTTTTTCTACAGTTCAGTTACTGAAGTCTTCTAATTCTTATGTTAATCTAAATATTTTCATTTTTGTATTCATCCATTTTATTTAGATCATCAGTTTTAATGCAAATAATTCAGTAAAATATTTCTTAATAATTTGTTTCTTCATTTGTTGTGAATTTTTCTTATTTCATTTTTTATGCTTGTTACTTCATTTTATTCTTTATTTATTTAAATCAAGTTAGCTATCATTTAAGCCATTTCTTTTTTATGCTTCTTGTTTATTAATATTCCATGCTGCTATTGTTGTTTTTGCTCTTGTTTTCTTTCAGTTTAGTTAATCTCATCTTTCATTTTTGGGATTTCTGTAATAGTGCTTAATTGGAAGTTTTAAATTTCTTGGTTTTCTAGGAATTGCTTGAGTTACATGTCTGGAGAATGTGCCTACTTGTAGTGAAGGCCATTTCTTTCTCTATGTTATTGATGAAAATTTTTAGAGATATCAACTTTCCCTTAAGTATAGGTTTGGCTGCCTTCCAAAAATTGCGTCATTGTTATCAATATTTTTGTTTGATTTCTTCTCTGACCCACATATTCTTTAGAATTTAAGTTATTTAATCTTCAAATAAGTTTAAATTTTTACTTCAAAGGACCTTTATTGAATATGTTTTATTGCATTATAGTCTGTAAATGATGCCTAAATATTTGTTTTTCTTCATTTGTTTGTGAGGTTTTAATTCCTTAACATATGGTAAGTTGTTGTGAAAGTGCCATGTACAGCTGATAGATATAGATAGATAGATAGATAGATAGATAGATAGATAGATAGATAGATAGATAGATAGATATAGAGTCCCATTCTCTAGAGGTCTATCATCTAAATTCTATTTGTCTTTCATTTCTTTTTAATTTATATTCGGGTTAGAGTTATCTAGATTTGAGAGGATTTAATCTAGAAATATTTATAACAGTTCTTTTTATGGTGGCTAAGAATTGGAAATCAAAGGAATGTCCATCAATTGGGGAGTGACTAAACAAGCCATGATATATGATGGCGATGGAATATTAGTGTGCTAGAAGAAATGACAAGCAGGATGATTTCAGAAAGACCTGGAAAGACTTCTATGAACTGATGTATAGTGAAGTGAGCAGAACCAAGAACCATTGTGCACAAAGACAGCAATATTATTGGATGAAGAACTGTGAATGACTTAACTATTCTCAGCAATTCAATGATCCAAGACAATCCGAAAGAAGTATTGATGAAACATACTATCCACCTCCAAAGAAAGAGCTAATATTGATGGAACACAGACAGAAGCATGCTATTTTAATTTTCTTTCATTTTTTTTTCTTTTAGTCAAATTTTTTTACACAAAATGACTAATATGGTAATGTTTTACATAATCATACATGTGTAACCCAAATCTGATTGCTTACCACCTCAGAAAGTGGGGAAGGGAGGAAGGAAAAGAGGGATAAAGTTTGGAATTCAAAAGTTAAATTTAAATGTTTATTATTTTTTAAAAATATTAAAATTTTTACAAAAAAATTTTTAAAACCTTTTTTGGGGGCAGGGCAATGGAGGGTTAAGTGACTTGCCCAGGGTCACACAGCTAGTAATTGTCAAGTGTCTGAGGCCAGATTTGAACTCAGGTCCTTGTGAATCCAGAGCTGGTGCTTTATCCACTGCACCACCTAGCTGCCCACCAAAAACCTCTTTCTTAATCTCTACCAGTAATTCTAGTTGGACTTGTTCCTAAACTGTGCTTTTCTTTGATACTTTTGTTGTGGATGTTTTAGAATAATTTTCTTCTTCTGGGTTTATGTGTTGAGCTTATGTGTCACAATTGGTCTTTATTGTTTATCCTTCCAGTCTACTTCTTAACTTTGGTTAAAGTTTAGCTGTGCACTTCTGGGTGGAATTGCTGGACTGAGTTTTTGTACTCAGGTCCTTCTGCTACTTTCCTCTGGTACTAATCTGAAATAGAGCTCAGGCTGGGGACCTTTGGGCTTCCAGGTCTTCCAAAATGGTGCGATTTGGGACAAAGTCCGATCAGTGACCTACTAGTCTAAGTTCAGCAACTTCCGGATCTGAGAATGTGTCTGAGCAAGACTCCTGTGTGCTTGCACCTTGTTGGAAGTTCCAGTAGACTGCTTCAGTTCTCAGTACTATCAGACAGCTGAGAAACTCTGTGGCTTAAGAGTGACTGAACTCAGATTCTTGTACAAGTTTTTCCACTGCCTGTTTCAGAATAGGCTCAAAGCTAGAATTGAAACAGATCAGCTTCTAGTGTCAGGGCCATCAAACTAGTATTTACTTCTGAAAAATTAGATAATAAGCTCCTTGAGGGCAGAAATATTTACCTCATTTTGTATTCCAAAGAATTAGCATCATGCCTAGCACACAGTATTCACTTAATAAATGCTTATTGACTGAATGACTAACTAACTTGTTTCTTATTCATTACATAGCCAAGGGCTTATTATCCTGAGATGCCACCTTAGGGCACAGGTCTACCTGTTGATCCATCCTACATCTGTGACCCAGAACTAGGTAGTGAGAGACAAAGTTTCTATTTGGTACTTGTTACTGTACCTTCCATTGAGATCCTAGTGGCCTGGTATGGGTCTGGGACCCTTTTATTTTTATTTTTTATTTTTTATTTTTTAGTGAGGCAATTGCCCAGGGTCACACAGCTAGTAAGTATTAAGTGTCTGAGGCCAGATTTGAACTCAGGTACTCCTGACTCTAGGGCCAGTGCTCTATCCACTGCACCACGTAACTGCCCCCTGGGACCCTTTTTGACTTTGCATATAGTCTCATTCTTTTTCTAGTCACTGGGTACAAAATGCTCTGCAAGGCATGATCCTGGCCACAGACCTCTTTATCTATATCCTTATGCTGAGTTCTCTATAGGAATAAAGTCAAATATATAGTTACCCAACCCCTAAACACAAAACATCATAACTTGTGTTCCCAAAACTTTTATGAAATCTTGGTATAAAAGAATATATTATTTGAGGAACATAAAAGTTGTGCAAAGGGGCAGTTAGGTGGTGCAGCAGATAGAGCACCAGCTCTGGAGTCAGGAGGACTTGAGTTCAAATCCAGCCTCAGACACTTGACACTTATTAGCTGTGTGACCCTGGGCAAGTCACAACCCCAATTGCCTCACCAAAACAAAAATTATGCAAAGAAGTGTCAGAAGTAAAAAGAATAACTTATTATTAATTCAGTAATTATGAATGAGTCACCTGAAAATGATATATTTACATTGCCTTTATTGATTAACTCAAAATTTGATTCAATTCCACATCCATCTATATTGTAAATGTAAAAAGTAGCAAGACTGCTAGAATACATGACATCAACATGGAAAATTCTCCATGCCACCAATATAATAAAGTTAAAAAATTTGCACAAAATATGGCAATTTTAGGGGCATCACTTAAGTCCATTAAGGTTCTCCTCAATCTACTATCACCTCTTTTTAATAAAATTAATTATGGCTTCCAAACTAAGGAGGGATTTGAGCAATATCCTAAGAATAACTTGAAATGGTCATGGGTGAAATTAAGCTAGATAGAGAGTTTCACACAAAAAACTTATTAAATAGCCATTTTTCTTCATTAATGTGATGTCTTTTTAAAATACGATGTCCTTTTGGAACTAAGGAAGTGAAACTTTTAACATCTGAGTGAATAAAAAAAACAAAACAGCTCACAAAATCCAAAGAAAGATGAAGATGAAAGGATTTGAACTTGAATCCAGAAGTTGAACAGAGCTACTGGGAAAAGAATAATACTTAAATATGCCTTATTCTCCTCCAGGCAAGCTATATTTAGAATAAAAATACTAAGGAGATAGATAAGTCTGAATGACTTACTGGAATCCTGAAATGAAAATTCAGCAGGAAGAACAAATTTAAAACAATTATCTCCAATGAGATACTATGCCTAATGTATACTTTGAAGGCTATAAAAAGAGCTATAACAGATTTGCAAAATATTTTTTTAAAAACCTATACAATGTTAAATGAAATGTATGGTCGTTCATTCTAAGTCACATCAAGAAATATTACTATTTCCTTGCCAAATAGGAGGAAGAAGAAAATAGATAAATTCAGAGCACATGTTAAGCAGATTAAAAACCTATAGAGATATTTTTAGAACAATATCATTTCACTAGCTAATAATAAAAGCTGATAGCAGGGACTTGTTATTGGACTTGTTGGATGCACCTAAAAGTAGTTTACCTAAGATAGAGCCAAAAAAAGGGCTAATATCCCAGGCATGGAAACAAAAGGTACTCCATGAACTCAGACAAATATGTTACCAAACTAGGTCTTTGCTATCAGCTATCACAGAATGGTCACTTTTTTTTTTTTTGGCTGGGCAATGGGGGTTAAGTGACTTGCCCAAGGTCACACAGCTAGTAAGCGTCAAGTGTCTGAGGCTGGATTTGAAATCATGTCCTCCTGAAACCAAGGCTGGTGCTTTATCCTCTGTGCCAATTAGCTGCCCCAGAATGGTCACTCTTAAGGAGATTACACTTAGTGATTAATATAGATGATGCAAAGAATTGAGGGAAATTGTAAAACCCATAGTTGAAGACTGCAAAAAATTTCTGCCTACTGTCTACTTAACAAAACATGATCTAAAGGCTAAATATATTCCAGAAGCTATCTTTCATGAACTGACAGATGCCAAATTCCCACACTAAGAATGTGGACCTTAAAATATCCATGTTATGCATAATCATTGATTTAGCATAATCAATACTAGGTCTGTATCCCAAAAAAGATAAAAACCAAGAATGAAAAGGACCTATAGGTACAAAAATATTTATAGCAGTTACTTTTTGGTAGCAAAGAATTAGAAACTTAGGGGATGCCCATAAATTGGGGAATGGCTGAACAAATTGTGGTATGGGATTATGATGGGATACTATTGTGCTATGAGAAATGATTAGCATGATGCACTCAGAAAAACCTGGAAAGGCTTATATGAGCTGATGTAAGGTGAAATGCACTGTGTACAAAGTAAAAGCAATATTGTAAGATGATCAACTGTGAATGACTTAGCTATTCTCAGCAAGACAATGATCCAAGAAAACTCTGAAGGATTTTTTTTATGAAAAATGCTATCCATCCCCAGAGAAAGAACTGATGGTGTCTGAATATGGATTGAAGCATGATTTTTTTTTGTTTTTTTCTTGAGTTTTTTGGCTGTTTTCTTTCGCAATATGACTAATATGGAAATATTTTTGCATGACTACACATGTATAACCTATATCAAATTGCTTGCCTTCTCAAAGGGGGGAGGTGAGGGAGAAAGCGAGAGACATTGGAATTCCAAGTTTTTGGTTTTTTCTCAGGGCAATGAAGGTTAAGTGACTTGCCCAGGGTCACACAGCTAGTTAAGTGTCAAGTGTCTGAGGCTGGATTTGAACTCAGGTCCTCCTGAATCCAAGGCCAGTGCTTTATCCACTACACCACCTAGCTGCCCCCTTCGGGACTCCAAGTTTTAAAAATGTATGTTAAAATTGATTTTACAGGTAATTGGGGAAAATAAAATACTAAATTAAATAATAAGAATAATAAGATATCGATGATAAATCAACAAAGCTTTATAATTGCCCAAGTGTAAGATTGTTACATTTCATTCCCATTATATTATCTGATGTAATAGCTTTATTAAAGATTCTTTCAGTGAGCTAAAAAAAATTTGTCTTCCACCCTAATACTTTTTATTCTGCCATGAAAAGAACTTAGTTTGTTCACTTATGCAGTAGTTCATACAACATTAAATGTATTTTTAAAAAATAAGAACAGGATACAGACTTGTCCCAGCACCATTTCTATATAATCTATATAAATCATTGAAAAGGGTGGTGAAAAATGAGATGCTGCTGTTCTACCATCATTGTCACTACCAGTAACATGGTTTATTATTTCTGCTGTTATTGTAGAGTATTCAAAACTACTATTTTTACTTAATTATGTATCATCATCATTGTGTACCATCATCATTATCCTAGTAAGGTTCATAGGAAGAAAGATGGAACTATAAGACTATTCCTAAGCACAGGAATAATTACCACTGTAACAAATGGAATGACACCACCTGCTGGAGACTTACTGTAGGAAACCTCCACCATGAGGAGAAGGCCTCAGAGGGCAAGGCCATGTAGCTTTTCTTTCGCATCAGGAAGTGACGTTTGCTTGTGGGAGGAAGAGGGGCCGAGGCTGGGTCACTTGCTCTCTTTTGTCAGGACCGGATGGAGAAGGAAGCTAGAAATGCTCTCTCCCTTTAATAGATAGAGGAATCTAGGCCTTTCTCTTTCTTTTCACCAAATTCTTATTTTCCTTAATAAATACTTAAAAGTCTAACTTTTGCTAAAGCTTATAATTTATTGGCGACCACTCATTAGATATTTTAGACAGACTAGCTAGAATTTTAGCCCCTTACACCACCATGGTAAAAATGGCATGAGAAATTGTTTGAAGACCTCAAAAACACATTGGAAGATTACTCCAATACTAATTATTAAAAGGTAGAAAACAAACATCTTGTCACCCAATTAAAGGCATCAATAGCAACAAAACTTCATCCAGAATAGTCTAGAAAATAATCTACTTAAGAAATTCTTCATATCCTTAATTGATATTTGAAAGCAAAAGGAAAAATATTAAGATGTCATAAGAAATCAAAGGATTGCAAAAACAACAATAACAATTTAAAAAATCAATCAGAAATTGATAAGCAAAGTGGAGGAAGAACCACCAAAAGATAATGTGAAATATGTCTGGCCATCTATATGTTTTGATGAATTCCAACAAAAACACAAGCTGGTTCAAACATGAGATAGAAAGCTTACTTACTCTTAATTAAATAAATGACAAACTATTTACAATAAAGAAGGGGTAACTAAAACTCTAGCTTCTTTGCAAAATTATAAAGTAGTGAGGATCCATAAGATCTATAATTATTGAGTAAAACACTTCACATTTCATAAATTGCTAGTAAAGTACTTAACCAGTTTCACTTCTAAAGCAAACCCAAATCTTTCTTAACAGTCTTTTTCTAAATATTGGCCAATTATGTGTTTATATTTTAGACTAAACATTTATAGTTTCATTTAAAGTTTTCATATCTCAAATATAAAGCACTTTGTCAAAGCTATAAAAACATGAGTCATAACCCCAAATGATAAATGGTAAAAGAATATGAATAGGCAATTTTCCACTGAAGAAATCAAAACAATTTATAGACATATGGAAAAAATTCTCTAACTCATTATTGATTAAAGAAATGCAAATTAAAACAACCTGAGATATCATTTTGCATCTACCATATTGGTTAAAATGAGTGAAGGGGAAAGTGATAAATGTTGGAGGGGGTGTGGAAATTGGGAGACTAGTTCATTGTTAGTGGAATTGTGAACTAATCCAACCATTTTGGAGATCAATCTGGAATTGTGCCCAAAGAGTTATTAAATAGCTCATACCCTTTAACCCAGCAATACTACTACTGGGTCTATTTGCAAAGATAATTAGGGGAAAAGGTAAAGAACCTATATTTTCTAAAACATTTATAACATTGTGATGGCAAAAAACTGGAAATTGCAGGAATGTCCATCAATTGGGGAATGGCTGAAGAAGTTATGGTATATGATTGTGATAGAATACTACTGTGCTATAAGAAATGATGAGCTCAATAATCTTAGAAACATATAGAGGGCAGTTAGGTGGCACAGTGGATAAAGCACCAGTCCTGGATCCAGGAGGACCTGTGTTCAAATCCAGCTCAGACACTTGACACTTACGAGCTGTGTGACCTTAGGCAAGTCACTTAACCCTCATTGCCCTGCAAAAAAAAGGAAAAAATAAAGAAACATATAGAAAGATTGGCATTAAATAATGAAGAGCAAAGTGAACAGAACCAAGAGAACATTGTATACAGTAATAGTAATATTCGGGGGGGGGGGTTGTTTTGTATTTTTGGTGAGGCAATTGGGGTTAAGTGACTTACCCAGGGTCACACAGTTGGTAAGTGTTAAGTATCTGAGGTTGGATTTGAACTCAAGTCCTCCAGAATCCAGGGCTGGTGCTCTATCCACTGCACCACCTAGCTACCCAGTAATATTGTTTTAAGAATGACTTTGCATGAATAAGTCATTTTGATTATTATAAATACCCAAATTAACTATAAAGGGCATGTGAAGAAAGATGCTATCTGCATCCAGAAAAAGAACTGATAAACTGAAGTATGTATGAATTATTTTACACACACATACATACATACATTCATATTTATGTCTGACAGTAGCCATCTCTAGGGTGGGTTGGGGGAAGAAAAAAAAGAAACTTACATGTATATTTTAAAAGCATCCTTAAAAAATATCAAGTTGAACATAATAGATTTCCAGTTTCATGTGCAATCATCTTTTTTTATTATGCTCTGTTATGGAAATGCTCATTTTATTCCATAAATTAATTTTTTAAAAAAAGGAGTAAAAGATTTCATCAAGGAATTAAATGACAGGAAAAGGATTTGGAATGGTCATAAGGTGAGAGCAAGGAATGCAAGGCAGGCAACCAGTGTTCCACTGGTCCCTTTAGAATATTGTGGAGAAAGTGAGGGAAACATCCAACACATTGCATAGGCTCCATATGATGAAATTTCAAGAGAACATGGGAGTGAAGTAGGGCAGCATGCTGTTTTGAAAACAGTGCTCTGCCAAAGAACTGAGGAATAAGGGAATGGAAAATAGTACCAGCAAAAATGGGGCTTTCACAGACCTCAAATTGGTCAACTGGCATCAATTTGGGCTGAGGCCTGACCCTGTAGGTCACTGGAAGCAGAGACTGAAGCTAGTGAAAAGTAAATTACATAGCATGAGAGCAGGCTAAGAAAGCTTTGATGTCCTGCTCTTAGAGAAAGCACCATCAAAGAAGGATTCTGGGAAAAAAGACTGATATTGCCAAAGACCTCAGAAGGAAAAAACCCCAGATTAAAATATTGAGTACAAGAAGATATACCAACAGGAAAGATATTATTAACAAAAGGAATTATTTCCTCCAGCTCAGGGAAATGAGTCCAAATATCTCTGAATAAGTAGTGCATGACAAAGAATATGAATGAACACCTGATAAGACAGAGGACCAGGTGAATTCCTAAGAGAACATGTAACCTCAAACAAGATGTTTTCAAATGGTACAAGAGAGAAATAAGAATTTTGAAAGCAATTTTTTGGCACAAACAGCAGAAATAATTTTCAGAATATGGGGGGGGGGGAGGGTGAGACACATTGAATTCATGGTAGTGAGTTTTTCCAAAGAACAAAAGAAAAATGATTGGTAATACAAATACAAGTGAAGAAGAAAAGCAAAGGGTAATCATTTTTTTAAAAAAACAATGTTATCTCTATAAAAGAAAAAAGTATCTTGTTCTCGAAGACAAGATCCATAGAGACATTGAAATGAAGGATTATAGGGCTCCCAGAGAAAACAAAAGAAAAACACCTGAATACCATAATTAAAGAAATAATATAAGAAAGTTGTCCCAAATTTCTGAACTCAGAAAAACACAATAATCTATACTGTGAGAAAGGGATGAAAATAAGTATCATCTGCAAGGATTTTGTACCTGCACCTCTGACAGAGTGATGTGCCTTCATTGATAGAATCTGGTTTCAGGAGAAGAGGAATCAGAGCTCCTAGGGACAGCTGACACCAACAAAAGTGGAAGGATATGGAAACAGAAAGGAGATTTTTGTGGTAAGTGTGGGCTGGGGAGAATGATCACAAAAAGGGCAGGCAGTAATAATGGGCACAATCAGGGACATAGAAAAAAAATCTTACCATAGGGCAACACATCTATACTTTCAATTTCCTCTAGAAATTGATATTTCTGAGAGTGAGGTGCAACAAAAAAAATGGGACAGGAGGCAAGATCTACAAGACAATATCATAGAAATTGTTTAGAAAAGGAAACTCAGAATGGGTATCATATAAGCTTTTATTCCATGAGGACTACAGAGACTAAGAAAAGAATGAATAAGTATAAGGGTCATCAATCAAAGAACAAAAGTCTGGAATTGAAATAAAGGAAAGACAAATAATGAAGAGGATGGGAAAAAGAAATTGTTTTTAGAAAAAGATGGAGAAAATGAAATAAATGAACAAACAAAACAAATTGAAGAGAAAGAGAAGCAATTGTATGTAACTTCTTAACTAAGAGAAAAAGGAGGGGGGAGTGGATAACTAGGAAAAAGGGAGAAAAAAGTAACAAGTTAAGCAAAACTCTGAAACTAGGAAAAGGGAAGACAAATGGGTGGGGTGAATGTGAAGGGAAAAGAGTCTGTGGGAATAGGACTGCCTTAAAGTAGATGAAATAAATGGAACTGGAGAGACAAAGTACTGTCTTTACAGATGAAGGGGGCAGGGTGGGAATCAAGTCAAAGAAAAACTTCCAATATTAGAGACAAATGGAGGAAAATGTCAATCTAATTCTCAAAACAATCTAATAAAATGAAAAAGGATGACAGATTGGATAAGAAAAGAAAACCCTACAATCCCTTGGGTGTAAGAAACACACCCAACCAAGACATACAAAGAATCAAAATGAGGAACCATTATAAATAAGGTAAATTTGATAAAGCAGGAATTGCAATCATGCTATCAAACAAAAAAAGAAAAATCCACTCATACAAAAAGAGGTAAAGAAAAAAACTGCATTATGTGGAAAGGAATCATGGACAACAAACCAATATAAATATTTAATTTATATGCAAATAACTTAGCAAGGTACTTTAATGCCCCTTCCTCAGTCTGGGAAAACTTTAACAGAAAGATAATCAAAAGGTATAATATAAAATTAAACAAATTGATAGAGAAAGTAGAGCTCAATTGGACCACTACAGATGATACATATTTCTCAGCACCACATAGGACTTTTACAAAGATTGCACAGAACTATTGCAAATAAATCTAAAAAGGCTACAATAGAGAACATATCTTTGATAGACCATAAAAATAAAAAATAATAATAATCAGTTCTAGGAGCACAGAAGCACAGACACACAAAAAAACAGATCCAAATGGAAACTTTAAAATGAAATCCTAAATAATGATTGATTCAAAGAATAAATCATAGAAACTATAATTTTGGGAGGAATGAGAATAGTGAAACAACATAACAAAACTTCTGGGATATAGTGAAAGCAGTATTTAGGGGGGAAATTACATCCTTAAAAAATACATTAACAAATTTTGGAGGCCAATTTGGAATTATGCCCAAAGAGTTGCTCATACCCTTTGGCCCAGCAATACTAGGTTTATTTGCAAAAATGATTAGGGGAAAATGTAAAAAACCTATATGTTCTAGAATGTTTATAACAGCTTTTATTGTGGTAACAAAGAAGTGGAAATTGTAGGCATGCCCATCATTTGGGGAATGGCTGAACAAGTTGTGGTATATGATTGTGATGGAATACTCAGTGATCTTAGAAACATATGGAAAGATTTGTACAAAATAATGAGCAAAATGAACAGAGCCAAGAGAACATTGTATACAGTAAGTTTATATATATATATATATATATATATATATGTATATATGTGTATATATATATATATATGCACACACACACACACAAACATATATAGAGAGAGAGAAAGAGAGAGAGAGAGAGGCATTGAGGGTTAAGTGACTTGCCCAGGGTCACACAGCTAGTAAATGTCAAGTGTCTGAGGCTGGATTTGAACTCAGGTTGCCCTGAATCTAGGTCTGGTGCTTTATCCACTGTGCCACCTAGCTGCCCAATAATATTGTTTTAAGAATGACTTTGAAGGACAAAGATGACATCCTTGTGGTCTTTAGAATACCTTGGAAAAAGTAGATATTTCATGCAGGAAGGAAAATCTGAATAAAATATGCTCTAAAGAAAAGAAAACACCACCCCTTACTCTCTGCTCCTACCCTATCTGTTTCATTGGAAGACAATCAAATTGCTGATGAACCATTTGACTCATCTTCAAAACAATATAGAAACATAAACTGGCCTTTTTTCTTATACTTTTTAATATCCTGTTCCTTATAAATGACTATCAAACTCATTTTGTATCATGTTATCTTTAGAAAATATCTTATACCTTAATAACCAAGCCTTTTTCTGCACTCTTAGGCCTTGCTTTTTTATTTTTTGTTCTGCTGTTTCCTTATAACTTTAAATAGTATTCCTATTCATGGGTGAACAAATGAGTTATTTTATTGCAAAACATAAATTTTAAGGAATAGAATTAAATTATTTGTCTTTTAAGAAATTATACATTGCATTGTTGCACCATTGTAGGTACCATTGTAAATATTCTACCTGTTGAGGGCGGCTAGGTGGCGCAGTGGATAAAGCACCGGCCCTGGATTCAGGAGTACCTGAGTTCAAATCTAGCCTCAGACACTTACTAGCTGTGTGACCCTGGGCAAATCACTTAACCCCCATTGCCCCGCAAAAAAAAAAAAAAAAAAAAAAAAAAAAAAAAAAAAAAATTCTACCTGTTTGAAAGGGTTTTTTTTTTTTGGATAATTACAACTTTGGAATGAATGCTCCTTTATTTTTGTCTTTGGGGACAAAGCAATTTGGTGCTTAATAAATGCTTGTCAAAGGAGAGAAGAAAGGAAGGAAAGAAGGAAGGAAGGAAGGAAGGAAGGAAGGAAGGAAGGAAGGAAGGAAGGAAGGAAGGAAGGAAGGAAGGAAGGAAGGAAGGAAGGAAGGAAGGAAGGAAGGAAAGAAGGGAGGGAGAGAGGGAGGGAGGGAGGGAGGAAAGAAGATACAATTACCATAAATACCTGTTGCACATAAATAGTTACTAATTACTTTTGGCATTGGCCAGATAAATAGTTTATATCAAAAATGCTATGTGGAATTTCTTCCTATCCCTCCCCATATCTTTGATTCATGCTATTCCACCGAAATATTAATTTCTTGAGCACATGATATCTATTGATAATAAAATAAAAAACTTCCAATGTCATGATTATTTATCTAAGCTCATCAGTAGCTATAATTCAAACTATCTTTAAGATCCCTCTATGCTATAATTCATCTTATTGTCTAATATAAGGATTAAGAACATAGCTCATTCTTAAACATGAATATCCTGTATATACCTAAATATATAGGTGGAGGTGAATGCAAGCACATGAAAAGACACCCATACATCTGGAAACAAATACTTCCTGGCAGCAAAATGTACAACTTAGATTAGAGATTTTTCATGTGTTCCTATAAACAGTGGTTCATTTTCATCTGCTCCTAAAATAATTTCTTCAGATATAAGAGCAATTAAGTTTAGCTGACTGATATCAAGACCAAAATATAATGATTATATCACACTCTGGCTGGTCTTTATTTTTAACAATTAATAAGAAAGGTCTATGCAATTATTAAGACCAGAAAAGCAGACACTGTGATGGAAGAGAAAGATTAACTTTGTCATTCCTCCAAGAGAGAGGAGGGAATGAAAGAGGCATAAGCAGTTAAATCTACTCTTGAGCACAAAAAGCCACACTAATTATTTTAATTTTATAAGCTTTCTAGTGATCTGAAAAGCCTTTTAAAACTTCATATACTTTCTTTTTTTAACAGCTTAATTGGATTTAATTTTCAGAAGACACAATTGCTCACGATTAATCCAACTGGCTACAGAACATCTTTTAATTTTCAAGGGGAAAAAAAGTCTTTATCATAATGTCGCCTTTATCTGCAAAGCTCAAATATGCCATTGGGTGCAGAGCCAATGTTTTGGAAATACAAAATCTTTTTGTTAATTCCATTAATCAAGTGAATTCCATGGTGGAGAGGGGAGTACAGGTGTGGGGGAGAACATCAACTTAATACCATAAAAAGGAGAAATCAAAGCTTACAGGCATACACTGGAGAGTTTCTTAGGAAGTCAATGCATTTGATGATAGCATATGAATAGCCTGCAACTATAAAGGAGTATGTTTTGTTAACCATGAAGCACTGGGAGTTTTGTATAATCTTATCAATGAAACAAATGCAAAACACCATTTGTTTCTGTTAAGGGTGCCATTTCGAACCCCAAACAGGTTTCGTGGACTCTTCCATAAAATTCCCAAAAAATAAGCTATATATAAAATAAGGAACGTCCACTAACAACCTTCAATTCCAAATCAGCTAAATGGGTACTACAAAGCACATAAGCCGAGGGTTGCTTAATTTCTTTCTTTTTCTTTTCTTTCTTTCTTTCTTTGTTTTTTTTTTTTGGTGGTGCAATGAGGGTTAAGTGACTTGCCCAGGGTCACACAGCTAGTAAGTGTCAAGTGTCTGAGGCCATATTTGAACTCAGATCCTTCTGAATCCAGGGCCAGTGCTTTATCCACTGAACCACCTAGCTGCGCCAGGGTTGCGTAATTTCTAACTGCTGTTGTTAAAAGGAAGGTGAGTGGGATTGTGGAATTGCAATTTAGGATAATTTTGCTTTGTACATGCTCCCTTTAGAGCTCAAATCCCATCTTCAATTTAAATGTCAGAGATGAATGGAGGAAGGGTCCCTAAAGTTCTAGTTCCCTCAAATTTCATCCAAGTGCAGCAGTATGCTAGAACTATCTCAAATGAGTTCATGGGAATCTTTTGTTAAACTTTTAGTGTGAGCATTTACACTTCAGAAACACGCAAATACTATAAATCAGGATTTGATCTGTTGTTTTATTGATCATCTACTCTTAAGAAATTTATGGAGAAAATGTTACTCATACAGATTAACTTTAAAAGTGTGTTGAATTTACTCTTATTTTGGAGACCTTGTTAAACATTTAGCAAAATACCTCTAGCTAAGTGTTTCCCATCAGGTAGATATCTTGTATTTTACTTCTAGAATGGAATGGGAGGGGGGGGGGGTCTGGCACCTTTCTAACTGGAGGACTCCCTCACCCTCTCATTGGGAGGGGCTAGAGCAGGGGAGGAGTGAGGGCAGCTAGGTAGTGCAGTGAATAGAGAACAAACTCATTTTCCTGAGTTCAAAACTGGCCTCTCAGAAAATAAAACAAAAAAACAAAAAACTGGCCTCAGACACCTATTAGCTGTGTAACTTGGGCAAGTCACTTAATCCTGTTTGTCTCAGTTTCCTCATCTGTAAAATGAGCTGGAGAAGGAAATGGCAAACTACTTTAGTATCAGCCAAGAATAACTCCACAGCATTCCTTCTTTGTGGCAGAAGAGGGAGTTCCTGAAAATTGGCCTGAGGCGGGGGGTGGGGGGGGTGGGGGGGGGTGGGCCTGGATAGTTCATAGAGTGATAAAAGAATGGAGGCTTGTTTGTAAGTTAAAAAAAAATGACATCCATATTCCTTTCATATACTTTGCCCTACAAGATTTTGCATTAGCTGCTTCTCAAATAGACAGCTGTACCTGAACATTTTCTGTGTCCTATGTAGAATGCACTTGGTGAGGGACATAGAACTTGAGATCTCATGGTCATGGTGAGGGAAATGGAAGATCACTGCTCTCGACGCCGCCCCCCCCCCCACACACACATGCCACTTTTTCCTTGGGATTCTTTCCCTCCTCATTTAAAAGTAGAGGCCTAGGGTCATCGTTATCAACAGTAGGCCTCTACTTTTAATTGAGAAGGAAAAGAATCCCAAGGAAAAAGTGGCTGGGGCGGGGTCAGGGGGGGGAGGTGGGGAGAGGGGCATCAAGAGCAGTGGTCTTCCATTCTCTAATTGTTTCCATATAGCTGTTAGAATATTTCCAAAAGACATAGAGATAAGTTTTACCTGAAACAACTTGGAGAGGTGCATCATAGCTCACCATGCAGTGGCCTACTTGCTATAAGAGCATGTAGGAATCTCACATTGGTAGCTTTTCAGAATACCACCCGTATTACCAGAACACCACCAGGACCTGAAGACTGAGAAGGATACAGGTCCCTACATTTATTCACCATGGTGCCAATTTGTTGGGAATGTTGACAGGGCTGCTGGTTTCAGGGACCATGATGTCTAGTGAAAAAGTGTGTATAGTGCCTCAGATCATGTGAACTCAGTAATTTCTTTCTTTCCTTCTTTCTTTTTTTCCTTCTTTCCTTCTTTCTTTCCTTCTTTATTTCTCTCTTCCTTTCTCTTTCTTTTTTCTTTTTTTTTTCCTTCCTTCCTTCCTTTCTATGTTCTTTCATTCTTTCTTTCCTTCCTTCCTCTCTTTCTCCCTCCTTTTATCCTTCTTTCCTTTCTCTTCATTTTTCTCAGCCAACTTCATTTACTTCCATGTTTATCTAAAGCTATTATCATATTTGATGCTCATTTTCATGCTACACAAACAGGCCATGAAATTTATAAAAAGCAGTTCCAGTTCTTTATTTCATACATAAATATTGCCATAGTTTTTATCTCTTTTTTAAAATTAAATTTACAAACTTTAGCATCTATACTGGGAATCATAGATTGATTATCTGCTTCCCTCTTGGGATACAATTTTGTAATTCTTATAGGATAAAAAGTCTTTCTTTTTAATTTGGTATTAAGGGCAAAAGAAAGGTTTTTCATTATTGAGGTATAGCAGGGGAACTTATTTCTGAGATTATAATCAGAGTTGTTCATCTTTTTTATAAACAGAAAAAGCTAAATCTGTTCAACTGTCCTATTATTGTTAAGTATACTGTATATATTATGGTAACTCTATAGTTTGGGGGAGTTGTACTAATACTACTAAGTATGAAATTGGAGAAATAAATATGAGTAAAAACACACAGAGAACATTTAAGTTGATGCTTGTTACCAACTTGATTTTATTTTCCTTAATTACAGTGACTGAAGCTAAAGTGGCTGTGGAAAGATAGCTCATATAGCAAGGTGGTAGATGTGCTTTCTTATAGAAAAGTCTTCCGACCTCAGGGTGATGACAATAAGATATCACATTTTCAATCAGATTGTCACATATCTCCAGTCTGAAGACAGGTTTCCAGACTAAGTGATGTCTAATAACCCTTTGTCTGCCCCCCAAATAGCCACTAGCAACATGACAAATATTGATGAGGAGAATGAGAGGTATCAGGGTTATGCAGAATAACATGAGGGGATGTTTGAAAACTGATTTTATTTCAAGGCTAATGGAACAAAACAATAATGTTACATTTTTTTTTTAAGTTTCCCTCAGATTCAAGCATTTATCATAGTGTGAGACAAACTTGTTAATGCCAGTCAAGTCAAAGATAGTGTCTACTTTGCACAGCATCATGAGAACTCAGACCTCATTCTTAGAATTCTGCACACATCTTTGAGGCATGTCATTAAATTCATTCCATATATCTAAAAACAAACATATAAAAAACCCATTGCAAGTAATTCTTCCAATAAAGACTTTTTCTCACATTTAAAAAGAATGTACGGGGTCATGTAAAGATTTTTGTGTAGAAGAGCACTTATTCAGCTATTGCTATCTTATTATGTTATTACACATGCTACACAAAACATCGTGTTACTTACTGATACATCCATTATTCATTAGGTACAATACTTTTAACTTTGTAAACATTCTTATAATATCTCTAAAGTTTTCTCAAGAAGTACCACAAACTGCCTTAGAGAAGTCATTATCTAAGAAGTATTCCCAGTGTAGGTAATGATCTCCTAGCTAGTGATGTAAAAAGTCTTTGAAACATTTCTTCTTGGATTTAAACACTATTCCCAGTTTTTAATTTTTCCTTAAGCTTTGCTTTTCAAATCTTTAGTTACATTTTTTCATATCATAAGAAGTATTCCATATGTCAACCCAATTAATATAATGAACAAGATGCTTTAAGCTTTGATACCTTTGTAAAGTGGAAATATCTCTGAGTTGCAAAACCAATCAGAATACATAAAATACGTAAATGTGAAAATTTCCTAGATACTCCTATTGACAAAAAGCATACACTGTAATGGAAAAATTTATTGTTTCCCACGGAGTAATTTCCAACAATTGGAGAAGTACTTCTAGTCATTAGATAAAATTAGAGGACTAAGTGTATTGCAATTGGTTCAAAGAATTTGATGCATCTAGGTATGTCAAAGGAGATTCCCATGGAAGCATCTCAGCAACTGTTTTGAGAGTAAAACTTCAGGAATGATTTGAGGAGTCTAAAAGCAGAAGGTAGTTACATGGTACATGGGGTGGCACAGTGAATTGAGTGCTGGGTCTCAAGTCCAGAAGACATCTTCCTGAATTCAAATTTGTCCTCAGATACTTACTAATTGTGAGACCCTGGGTAAGTCACTTAAGTCTGTTTCCCTCAGTTCCCCATCTGTGAAATGAGCTGAAGAAGGAAATAATTACTTGCCTAGAAAATCCAAAATGGGGTCACAAAGAGTTGGACATGACTGGAATGACTATAAAGCAACAAGCAGAGGAAAAGAGAAAGACTCCAGAGGGAGAGTCACTCTCTCCTCACTTCATTGATCAAGTCATTGGTGAGACTATGTCAGGAAAAAAAATACATCAAGCTATGAGTTGAGAGAGAACAAACTAGATACATACATGGAGGAAATGCAGCTTTATGATAGCCCCATGAAGGGAGAAAAAGGCATCAGGCAATCAAGAGCTGTGAATATATTTGCATGAGCTGTCTAAGCTTGAGTTCAATTTTCCCTGTATTCTGCATGCACTTATGTGTATTCCAGACATTGGGAGGAGTAAGGGGGTAGGACTAACTCATTCTTTGGTCCTTGCTATTCCTAAGTAAATATTGTTTTGTAAAGGCCATTCCTTTGTAAAACCAATGCCAATAGATTTTAGGGTGATATCAACTAGTAAAAGATATTGAAAACACGGAGGATTGGGGTGGTGAAAGATGATATTAGGATGTCCAAACCTTTGAGATTACTCCTGAAACTCTGAGGAAAGCAGTAGCCATCCATTTTGTGGAAGCCTGATCTGACAGTGCTTATGGGAGTTGGGATTGTTAGCCCAAGTTTGTGCTGTTTTGTAGAAATGCTTGTAAAGGAAGGAAAAGCATTTATTAATGCTTGTTATGTGTGAGGGACTGGTCTGGTCTGGCTGCTCTGCCACTGGTCACTTCTCTTGCATTGAGGCAACACTCCTGGAAAGGTTGATTTTCTGATTTCCTGAGCTTGCTCTTCAAAGACAGGACTCTCTTTTCTATGTTCAGCCATCAGCTAGGATGAAGGATACTGCACCTTCTTCAGCTGGAGAGGTTCAAAGCTCTTTCACATATAGCAAGGAAACATGTTTCTGATGAGCAGAAATTTATTCCCTTTGACTCCATCAGAGTTAAGGCTCTGAGGTTGCTTGTCACCCCCAGTGAGGACATGTAAGAAAATTTACCTTTTCAATCTATCTATTCACTTATTTTTTTTATTTATCTGTTTATTTGTTTATTTACTTATTTGTTTATTCCTTTATTTATTTACTCATTAGTTTAATCTTTTATTTATTTATTTATTCATTCATTCATTTTTTAATTTACCTTTTTAAACAACAAATTTGTTGTTTCTTAACAACAAATTCTTCCTCACTCTGAAGCCCTTTTCTTCTATAAACTGTTCCATGTCCCCTTAAGGTGACTAGTCTTTTTTCACTTTCTATACTCCAGGAATCTTACATGGAAAGATTAGGGACAAATGTGTGAAGGCAGCCACACATCTGTAGGCACCACTCTTTGTCTTACTTTGTATGCAATTAAAGTATTCAAGCCTCCTACCATTTCCAGGATAAACAAAGTCTATTTTTTCATTTAAAGGCTATTTTTATTTTGTTTGTTTGGTTTTTGTTTGGTTTTGTTTTGAGGGGCAATGGGGGTTAAGTGACTTGCCCAGGGTCACACAGCTAGTAAGTGTCAAGTGTCTGAGGCCAGATTTGAACTCAGGTCCTCCTGAATCCAGGGCCAGAACTTTATCCACTGTGCGACCTAGCTGCCCCTAAAAGCTGTTTTTATAAAGGGCACCACTATTTCCCCAGAGTTCCTTAGTTTCGAACATTAGCATTATCCTTGACTCTTCCTCCTGCTCCCTCATTCCATATATGCAATCTGTTGTCAAATGTTGGCTTTTCAACCTGTTCATTTCTTTCATCTATCCTCTTCTCACTACTCACACAGCCACCACTTTAGTTCAGTCCCCCATCATCTCTCACTAACTCTATTTCTTTTTTTTTTTTTTTTTTGCAGGGCAATGAGGGTTAAGTGACTTGCCCAGGGTCACACAGCTAGTAAGTGTCAAGTGTCTGAGGCCAGATTTGAACTCAGGTCCTCCTGAATCCAGGGCTGGTGCTTTACCACTGCACCATCTAGGTGCCCCCTACTAGTTCTATTTCAATGGTCCTTTGCATTGATTTTTCTTCATTGCCTTTCTCAATTTCAATCCATCCTTTAAAAGTTGCTAAAATTAGATTCCTTAAGCACAGATCTGAGCAGGTTATTTTCCTACTCATAAAACCCCCAGGTCTATAAGGAACATTATATAAATTATTTTTTAAATACAATTTTGTTCATATATTTTGTTTTAACATGGCCAGAACTGGGATTTAAGAAATCACTTTGGCAGCCAAGTGGATGGATTGAAAGTGGGAAAATTGTAGCAGGAAGACCAACCAGCAGACTTTTGCTGTAGTCCAGTCATGAAGTGAGAAAGGCATGTGCCAGGGTAGTTATTGTATCAGAGGAAAGGGGAAGATACAAGAGATGGTGCAAAGATAGAAATGACAGGACTTCACTACTGATTATGTATGAAGGCTGAGAGACTGAGGAATAAAGGATGAGACCTAGGTTCCAAGCCTGGCTGACTAGTAAGATGGTTGTATTCTTCTTTTTTTTTTTTTTTTGCTGGGGCAATTGGGTTTAAGTGACTTGCCCAGGGTCACACAGCTAGTAAGTGTTAAGTGTCTGAGGCCGGATTTGAACTCAGGTCCTCCTGAATCCAGGGCTGATGCTCTATCCACTGCTCCATCTAGCTGCCCCCAAGATGGTTGTATTCTTAATAGTAATAGGGAAATTAGGAAGAAAGGAGATTTGGCAGGGGGTGAGGGGAGGAAGATAATGAGTATGGATAAGTAGAGTTTTGGAAATGTTAAATTTAAGATGTCTATAGGAAAGCCAACTTGAGATGTCTGAAGGGTAGTTGGAAACGAGAAAGTAAATGGGGAGAGAGGTTAAGCTATGTAAGTACTTTTAAGAAATATAAGCCTAGAGACAATAATTGCAGTCATGGGAGCTAATAAGGTTTTTAAGTGATCACGATTGGTGATGATACATAACTATAGCTTGAGAGAGAGACTAGAATTACATACGCCCATCTATACATACATATATACACACATACATATATCTGGGAATCATCTGCATAGAAATGAACGTTGAGGGGGCAGCTAGGTGGCGCAATGGATAGAGCACCGGCCCTGGAGTCAGTAGGACCTGAGTTCAAATCCAGCCTCAGACACTTGACACTTACTAGCTGTGTGACCCTGGGCAAGTCGCAACCCTCGTTGACCTGTAAAAACGAACAAAACGATAGATAGATAGATAGATAGATAGATAGATAGATAGATAGATAGATAGATAGATAGATAGATAGATAGATAGATGGATGGATGGATCAATCGATCGATGATAGATAGATAAACAAATAAACAAATGAATGAATGAAATAATCATTGAACCAATGGGAGCTGAGAAGATCTTCAAGTGAAATGGGCCAGGCCTAGGGCCAGGCCTGGAGGAATACTGACAGTTATAAGTATGACATAGATGAGAAATGAACCAATGAGCCAGAGAAAGAGTATCTGGACACATAGCCAGGAGTCAGTGGTACCATGAAAATGTAGAGAGAATTTCTAGGAAGAGAAAGTGATTAACTATGTTGAGTGCTGTGGGGGAAAAATGAGCAAGGACCATTAGATTTGCCAATTAAGAGGACTAGTAACTCTGAAATCTACATTCACCCTCAGTGGATAACTAGAAAATGTAGTAGTGACTGACTCCACAGTAAGTGTTCTATCCACATTGTATCAGCTGACTGCTTTTAAACAATATAACAATAAAAACCCTCCAGTCTCCTCAAAGCTTTATTTTTGCAATGTTTTGTCATAATATGAGTTAAGATTTTTCTCCCAGGAAATTTTTCCTCATCTTCTTTATCCTGGCAGCCTATTATCTATTTCCTTAATATTCTATGTAGCTCTTGAAAATGTGGTAACAATATCTTTAGTATCTGCAATGTAGTCTTTTAAGGCAATTATTTTATTTGTATACATGTAGATTCATGCCCCAAGAATTTGTAAGCAAAAGGAATAATTTAAAAATTCTAAAGGCAATATAAAACAAGGCATTAGATCTCACCTGCTCAGGCCCCAAGGACCACAACCTTGTTCATTGGGATTCCATTGTTAGTTAATCAATCCCTCCTTGTCTTCTTCAATTAATGAAATAAGCCTCTTCCACAGTCTTTGCATACTTTAAAAAATGTATTTAACAAAAGTGTCTAAAAACACTCTATCAAGAATTGTAATTTAGATAATGACATTTGGAAAATGATGATTTTCAAAGGGTCTTTTGTACATGATTAGAGATGATGTCTTTGAAAGGACCAATTTGACTTTTCAAAGTGAGCTGATTACTTATGAGCCCTGAAGAAGGGCTAGGGAATTTCATTTTACTTAGCAAAGAGAAAGTAGAAAATAGTTAACACATGGGAAACAGCTTTCAGATACTATTAATGACCTGGTTTAAAATTCCTTAATAATTCAAGTGAAGAACCAGTTGAATTATCACTTTCTGCTCTTGACTGTTTAGATATTTTAAATAATATCATGGGAAATCCTTCTACCTGGGGATTGTTTAACAACCATTCACCTGTTTGGTGAATGGATTTGTTCGTCTATTTATCACTCACTCGTTCATTCAATCAATATTAAATGAGGGCTTAACTACATAATAGGACCTGTGCACAGTTTCTCAGACATATTGGAATAGTCTGTGATGCAGATGCCAGATTTAGCAGCATTTTCTCCAGGGCCTGTAACCTAGCCTGGGCTTTTTCCAGTAAATTCATATGTTCCCTATTCTTTGTGATAGCAAAGAAATAGGTATCTACTGATAATAACACTTCAGAAGAAGAAGAAACCATGTTGTATTAACTTACCTATAATAAAGATGAAAGAATAAAAACAAATCCTATTTATATAACAGCTTATGGTTTATAAAGTACTTTACTCACTACAACTGTTGAGTTAGATAGTAAAAATTGTATTATTATCCTCAGCAGTACTTACAGTTGAATTACATGATTAATAAATGGAGAGCAGGAACTGGAAATCAGTTTTCTTCACCGACCAGTAACTCTTATTATACTACTCTGCACCTCATGGAATCCTTCGATTTAGATGAGTTGATACATGTATGGGGGGAAAAATCAAGTGGGACTTTTGGGACATGAGATGACCAAGATGAAGCACTAGACATTTTCTCAAGACCCCTCAAACCTCTCCAAAATAGAAATTATGTGCCATATAAAGCAATGCACCAAAGAAAGCAATTTCTGCCTTCTCTACAATATAGGACACAAAGCACCCAAATAAGGAAAAATCTCCATGAACTACCAACAGAAAAGGCCAATCACTCACTCAGCACCCATCCTCCACTACCCACCATGCTCTCTGCACCAGAACTCAATTGTACAAGACCATCTCCCCAGTTTCCTTCAAGCACCTTGGAGATACAAAAGACAAGACATTTGCTAAAGTTATGAGAGGAGCTGTGATAAAGTTGTGATAGGATACTTATAATACCCTGCCTCAAGAGATCTCTGCCCTGAAATGGAGGAACAGAAAAAAGAGAGAGAGAGAGAGAGAGAGAGAGAGAGAGAGAGAGAGAGAGAAAAGAATACATATGTATGCCTGATGGAAAGAGCCTAGTACCCAGCCGGGTATAACTCTATACCTCTAGAAGTCACTTAAAGCAGAGACTTCTGCTGGGGATCTGGAGAACAGTAAATTTTCCAGTGTGGAAAGATGTGAACTTGTTGATCTAGCCTCTAGGGTAGTAATATTTTATAGTATTCATGGATCCCAATTTGCTTAGTCATTCCCCAAATCAATGGACAACTACTTAGCAGATATTTGCCATTACCAAAAGTCCTACTATGTGTATTTGGGTGTGTATGGGACCTTTCTACCTTTGACCTCCTAGTCAAAGGACCAGCTAGTAATCATGAAACATTTGCTCTTGCATTAAGAGAAATACTGTTTAGTATATTAAGAAAAGATCCTGTGGTTTCTAGAGAGTTTTTTTTAAAAAATAGAAACAAGTGTTAAGTTTTTTTTTTGTCAGAGGCCTTTTCTACATAATCATATGGATTTTGTTATTTATATTATTACATATTACATAACATAGAATATATAATTAGGAAGGTTGATTATATTTATATTCTTCCTTATGTTGAGTCAACCTTGCATTCCTAGTATAACCCCAACCTGGTCAGAGTGGATGATTTTTCTGATAGGTTATTGTAGTCTAATAACTAATATTTTCTTAATTTTTTTCATTAATGTTCATTAGGATATTGTTCTGTAGTTTACTTTTTCCTGTTTTCTCTCTCTTTCTGGGTTATGTATCCTTACCATGTTTGTATCATTGAAAGTAATTAGAAGGGTGTCTTCTTTTCTTATTGATTCAGATAGTTTATGTAGTATTGGAATAAGTTTTTCTTTAATGTTTGATAGAATTCATTTGTAAATTCAGTCTGGTCCTGGAGGTTGTTGGGTTTTGTTTTGTTTTGTTTTGTTTTTAAGTGTTAATTTATAAGTGTACAATTCCATGTTCTGATATTAGGTTATTTAAGTAGTCTCTCTTCTTTTATTAATGTGGTATTTTATATTTTCATGTATATTCATATATTTTCTCTAAGTTTTCAATTTTAACATGTAATTTGACAAATAGTTCCTGATAATTTACTTTATTACTTTTCTAACTGTTATGAATTCTCTTTTTACATTAAACTATGAGCATTTTTGGTTTTCTCTCCTTAATCAAGTTAGCTAAATATTTATCTATTTTATTAATTTTTCCTCAAAAAACCCCTCAGTTTTATTTATCAATTCAATCATCTTTTTCTTTGAATTTTATTAATTTTAATTCAATATTATTGATTCAAATAAAAATAATATTGATTCAATTAATATTAATTCAAAATTTCTACTTTGTAATTTAGTTGGGTATTTTTTATTTGCTATTGTTCAAATTTTATTTTAAATTATATGCCCAATTAATTCTCTCTCTCTCTCTCTCTCTCTCTCTCTCTCTCTCTCTCTCTCTCTCTCTCTCTCTCTTGAAAGCAGTTAGAGATATACATTTTCCTCTAAGAAATGCTTTAGGTAAATTTTGATACATTGTTTTATTACTATTTTCTTTGATGAAATTTTCTTTTGTTTCTATACTGACTATTTCACTTATAATATCATAAATATCAGGCAAACCCTCTCTCTTCTTTGTATCTTCCTCTGACCTATAAAGAGGGAGGTAGGAACAAAGAAAGGAAAATTTACAAAAATATAAGATGGAAGAAAACACACAATAATTATAAATAATAATGGGTGTTCAAAGCTCTTCATAACCTAACCCCCACATCCAACTGTCCAGTCTTTTTATACCTTAACCCCCCTCCATACATATCCAATGACACTGGTCTCCTTACTCTTCATTGAACAAGATACTCCATCTCTAGGCTCCAGGCATTTTAACAGGCTGTCTTAATGCCTGAAATGCTCTCCTTGCTCATCTCTGCCTCTCGACTTTACTGACTTCCTTCAAACCCCAGCTGAAATCTCACATTTTATAGGAGTCCTTTCTCAATCTCTGTTAGTTCTACTTTCTTCCTTCTGCTGATTATTTCCTATTTATTCTGTATATTAACTTATTTGAACATAGTTCTTTGCATTCTATCTCTCCTATTAAATTTTGAGCTCCCTGACATCAAGGACTTGCCTTTCTTTGTATCTCCAGCACTTAGCACACTGGTGTTTAAGAAATGTTTTCACTGACTGATAGATTTCCTTTCAACTAAACAACCTATGTGCACTTTCGTTTGCTTTTCTTGGAGCTTACAATTCTAGTTATAAATGTCTACTTATTTCTGACTTTTTTTATCAAGACTGTTTGAAGTATTTTAAGGTTCTACTTTTCCTTCTCCTCTTTCCTGTCCTGATATAGGATTATTCTTAATTATTTTTTTTTTCCAGAAAGGTTTTCCTTGGTTGTAAACCTTTACTTTTAGGACAAGGAATGTAACATCTATACTCTTGCAATACAATATTAAAAGATCTCTTCTTCTTGTTTCATCTGCTAAGTCTTCTGTATTAATATTTGAGGCTTCTTGATATTTGAACTCCTTATTAACTGCTTGGAGCTTTGGTATTTGGATATGATGTTACTGGGAGTTTTCATTTTAGGGTTTCGTTCAGTAAGTGAGCTGTGGTTTCTTCCTATTTTTATTTGCTTCCTAGTTTTAAGAGATCAGGGCAGTTTTTATTTATAATTCTCTGAAATGAGATGTCAAGACTTTTTTCTTATCATTATATTCAGATAATCTGATAATTCTTATATTATCTTTCTTTGACTCCTTTTCCAGTTCAGGATATTTTATATATTTCTTATATTTTTCTTCTTTCTTCAGTCTTTCTTCTTGGATATTTCTTGTTATCTTATTGAATACTTTTGACTCATTCTGATTTTTCAGGGTATTCAGTGATATTTTCTGTTCTTGTATGTCAATTTTTCTGAGCTGCTTTTTTTCTTCATAGCTTACATATTTTCAATCTTTCCAAATACTCCTAGAGTCCCTATGGTCTGAGTATTATTTTTCTCTGAAATTTTATCTGGACTTGCAGTGTTACTATCTTTTTTAGGATTTATCCCTTGACACTCTCTCTCTCTCTCTCTCTCTCTCTCTCTCTCTCTCTCTCTCTCTCTCTCTCTCTCTCTCTCTCTCTCTCTCTCTCTCTCTCTCTCTCTCTCTCTCTTTTTTTAGTAAGGTAATTGGGGTTAAGTGACTTGCCCAGGGTCACATAGCTAGTAAGTGTTAAGTGTCTGAAGCCACATTTGAACTCAGGTACTCCTGACCCTAGGGACAGTGCTTTATCCACTGCGCCACCTAGCTTCCCCCCCTTGAGTGACTTAAACCAAGGTAATTTTTCATATTATTCAAACTTTCCTTTGGCTTGCTTATCAAGGGGTCTGCAGTTGAGTCAAACTCCACAATGGTATGGGTATGACCCAAGCATATAGGGCTAAACTAGGGCCTGCCTTTAAAAGATTACCCAGGGCGGGGGTGGGGTGGGGGGAGCCAGGTGGCACAGTGGATAGATCACCGGCTCTGGATTCAGGAGGACCTGAGTTCAAATCCTGTCTCAGACACTTGACACTTACTAGCTGTGGGACCCTGGGCAAGTCACTTAACCCCAATTGCGGCCCCCCCCCCCGACACACACACACACACACACACACACACACACACACACAAGATTACAGTGGGGCAGCTAGGTGGTACAGTGGATAGTCAGGAGGATCTGAGTTCAGATCCAACCTCAGACACTTGACACTTACTAGATGTGTGTGACCCTGGGCAAGTCATTTAACTCCAATTACGTTATCAAAAAAAAAATAAAGAGATAATAAGGATGCTTAGTTGCTGGGCTCTGCCTGAGGGTTCCCTATCACTGGCCTCCAGTATTTCTACCTATTATAAACTCTACCTGGGTTCTACCTCTCACATCCCTAGCACCATGCTGTTGGGCTGAACTTGCTTGCGGTTGTTCTGCATTTCCTAAATTGTTCTTCTGCACCCTAGAATAGATAAAGTCTAGGTTTTCAGGAACTGCCCAGAAGGCTCTAGGGTTTACATGTGCTCTACTCTCTGTTCTTTGTCCTTGTCCTGACCATGTTTGTTGATCCTATGTTTGTTCAGATTTCTGCAGGATTACAGAGGTCTTTCTGCAGATTTTTTGTTGAGGTAAAAGAGAATAGAGGGGAATTTTTTTCTCTTTTAACAGAGATACAACTCTAAGCCCCAGTGGACAGTTTGTCAGACATCTTCAATACCATGACTTCTAACAAAGACTCAAATCCCCAAAATCCTCCTATATTTTTTGACCTACTAGTAATATGATATCATAGCTCCTTTTTGGGGGGAACCATCTGATGAAAAAAAAACATTACAGTTTTACACGTTCATTCTGTATGTGTCTTTAAGTTTTAGATATATGTTAATAAGAAAATGATATTTTCTTTTCCTATCATTTTTTCCATTGTTTTCTTATTTAACTGAATTGTTTAATCCATTCACATTTAAGGTTATAGCTGTTACACTTGTGCTTTCCTCAAGTTATTTCTTTTGTATTGATTTTTATCCCCTGTGATTAGTGTAACATACCACTTTAATGATAGTCTATTCAACAGGCCCTTCATTATCTCTCCTATCCAAAATTCCTTGAAATACTTTGTTTTTAATCCATTTTTTACTTTATCAATCCCCCCTGTATTTTGACCCTTTACTTTCCCTAACCAGCTAAGATCACTTAAAACTTATCTGTCACCTTATATTCCCTCTCCAACTTCTCAGTTTAAGTAACATTCTTTTATTGTGCCCTATTCCAAGTTTTCTCTTATGTTGTTCTACTTGTTTCTCTCCCTTTCTAGACTATTCTGAATTGTCTTGTCCAATTATGATTTATATTATTACTTGTTCCTTTTTTATTTATTATGTTGTTGATGTTTGTCCTTCATTCTCAAAGAGGACCAATTAAATTAGGAGGGTGATGTCTCAACTTGCAAGTGAATTGGATTTAACTTAAACAGGGCTGTGAAGACATCAGCCTCACTTTCTCCTCCAAAGTCATCAGATTCCAGTGGCAAGTTGTAAGTCAAGATGACTGGAGATGACCCCAGATGCAGTGGGAGACCATAGCCTTTTTAAGCTAAGACCTTTCCCTGGTCTCAGTTTGCCTGAGGCAACACACATTCAGTGATTTAAGACTAGGTAAGAAATTAGGCAAAAGATAGTCTGATTTTCCTACTCAAAGGAAAGAAAAGAAAATTAAACAGGGAGGGGAAGACCCTAAGTGGATTTTGTCCATTATGAAGGTAGCTCTTTTGGAGTACCTGATCAGAACTCCTCTATCTCATTTAAATGTTATTGCCTTTGAAGAGTTTTCACCTTCCTCCCTTTTTTCTGCTTTGTCTTATTCTTATAAATATCATTTGAAGGAAATCACAGAAGTAGTAATGTCAGATAGAATCAGTGCCATGTGGTAAGAGTCATTCTCTGTACTGAGTTATGAAGCCTCAGCCTTTCCTTTGCACTTGCTGTGAATGCTCTGTACTCCTAAATACAGGTTATCCTGTCTTTGACTCAGTATTTCTCCTTTTCCACCCTTGATGCCGACTTCTATGAGAAATGATTATTAATCACCAATATCTTGGAGTGATTCAGTGCTCTCCCCTTCTTTCAAAGTCCTGACCCTCCTCCCACCCCACCCAACACACACACACACACACACACACACACACACACACACACACACACACACACACTCCAAAATTCTTCTTGATTCTCTACCCTAGATTAAATTGACTCTCCTCAATACTGGTCAGGCCCATCCAACCTTGCAAGGAATTTAATCTAGGGTGGAGAATCTCATTACATAGTTAGTACTCAAGCACATGTGGAGACAGATCTTGTCTAGATAGTAAGGGAGGGTTCACTTAGCCCACCCACTGAAAAGGGTAAGGGTATGTATTCTTTGAATTGGTAGCCCAAGGCTGGTAGTGATGTGGTATAGCCCTTCATTTTAATATAGCCTACCTCAAAATTAAGTTAATTAGATTTGATTATTGTTAATTAATTAGAGTATATTCCAGTTTGATGAACCACCTACTCTTTCAAGGGTATATAAGCTGTGAGCCCTTCCTCTATGATTGTCTTTGGTTTGTGAGTGATGTCCAATGACCATCCTTTTATTAATAACCTTCTGGCCTTATTAATACAACTATTAAATTAGCCAGAAACTATTTCTCATATTTTTAATCTTCACTATGCCCTGAGGGAAAAGAAGGGTCTTTTATCTGCTAGCTATCTGGGTTCAGTTTGGAGTTGAGTCAAAGGACACTTTGCTCATATTGAGCCTATTAATCCAGGGATTCATAAAAAATACTTTTGGATAATATGGTACCTCTATCAAATCTAGGTGATCCATATATTCATATTAAATATTTTTTATATAAAATCTATGTTGGGGGCAGCTAAGTGGCACAGTGGATAAAGCACCAGCCCTGGATTCAGGAGGACCTGAGTGCAAATCCAACCTCAGACACTTGACACTTACTAGCTGTGTGACCCTGGGCAAGTCACTTAACTCTCATTGCCCCACCAAAAAAAAAAAATCTATGTTGTTGAGTTTAGACTAACAATATAAGTATACTACTTTTTAAAATTTATTATTTATTTAGCATTCTTTTTCTTATTTTGAGTTCCAAATTCTCTCTTTCTTCATCCTTTCTCCCATCCATTGAAAAAGCAAGTGATATATCAATTACACATGTGAAATCATGCAAAACTTCCATATTAGTCATATTACCAAAAAAGTAAGAAAAATAAAGTGAGAATATTATACTTCAATTTGTACTAAGAGTTAATCAGTTCTCTCTTTGGAGGTAGATAGCATTTTTCATCATGAGTCTTTTGGAATGATCTTAGATTATTTTATTGATCAAATTAGCTAAAACTTCCATAACTGATCATCTCTATAATATTGGCTTTTTTTTTTTTTACAGTCTACAACTATATCCTGGCTCTACTCACTTCAAATTTCATCAGTTCATATATGCCCTCCAGGTTTTTCTGAAACCCACCTCCTTATTTCTCATAGCACAATAATATTCAGTCACATAGCACAACTTGTTCAACCATTTCCCAAATGATGGGCATCCCCTCAATTTCCAATTCTTTGCCCCAACAAAAAAAGCTGCTAGGGATATGTTCATACATATAGGACCTTGTATTCCCCTTTGATCTCTTTGAGATATAGTTGTAAAATTGATGCCAGCTGAGTTTATAGTCTGCTTTCCCACCAGCACAGTTGTTTCTCCTCTAATTGGTGCTATGCTATTATATATTCAGGAAGTCTTTCTTCCTTGAATGAATCAACATTGGCAATTTATTTTAGGTTGTGATAGAGATCAGCCTTTCACAGGGGAATAAAAATGGATCCCTACAGGCAGACCTTGAAGCACACACCTATTAGGTAGTTGTTCTGGTACTGCTTAGTGACTGGTAATCCTTTGGGCATTTAACAACATTGGAGATCAGGACAGTCTTTATGTAGGAAACTATGTGGTCCTCTCTGTTTCTAGGGCCTCTCCTCCCCCTGCCAAAAATTATCTTGCATCTGTTTTGCATATACCTATTTATGTAAGTCTCCCAACAGATTGCAAGCTCCCCAAGGGCAGGGATTTTTTTCCCCTTTTTTGTTTTGGTATCCTCAATGTTTGTCAGGTCCTTAAAAAATGTTTGTTATTGATTAATTAATTGATTGGCTAAAAAAAATTAGACTTCAATAAGGAAAACAATGTACTTATGTAGCTGGTAGTACTATACTTTAAGCCTTTCCAAAGAAGCAGTTATCCCATAGCATAAGATTACAAACTAATGGAAACCCAATTGCATTATAAGATCATAAAAACCCAACTTGGAAAAACCTAATGGTTTTGTTGACAAGGCAAGTATAAATGCATGAATGAAATAAAATCCCCCAATAATTCTAAAATCATTAAGCCTTTGTGTCAAGCAAACTCTTGCTTAAGGGAACTCTATATAAGTTTCTTAGGTATAAAATGCATAGAGGAAATAATTTATGATTTGTGTAAAAATCAGCAGGGTACTTTTGGTTTGTTGGTTTTTTGTTTTTTCATACCTACCTTAAAAGTTACAGTGGTGTTCACAATTTAATTTCTCCAATTCATAAAAATATAAGAAAAGTTGAGAAAATATGAGATTGTAGTAAGAGATGGTCCAAACTGAGGCTATATATAATTATAAGAATTCAATGAAGCAAAGGAAAATACCCACGATGTTATTGTGAGTGCTGGAAGATTTTGTTTTCTCTAGTATAAATCTATCATAAAAATAAATATCAAATATTATTCCTACAGAATTTCCAGGATATCTCATACTCATTTGGATAGCCAAAAATCAGATAAAGATTTTTATTACATGCAGTGTTTAATAGAAAACAGTTCCAAATAAATTAAACTGAACACTGGTTGAAGTGCATCAGGCAGAAAATAACTTTCCTAAAAGAACAAAGACAAAAAAGTTGAAATTGCAAAGCACAATCTAGAGTTATCCTTCATCCCCAGTTTACCATGGGTTATATTTGAACTGAGTTGGTTACTTGGATGAAACATACAAAGGAGATCACGTTTAGCACCAACAGTTGGCATTGATAAGTCTGCAGCAAATAATATTCTAAGTTTCCTTTCTTATCTTGGTTTTCCACAATCTACAACATGGTCTTTAGAGAGTAAAGAAATATTATGTTTGAAGCAGTTTTCTGAGATAGGGGATAAAGAAAAGAAATGAGCCATTTGAGCAAAGCAATAACAAGATTATGGCAAATCATGTTATCATCCTATCACTCCAGGGGTTACCAGTCATTTACACCCAAGTAGGAATTAGTTTACTAGATACTTGGCTGAGAAAATATTTTAAGAGGCAAAAGATGAAAAGATCACAATAGCATTTTAGACTTAGAAGGAGACAAAGCCAGGAGTGTGCTGGAACCAACTCAGACTGGCTTGTGAGAGCCTATTATTAAATTTTCATTGTCAGCATTTACAGTAAGGAAATTGAAAAATGCTACAAATCAATGTTGGATTCATGGTTTTGTTGTTTTTCTAGACTTAATAAAGTAATAGAGAAAACATTAATCATTCAGGTTAAATTTACAACTGTATCACACATACAGTTTTTTCAGAGCCAGATGTTAACATTTACCAGCACAGAGGTGGTATTGTCCAAATACCTTATTTTACAGCAAAAAAAACCTAAGGTGCACAAAAGTTAAAATCACCCAGAGAGGAATCCAAACTAGAGAGTTTTGTACTTGATGCTACATCATACATGCTTTTCAATGTGTTGTGCACCAAAAGAAGGGAGAAAGGGTACTAATGAGGATGGAAAAGGGTAGAAAAGAGGATAGGTTGTTGTACCAAAGATATTTGTTCTTGTGCAAAATCACCTATACTGGTGGGGAAAATCTAATAAATTTTAATATAAAGCTTCATTAATATATAAGTTGAACTAATTTTTAAACTCAGCTGTCTTGAGGAACTAATTTCACCTCACTCTACCAAGCATGCTCAATGTTCTGGTGAAAGGAACCAACTTGCTCCTTTCCTACAATAAGCCCACCTACTTCCTTCTCTTGATTTTACAATAGTTATTGGTCTTTCCTCGCTGTAATGAAAGGATTTCCTCCTTTCTTTTTAAATCTCAGCTTGCCCTCAAGGTTCAGTTCAACTGAAGGCCACTTCCTACACAGACACTTTCCTGATTTGCCAAATTTTCAGTGATTTTCTTCTTGAACTTACTTTATGTTATCTTTTATACTCATTCTATCTACTTACCTGACTTCTGTGCATGTTTTATCTTCCCAGTAAAGTACAAGCTTCTTGAAAGTAGAGATTATTAAGGTAGCTAGGTGGTGCAGTGGATAAAACACTGGCCCTGGATTCAGGAGGACCTGAGTTCAAATCCAGCCTCAGACACTTAACACTTACTAGCTGTGACCCTGGGTAAATCACTTAACCACAATTGCCTCACCAAAGAGAGAGAGACAGAGAGAGAGAGAGAGAGAGAGAGAGAGAGAGAGAGAGAGAGAGAGAAAGTAGAGATTGCCAGACACTTTATCTTTTTTTTTTTAAAGTTACAGTAAAAAATAACTTCAGATTGAGGAATTGTCAAAGAGGGAAAAAAATTTTTTAAAACTGTGTTTCCATCTCTTTTCAGATACTATCAGCTCTTTCTCTGTAGATGAGTTGCAATTTTCATAAGTCCTTCAGGGTTATATTGGATCATTGCCTTGCTGAAAATAACCACATACTTCCCAGCAGATCATCTTACACTATTGCTGTGATTTTGTATATAGTACATTTCACTCTGCTTCAGTTCATGTAGGTCTTTCCAGGTTTTTATGATAGTATCCTGTTCATCATAACCTGAATAAAGTATCGTAAACTTGACATAGAATTTTCTTCATATTAGCGCAGCAAAGTAGGTACCATATGTTTTGCCATTATAATCAATCATCATAACTATTTCCCTCCATCCTATTCCCTTCCCATGATATTTACTCTATTTTCATAGGAAGGGTTGAGGAGTAAGGGAGGAAGAAAATTTAGAACACAGAATTAGCTCAAAGACCTTAAACTCATCTGAGTGGGCTCATGGAGGGAATAACATTCACACCCAGTTGGGAGGAGTAATCTATTTAACTCCACAGGAAAGGAGGAGGGGAAGAGGATAAGGAAGAAAGGGTGAAAAAAAGGGAGTGTAGAGTAGGGGAGGGGACAGTCAGAAGTAAAACACTTTTGAGGAAGAATAGGTTAAAAGAAGATTGCCAGACACTTTTTGTGAACACATTTTCCCAATATATAGCACAATGCCTTTCACATAGTAGGTACTTAATAAATGTTTGTTGAATTGACATGAAAAGTTTCATATATGTAAGTTTATAATTTTAAGGATATGCATGTATAGATCTATACACATCAGTCAATAAGTATTTAATCACCTACTATGTGCTAGGTACAATGTTAGGCACAGGAAATACAAAGACAAAAGTAAAACAGTCCCTGTCCTCAAGGAACTTACATTTTATTTACAAATACATACCTAAAATAGATAGGAAGTAATTTACACAGTGATTGCACCACAAACTGGAGAATTGGGAAAGGCCTCATATCTACGGTGAAGTTTGAACTGAGTTCTGAAGGTGACAATAGGCTCCAAGTGCTAAAAGGGAGAAGGGGATGCAGCTTACACGTGTGGAACAGCCAGTAAAAATCAAGTGACAAGAGGATATAATTTTGTGTCAGTAACAGAAAGAATGTCATTTTGACTTAATGGACAAATGATTTTTCCAATACTGTTATTCCAATTGCAAATGATGCCTAGTGATTGGAAAAGTCACCTGTTTCATAGGTTTATTTACTTGTAAAAGTTAAACCTCTGTACTGAAATAAAACAAATAAAGGATGTTTTTATGCTATTGATTAGTTCCTATTTATCATGCAGATTAAAGAGGAGAGGTATGTTTTAAGAGATAAATATGGATGTCACCATTATCCTGTTAATAACTTAATTATACCATTGGGAAATTGGGTCAAGTTTTAAGCAACATTTTTTTAAACCACTAAAATGTAACAAAATGTCAAATGTGGTAGATGAAAACATTAAAATTTTAATGTCTGTTTTTATGTATTGCCTTTGTAAAAGTCAGCAAATCTATGTTAGTAGTTTGCAAAAGATAAATTAATATCAATATAATGACTGTACATTTTAAGAAATTGACTTTTTGCCTAGTAAATTCACAAAGTGTCCATTATTCTATATTACCTCATGCTCAGGAATATTATTGTGTGATATATATTGATATATACACATTATATATATAGATATATAGATATATATCCACAATATCTGTCTATATAAAATATAAGGCTTATATGTTTAGTAGGCATACGTACATATATAACGTATATATGTATGTAGAGATAGAAGGACACAAACTTTTCCTCTGTTGGCAGTTTCTTTGCAAGAAAGAATAAAAAAGAAAAAAACGTTGAGTAATGTCATCTCATATCAGTTGTTCACATTATATACAACTTTCCATATCCATAGTTACCCCCTTTGTTGAACTCTTCTATAAGAATCATTATAATTGCAGAGTTCAGATCTTTTGGGGTTTTGTTGTTGTCATTGTTTAATCACTCTCACCAATCTGCATTTACTCCTATCCATGAAATTTTAAAAGAAGCTGGTGCTTTAAAAGTGAGCTGACTACAACCACTACACACTTATGCTATGTAATCATGACTAGGTCGTCACTGGGGCAAAGCAGGTTTTTCACTCCTCCCTAATTGATTTGCTAATCCATTCACCACAGTGACTCAAATTACACTTTTCTCCCTCCTTCAACGTGCCTTGGCTCTCCTCCCCAACTCTCTAAGATGAAAACTGTAGCCTCAGTTTCATGGAGTAAAAATTGAGCCTTTTGCCCAGAGTTTCCCTTTCATGTCTCCTCATTCCATATCAACCAGATGCCTCCCCCCACCCCTCACCATCTCCTATTTTACCTCATGTTGTTCTGGCCCTTCTTTTTACCAAGAAATACCACCTTCCTTTTTTTAATTTTTACCATTTCTAAAAGACTTGTCCTTATGTCTTTTTTTTTTTTGGGTGGGGGGGTGAGGCAATTGGGTTTAAGTGACTTGCCCAGGGTCACACAGCTAGTAAGTGTCAAGTGTCTGAGACTGGATTTGGACTCAGGTCCTCCTGAATCCAGGGCCCATGCTCTATCCACTGTGCCACCTAACTGCCCCTCCAAATCAAATTTATGGAAGAAAAGGTTTGTTCCTTCTTTGTTTACCAGGCTATTTCATTAAATGTCCTTGCATTGAATTAATGGTATCCTTAAAAAGAATGTAGGTTTGTAAACTAGGATTTCGAATGGACATACACCCACAGAATGCCTTGAACTTGGGGTAACCTTGAGTGGCAGAGCAGTCATGTACATTGTGGGAGTTTCACCCCAGATGGCAAATAAGTATTATACTTTGTACAGATGAGAATACATAAAGAGGCAGGATTCTTATTGTTTGTGTGTGTGTGTGTGTGTGTGTGTGTGTGTGTGTGTGTGTGTGTGTGTGAGATAGACCCTTTGGAAGTCTGTTGAAGCCTATAAACCCCCTCCTCAGAATAATATTTTAAGTACATAAAATGAAATATAAATCAATGCAAAAGAAACAAATCATATTTCTTTTAAAAGATGTATATGTGTGTATATGTGTGTGTATATGTATACACACACACACACACACACACACATATATATCCTCTTTGAAGTTTAGAAATCACAGAAAACTTCTGATCTAGGAGGTTCTGGACACCACATTTTAAGAGGGACAGTGGCAAACTAGAGTGAGTGTAAAGGATGGTGATAAGGATAGAGGAGGATCTGAAAAATCTAGGAACAATGGAAAGAACTGGATCTGTTAGACTTGGCAAAGTAAGACATGGTGATAAAGGTTAGAGGTTAGGACATAATTACTGTCCCTCTTCCACAAGTGTTTCACTTCCATTATATAAAAAAAAATCTGTTATTCTTCCCTATCATGATCTCCTTTTATTACATCTCTCCCTGTACCTTACCCACCCCTCTCAAACCTCTTCTGCATTATCATTATTTTTGTTTTGTTTTGTTTTTTGTGAGGCAATTGGGGTTAAGTGACTTGCCCAGGGTCACACAGCTAGTAAGTGTTAAGTGTCTGAGGCCGGATTCGAACTCCTCAGGTCCTCCTGAATCCAGGGCCAGTGCTCTATCCACTGTGCCACCTAGCTGCCCCCTGCATTCTCATTTTAACTTCTAATCCCTTTACCCCTCACCATTTCCTCAGGGCATTACCACTTTTTAATTTCATTTTTCTTTCTTACTAATCTCCTCTTTAACCAATTCAACTCCAAGATGTTCCCTGCTCTCAATCTATTATTCTTCTGGCCAATTATTACTCATGCCTTGCCAAACCCCAACTCTGGATTACTCCAACCATTTATCTTCTATATTCTTGCCCTTGGGCTGCTAAATGGCAATGGAGAAAGTCACACAACGATTGAATCTTTCCCTAAGTGTTTGGGAGTTATTAAATTAGGTCTTATGAGTCTCCTCTTGCTCACATCCTACATCTCACTCATGCATTAAAAACACATTTGTCCTCTTGCTAAGTTTCTGTCACAACTGCTCCTTATACTTCTATGATCCTAGAGGATCCCCCAAATGAAATGTTTCTCATTCTATGAGAAACACTTGAAGAAAGTGATTGAGTAACAAACGTTATCCCTAACTGGAATAAATTGAAGTATCTTAGAATTCTCTGAAGACATCATTGGTGTCAACAATATATTGGATGTTCTGTCTTCAGTATGATAAGATCTGACCTGTGTAAATGCTTTATTAGAACACTCATTGCATATAAGAGCCCTAATTCAGAAGTTTCTTGGCTTTTATCTTCTGTGAATTTTTGTCTCAGATGCTTCCTTTTATTTTATTCTTTGTTAATACTCTTAAGTATCTAATTTGAAATTAGATAGATGTATATAAAGAGATATATGCTTATATATACATGTATATATATGCACACTTATATGCGTGTATGTTTATATAGGTTTAGTGTTTTTTGTGGAAATTTCTTCCCATTTCTTGGGAAATTTATTTTTTTTTCTGAATCTCAAATCCTGAGAAAAAATCAGCCAAGAAACTGGGAAAAGATATTATCATTTTCCTGAATGAATTAAAGATTAACAATTCACACACAAACATGATTGGCTTGAAGCAATCCATTGAATCAAGTCAAAAGTAAGAGCAAGAAATGCTGACACATGTAGTCCACATTTCAAGGAAATGAGGAAGGAGCATGTAAGAGAAAAGAAGTGGCCATGATCAATCTTGCTTTTAACTGTCATCATGTGTCATCATCTTGGCCCTGTCTACTGCTAATGTTGAGTTATTCTTGCAAATAAAATAAATAAGCTTATTTACATACTATACCTTATACAAATGCTATGAGTGGTATTCCAAGAAATAACAAGCTTAGAAGCAAAATAAATCGTTAAATTGACAGTTTGGGAACCTGATTCTGTGTAGTGCTATTAACTTTGCTAGGAGATCTAAATATTATAGCATTCAATACTACCCCATAACATTTGCTGATATTTTCCAGTGTTTGAATATTAAATATTTGCTGTAGACCAAAGTTCTTTATAATTACTACTAAACTTAATATTTCCACTTATTAAACAATCCCTAATTTCAACTCTTCTCTCTTATCCCACAAATCTAATTGCCAAATTTTATAATTTCTTTCCCTACATATTTTGCATCTATCCTGTTCTTTTCTTTCACTCTTCTACTATCTTGGTTCAAATCCTCATCACCAGGGGCAGCTAGGTGGTGCAGTGGATAGAGCACTGGCCCTGGAGTCAGGAGTACCTGAGTTCAAATCCGGCCTCAGAAACTTAACACTTACTAGCTGTGTGACCCTGGGCAAGTCACAACCCCAACTGCCTCACTAAAAAAAACAAACAAAAAAACCAAATCCTCATCACCTCTTCCTTAGACTATTAAATTATTTACTAATTGATTTTCCTGTCTCACTAGTAACACACACACACACACACACACACACATTCCAATGTAAGGGTATTATGTTAAATACATTTTATTATGAAGCCTTTTTAAGAATATTCCCTCCAATCATTGATGTTCCTGACAACTAATTCTATTTGCTCTTATTTTCTTCTATTTTAGAAGTACAGATTCTTGGGTCATTTAGGATCAATAGTTTAGTTGAATGTTGTGAAAAATAAAATTTATGTTCATTTGCTTCCATAGCAATCATCTTAGATACATCTGCTTTCTTCTACTGACTTTTTTTTTCTAAAAAGAGAACACTCCCTTTCTAGTTTTAACTACTTAAAGATACTACACCACACTTTATCAGCAATTTAAGGAATTTCCAAGGGTAATTAAGGATATTACCTATTACCTGAGAAACTAAGTGTACAGTTGATAGAGTACCAGACATAGAGTCACAAAAACTCAACTTCCTGAATTCAAATCTAGCCTCAGACACTAGCTGTGTGAGCTTGAACAATTCATTTAACCCTGTTTGCCTCGGTTTCCTCATCTTTAAAATTAATCTGGGGGAGGAAATGGCAAACCCCTCCAGTATCTCTTCCATCATGGGGTCACAAAGAAAGAGTCAGACATGACTAAAAATGACTGAACAAAAGCAATGCCTTTAAAAGAGGTGAATCCACCACCTTTACCAAAAGAACATGGTAAAAGAGACTTCCTTCCAGTGAAGGATCAGACCCTTTTATTCATTCCTGCTAATCCATTCTCATTTCCTCTTGCTGTGACCTGTAGCATTAGCATTAAAGAACAGGTTCAAAGACATAGGGAACTCCTAGATAAGCAATATCCATCTACCAGCGTAGATCAGTACTTTCTCTACAACTTAGAGTCAGAGTATTACTTAAAGGACTGAAAAGTTAAATGTCTTATTTAGGCTTATACAGCAATATATGAGCCAGGGAAGACCCAGGACTACTTGGCTCTAAGGATAGTGCTCTATCTCTTAAACCATGCTGCCTCTTAGGGGTTGGAGAATGATAAATAATACCTCCAAGACAAACATCTTTATCTGCATAATAGAATTTACTAAATATCTAGCTAAAAACTCAGAGAAAGAGCACACAGCAAAGCCTTATTTGCAGTTCACTAATTTGGAAGATTTGATCATTCTTACATCAAGTTAGCTCATTTAATTTGGATATTTTCTGTGTTCAATAGCTTAATATAAACCTCGTTGCAAAGGAACTTTAAAATTACTTAAGGGACTCTTTCATTCATTTTACACAATTGACTTGTTAATTACAAATCCTTGTTATCTTTTTATTATTATAATTTCTCATTCCCTATGGATCTCTATTAGGCAATCTATTGCTAGCTGGGTTCAAGTAATTTTAGATACTTATGTAGTGGGAATAGTTATATCATCACCACACCCATCTGTTGTTCATAGACATGTGGAGCTGGGAATGAATTTTGACCTGTCCTATGGGTGGACCCCTTGCCATAGTACATGTGTAGACAATCTTCTCATTGTGCCCCCTGTGTATGGCTTATCCTCCCATAACTTGACCCATTATTAAAGATAATTAGTTAATGAACAAAAAAATCTACCTATTGGGTATAAGTTGAAAAGAGAAAGAACTTCCACTATAATACTCTATCTTCTGAATATGTTCAGAATAGTGAAATTCATCCATGGGCTTCCATTGGTGAGGTAGAGGGTATCAGGAAACATTTCATTATACTCTCTAGCAGCTAGATGACTACTTATTCATGGAAGCAATAACATATTACTATTGGCGCAACTCCTATTTGGGGTGAACACAAGATTGGTGAAAACTTTGTGAGTTAGAGATTTTAGGAGCCGCTGGGTCTAGATGCTGGTTACTCAGCAAGAAAGAAGGTGACCTCTGCCAGGAGGATGAGTCCAAACCATGCCCTGGCTTGCCAGAGCACAGGACCTTGAATGACTTTCTGAGATAGTGCAGAGTTAAGGTGAAGGTGAAAATGCCTGTTCAGTGAGCCCAATTATATATATATATATATATATATATATATATATATATATATATATATATATATATGTGTGTGTGTGTGTGTGTGTGTGTGTGTGTGTGTGTTTGTATACACACATATAAATGTGTGTATGTATATATGTGTATATATGTATATATATGTATGTGTGTATATATATACACACACACACATATATACACATATATATGTCTATGTGTATACACACACACACAGAGGGTGGGACAATGAGGGTTAAGTGACTTGCCCAGGGTCACAGAGCTAGTAAGTGTCAAGTATCTGAAGCCAGATTTGAACTCAGGTCCTCCTGAATCCAGGGCTGGTGCTTTATCCACTGTGCCACCTAGCTGCCCTCCACAACATATATTTTTTAATTTTATAATGCATGAAGTTTCAACCTCCTGGGAAACTATGATAGGATTATTGCATCATTTCTTGTTGTTAATGTATACTTTGGAGTCTATTGTATGTTAAGTTTATCTTTTGTAGGGCCTATTCCTGATCTATTTTACACATTGAATAGAATTCTAGAAGGGACCTTTTTAAATCCCTTTTAGGGGTATTCAAAATATTAGTAAAATCTTTAAGTAAATTATTTTAACCCTTTTTTGGTAATAAACCCATTTATAGGTAGAATTAAACCTATGGACACATTCTTATAATAATGGTTTTAAATGCATAAAATAAAATAAATATGATTACAAAGGAAATATAACATACTGAAATATAGTTAGCTTTTTTTAATGTTCACAGATCCCATGTTAAGAACTCCTACTTTATGACATTTTTCCTTGAGACTCCAGGATGGGGACAAAATGAGCCAGAGGATGCTTAAAGAAGCTGACCATTCTTTGGGACTAAGCCCCTGCAGGACACAAACTCAGTCTATGTGAGTCCAAACCTCAGGTCCTCTACAATTTACATTGATTCCTACTAACTCATACTGGCCTTCCCCTATAAGTTTGAATCTGTGAGATGATTCTTTTTAATTCCCTTTAGAACCATTAAGTTATTTCTTTTTGGTGGCAAATTAACTTTTTTTTTCCCCAAGTCTTGACCATGTAGGCTTCACAGATGCTGCAGGAGTGGTCAGATTCCCTCACTGAGGGCATTAATTGAATTTCTGATGGCAGCATTTGGCCTAAATAGAAGTGACTAGCTATCGTACTTGTTTACAGGCATTATATTACAGAAATGTAATAAGTAACATTTAGCATCCTATTGTTATGAACCTTTGTCTGTCTTCCAAGGCACCATTGGACCCTTCACAGAGATCACATGACCACAAGAGCTTCCCTCACTAGGATGGACTTGTCGAGTATTTGACAAATTAGTAAGCTGCCAAGTTAAAAGTGCTACAGTGGCCTGCTCAGTCAATACAGAAGAAAAAAGAGACAAAGGAACATATCTCCCAACTATTTCTTCCTTCACCATGTGCCACTGTGTGCAAGAGGCAGCCCTTAGTCACTTAAGGCTGTCATGATGAGGCAGATACTCATGGTGTTTGACTTTATTATAGTCAAGCCAAATCAAATGCAGAGGCACTGCTTCCTCGGATGTCTATATTTCACTTAAACTGGGATAAAGCAAAGAAACTGGAATATTGTCTCATCATGCATTCTAAATCAGCCAGGGTAGAAAATAATGGGGAGTTAATCAGATCACTGAAACTCTAATTCACTTGGCATTGATCGGGCAAATTCCTAATGGGACAGCAGACCAATTTCAAATTACAGTAAGCTGACTTGTCCTGGAATACCAATGACCATGCTCAAGGATGAGCCCAAGCAGATTATGAGCTCTGCTCTCATGATGGTATAGCTGAATTATAATGTATGAATGTATAATATGATGCAGCAGTTTAGCTAATTAATAGGGAATTGATGAAAGGGGACAGTTTTGAAAGCAGCCATATCACTTGAATAAACATGGGACAAGAGGCCCCATGGGAACAGGTAGTCAAGTCTTTAGAAGGGAAAGTATGCAGCAAAAGCTAATGGAAAGTAATGCAATTAAACGAGGCTTTTAATTATATTAATCTGTGACTTCATGGTAGCTTAATGTATGCAGAATTGACTCCATGAGTACAAGATTTCCTAGGCATTCCATAGTCATATTAAAAGACCAAGTTTGGGAAAAATAGAAGAAATATTTATTCTTATTCCAAATACCTGAGGTTTTTTGGTAATAAATTACTCAATATTAAAGCATCTCTTTGGTTGGGAAAACTCTGTGTGTGTGTGTGTGTGTGTGTGTGTGTGTGTGTGTGTGTGTGTGTGTGTGTGTGTACTGAAAGAGAGGGAAATGAAGAGAGGAGGGGAGAGTGGAAGAAAGAATCAGAGAATGTCTAGTGGGGCGTGGATTCTGGGAGAGTGAGCAATAGGAGAATGAATAACGTCAGAAGGTAAGGGAGGTGTCCTGAATGAAATAGAAACTATGTGCCTGGACCTTTGCTAAATGCCTGGTATTGTTGTTTGTCCTTCACTCTCAAAGAAGACCTTGACAATAGGTGATGTTATGATTTGCAGTGAATTGGATTTAAGTGAGGGAGGGTTGTGCAAGGTCACCAACCTCACTCTCCTACAGAACCATCTGGGTCCGGTGGCAAGATATATCAGGACGACTGGAGATGACCTTGGATGTTTAAGGCAATTGGAGTTAAGTGACTTGCCTAGGGTCACACAGCTAGTAAGTGTCTAAAGTGATATTCGAACTTGGGTTCTCCCAACTTCAGGGCCAGTGGTCTATACCCTGCAACACCTAGCTGCCCCAAATGCCAGGGATATAACAAAAGATAAAGAAGAGTTCCTTCAGGAAGCTCACATATGAAAGGGAGGAAACAACATGTAATTTAATAGTTAAATATGAGAGAGAGAGAGAGAGAGAGAGAGAGAGAGAGAGAGAGAGAGAGAGAGAGAGAGAAAAGAAAAAAGGAAGGTCTACATACTTATATAATTATATGTATATTTGTATGTATATGTGTGTATATCTATATCTATATATCTTCACTCTTCCATAAAATGTATATATCATCAAAGGGAAAAGTGGTCAAGCACATTAAGTACATTAATAGTGAGGCACAGGGAACACATATGGCCAAGGCAATAACAGCTGAAGCATTTCAGATATGTGGATTCTTTTCTCTTTTCATGCATTCAGGATTCAGCATCTCTGCTAGACAGGTTGCCTCCTTTGGGATCCCTGGTCTTACTCCGATCTGTAGCTCAACTTGACCCTGTAACAGGACTGTCTGAGCTTCTCTCTGCTTGGTATGGTGTCTCCTACTAGTTGAGTTGAGCTGCTACAAGACACCATTGCTGCACTCTGGGAAGGGCATTCCCTTTCATGATCTAGAAAAGGAAATAGCTGACGCTCATATTCAAGCAGAGAAAATTCCTCAATCAAACAATAAACCTTTATTTTAAACTTAACTATAATCCAGGGAGTATATTAAGGAATGTTTTCAACTCTGGGGAAACAAAAACAAAAGTAATATAAGCCCTGTCCTCAATGAGCTTCCATTCTAATGGTGGATACAACATGTGACTATGCAAGTATATACATGATCTAAGTTATGACAAGTATTACTGTGAAACAGTTTGCCTGAGGAAGACTTGCTCCCTTCCCTTTTAGGAATAGAAGGGGAGGTACTACAAATGCCTCCTTGACCACTCCTGTTCATATCCATAGGGTTTGGCTTTGAGGATCATGTTCTTCCTTGCATCCCATTCTCATTCCCCTTCCCATTTGCCTTGGGATAGATTGTTAAGCCCACACTTAAAGGTGGTCCAGCCTGATTCAGATAAAAAGGTTAGTTCATACTTTTAACCCAGTGATGCATCTGCCTGAATCCACAGAGCTCTTTTCTCTGTAAAGTTAGAGAACTTATACATATAGATTCAAAACAACAACAACAAAAAAATATGCTTAACTCTGAGCCCCCCGGTCTACCTCTCAGCTCAAAATCCTAATATGTGGATAGAGATTAGAGTCCCTGGCCTTTTCAAATTCATATGTATTTTTTCCCTTGCCATTTCCCCAATTTACACACTCTACATACAAGAACACACACTCAGAAAACAATTAAGAGAGGATCTTATATTTAAGAAAAACAACTCAGTTTTGAAATATTATTGAAATAGCAAGTTAAAAAAAGACAGAGCCAAGATAATAGAATATCAGGAAGCAATACAGTGAGCTCATTGCCCACAAAACATCCTCCAAACCAGACAGAATCCTGATCGGAAATCCAAGAAAAAAGTCACAGTAAAGGTTTTCTAACCCAGATCTACATAGAAAAGGCACCTATAGGTGGATTGAGGAGGACCTGAGTTCAAATCTGACCTCAAACACTTAACACTAGCTGTGTGACCCTGGGCAAGTCACTTAACTGTCATTGCCCCCCCCCCAAAAAAAGACATTGATAGACACTGAGGCTGGTGTCTGTCCAGGAATTTGCTGTATAGAACACTTTAGCATCCAGGGAAAGGCTGTGCACCAGGACAAGAGGGAGTTCCACACCCATATCAAGGAACTATGATGGGAAACATCTGGCAATTTTGTTGTCTACTACTGTGGCATATGAAATTCTAAGAGATAAAATTCTGGGTAATAAAAATCAAGGTATTAATTAGGCTAGCCATTAATCAATAATTGATGGTTAGTGATCTCTCCCCATAACCAAAGACTGTAAGGGAGAATCCCACATCAGTATAAATCCAGGTCTATCTTCCTTACAGCAAATTGCTGGGAATTCCCCTAACAAAAGAAGAGCAACCCTTGATTACTCGATATTAAATGAGGAGGTGGGTTAAGAGCATTCAACTCCTTTTGATTACTCATCATCCTTGGGCAGGCGAAGTGGGGGAGGTCAGCAGATAAATGAAGCTTATTGATGATTTTTGAGCTCCCTCTAGCAATCTGGGCACCCCCATCAGGTTTTTCTCTCATTTTATTTCTTCTTTATGATCCATGTTACCTAAGACTCTAATGAAAAGACCAAGGTCACAGAAATGTTTCTTGGTAACTCTTGATAGCTGAACCATCTCACTTTAGCTTTTCTTCTGGAATAAATAGATTTCCAGACCAGGCCTGGGGAGGGACTGGTATATGACCACATTCCTGTCAGTTTTTGGAAATGTTTTTTCTATATGTGTTAAAACTAAGAAATGGGGGCTTTAAACAGAGATGGAAATATTACAAATTAATTTTAATAATCAAATGATACAGCATTAAAATTAATTTTCCTCACTACGCAGTTCCAGGTAAAGATCTAAAATGGACCAAGGAGAGAACCTATACCCTGAGGTGATATTTTATGGTAAGAAGCAGTCACAGGTCCTGGGGCAGAGAAGAACAAGTTTAGAATCAAGCAGCACCATAAGACTTAGGCCCCAGGAGCAGAACAGGGTCTCAGTTCCAGCTACCAGCCCAATTTGAAGCCTACAGAGCAGTAACCAGGGCATGAGGCCAAATCAAAGGGGGAGACTACAGTTCTGTCACTCTGAACTGACATTAGTCTGAAAACTAGAGTGAGCCCTCTGGTTCACTCTTGTTCAAACTCAAGCCTAGGTCAGGATCTTGAAAAGCTCAGACCATGGGGACATCAATGACATTTTGCTCCAAATTGCCTCACATTGAGAGCAATGAAAGCCTGCAGGTCTGAAGCCTGAGCTGTTCCTGACCCCCTAGAGTAACACAACACCCATTACAGACAAGAAAGTATCAGCTAGAGATACCTAGACCTTCTCAGTACTAACATGAAGTCCAAAGTGGGTGGGAAAAATAAACACACAAATGAAAGAAGAACCCCACCATAAAAAGCGATTATAGTGACAGGGATGGTCAAGAAACAAACCCAGAAAGAGACAGTAACTCCAAAAGGGTCTACATACAAAGCCTATCAGAAAAACAGTTTGGATATACATTCTACCAGAATCCCTAGAAGGGATGAAGAGAGAGTAAAAATCAGTTTAAAGTTGTTTTGAGATGAAATGAAAACACAAGAGGAAAACATTGGAAAGGGAAAGAGAACTATGGAAGGAACCATTGGAAAGGGAATTAACAGCTAATTGTAAGAGGCACAAAACCTCACTTAAGCAATATGCTCCCTGAATACTGAAATGGATCAAATAGAAGGCAATGACTATGTGAAACAAAAAATATTAAAATAAAGTTAAAGGTCTGAAAAAATATAAGAAATTTACAATTCTTCATAATAAAAAGGGGACTGGTAGGTGGCACAGTAGATAGAGTGCTAGGCCTGAAGTAAAGAAGACTCATCTTCATAAGTTCAAATCTGGCCTCAGACACTTACTAGCTATGTGACCCTGGGCAAGTCATTTGACACCACTTCTTTCAGTTCCTTATCTGTAAAAATGATCAGGAAAATGAAATGGCAAACCACACCAATATCTTTGCCATCTAAGTGGCACAGTAGATAGTGTCATGGTCCTGGGGCCAGGAAGACCTGAGTTCAGATTCTGTTTCAGACACTTATTAACTGTGTGACCTGCAGCAAGTCACTTAAGCCTGCTTGCCTCAGTTTCCCCATCTGTAAAAGAGCTGGAGAAGGAAATTGCAAACCATTCAAGTATTTCTGCCAAGAAAAATTCAAATGGGGTCACAAAGAGTTCGACATGACTGGAAGTGACTCAACAAAAACGTAATAATAAAAAGAACTAACATGAAAAACATATGGAGAAAAATTAAAGAATTATTTGACTACCTGAGTCTAAACATCATATTTCAAGAAATCTTTTTTAAAAGCTACTTGTATTTCTTTGAACTTCTCAGAGAACCTCTCAGGATCTCTTATAACTTAAGCAAAATGGAAATAGAAAGAACTTAATGGTTATCTCCTGTAAGAAATTCCAAATTGAAAACTTCCAGGAACATTATACCCAAAATCCAGAACTCTTAGGTTAAAAAATACTACAGATAGCCAGAAAGAAAGAATTCAAGTACCAAAGAACCAAAGTCAGGATCACACATGATTTATAAGGTACCACTATAAAGGCATGGAGTATGATATTCCAGAAGGGAAAAGATATGGACTTAGAGCCAAGAATAACTTACTCATCAAAAATAAATATAATACTACAAGAGAAAAAATGGATCTTAATAGAAATACAGGATTTCCAAGCATTCCAGATAAAAAGATGAGAGCTATGTGAAAAATATGAAATTCAGATGCAGGTACTAAGTGATACATTACAAGATAAGCAGCAATAAACAATCATAAGGGAGACAACTATAAAGTACTTAATATCAAGTATGGGGAGATGATCCTTTCCATGCCCTCTCATCATCAGCTGTCAGAGGAAGTCTAAGTAGACAAAACTAAGCAGTGGTTGTGTTATATCTTAATGATCATAAGAGAAGAATGGAAAGAGAGTAGAAGAGGAATACATGGAGTATAGGAGGAGGGAAAGGAAAAGTAGGACAGACAATTCCACATAATCAGCGTGTGTAAGTAGATTTCCACACACACACACACACACACACACACACACACACACACACACACATGCAAAGAAGGGAACCAGGGGAGTCACTCACCCCAGAATTTGACTCTCATCTAATCTGGTCAAAAGAGGGAAGAATACACACACACACATGACTTAGATACAGATATACATTTTACTCAATGTAAGGGAAAGAAGAGAAGAAAGAAAGAAGAATTAGAGGGAAGGTAGATTAAGGGAAGGATTAATCTCTAAGCAAAATAAACTTTAACTATGGATGATCAGCACAATGACCAACCATGATATTAGAGAACAATAAAACATACTACACACTTCTTGATGGAGATGAATAACTTGACTCAGACATTCCCCAACTGAGAAATGGTCAAAGAATATGAACAGGCAATTTTCAGATGAAGAAATCAAAGCTATCTATTGCCATGTGAAAAAATGTTCTAAATCATTATGAATTAGAGAAATGCAAATTAAAACAACTCTGAGGTACCACCTCACACCTATCAGATTGGCTAATATGAAATAAAAGGAAAATAATAAATGTTGAAGATGTGGAAAAATTTGAACACTAATAGAGTTGTGAACTGATCCAACCATTCTGGAGAGCAATTTGGAACTATGCCCAAAGGGCTATGGAGCTGTGCATACCCTTTGATCCAGTAATACCACTACTAGGACTATATCCTGAAGAGATCATAAAAAAGGAGGACTCACATGTACAAAAATATTTATAGCGGCTCTCTTTGTGGTGGCCAAAAATTGGAAATCAAGGACATGCCCATCAATCGGGAATGGCTGACCAAGTTGTGGCATATGAATGTAATGAAATAGTATTGTGCTATAAGAAATGATGAGCATGGGGCAGCTAGGTGGCACAGTGGATAAAGCACGGGCCCTCATTCAAATCCGGCCTCAAACACTTGAAACTTACTAGCTGTGTGACTCTGGGTAAGTCACTTAACCCTCCTTGCCCCACCAAAAAAAAAAAAGTAAAAAGAAAGGATGAGCAGGCAGATTTCAGAAACAAAACAAAACGGGAAAGACTAAAATAGACTGATGCTGAGTGAAGTGAGCAGAACCCAAGAGAACATTATGCACAGTAACAGCAACATTGTGCAATGATCAATTGTGATATACTTAGCTCTTCTCAGCAATACAGTAATCCAAGATAATTTTAAAGGACTCATGACGGGAAATGCTCTTCACATCCATAAAAAAGAACCATACTATTTCTACATTTTTTGTTTTTCTTTTCTTTTCTGAGGTTTTTCCCTTTTGTTCAGATTCTTCTTTCACAACATGACTAATGCAGAAATATGTTTAATGTCATTGTACATATATAGCCTATATCAGATTGTTTTCTATCTTGAGTAGGGGTTAAGGAGAGAAAAATTTGCAACAAATAACAAATGTTGAAAAGTATCTTTACACGTAACTGGAAAAATAAAGTACTATAACAATTGGGGGGGGGAACTCGACTCAGAGACTTATTTTTTTGGACATGACCAATGCAGAAACTTGTTTTTACTTTACTCTATAGGTTTGTAACTGGGATTTTAGTTTTTTTCCTACTCAGTTGGGGGAGGGAGGAAGGCAGACAGAAGGCAGATTTTTGCTGATTGAAAAAATGCATTATTTAAAATTTTAATTGAAATAGCAAATAAGTTATTTAAAACAGTAATTAGAATTTAATTTAAGAGAAAAGATAAACACTTAAGAGAAACAATGCATTCTGGACATTGACAAAGAAAAGGGGAGAATAGAGAGTGGAGAAATTCACCATGTTTCGTAGTGTCTCAGAGCAGTCAAAATTAATTCATCTGGGGCAGCTAGGTAGAGCAGTGAATAGAGCACTGGCCCTGTATGCAGGAGGACCGGAGTTCAAATCTGGCCTCAGACACTTAACACTTACTAGCTGTGTGACTCTGGGCAAGTCACTTAACCCCAATTGCCTCACCAAAAAAAGAAAAGAAAAGAAAAGAAAAGAAAATTAATTCATCTCCCACCTGGATTCTTTCTATAAGTATAGAAGAAGTAAGGGAAGACTTTATTTAGCACTTATGACCAGTCACCATGCCAAAAATAAGCATTCTCCATTGCTGTTTCTACGGACACCATTCCTCCTCTACATCTCTCTTATGGACTAGTTGAACAATATCTTTGGTCGGCATAATCTCACCATCTCCTGTGCAAAGGATGTAATTGTTTTGTCTCTTCCTGAGCTGGAATAAGACTATAAATCCCAAGGTTTTAGTGAAAGCTAAAACTATTTATCTGAATGTGTCTAAATAGCTGATTATATATACAAAATGAATAGAAGGTAGTTTGAGGAAGGTGATCACTTGAAGCTTTTTTTTTGTTTTGTTTTGGTGGGGCAATGAGGGTTAAGTGACTTGTCCAAAGTCACACAGCTAGTAAGTAAATGTCAAGTATCTGAGGCCAGATTTGAACTCAGGTCCTCCTGAATCCAGAGCTGGCACTTTATCCACTGTGCCACCTAGCTGCCCCCCTCACTTGACATTAAAACACAAAGAAAGGCTTTGTTTATAAGGCAGCACTTGAACAGATTACTGAAGAAAACAGGGAATTCCCAGGGTCAAGGGGAGGAAGGAATTGATTCCTAAGAAAGCTCTGAAACAGAAGGAATTCTTGGGGCCTTTTACTTCCAATTTCTTTCTGCAAAGTGGACTGTGGGGATTGATTTGGTCAGAGTTCTCCTTATTAACCTTGCCCTTACACTAACAAACACCACTTGCCCCTTTAAAATAAAGTCTATGGAAGACTGAGAGATATCTATTTTAGATGGGTATGAGAACATATAAGGCAGTGTGGCATAATGGGTAGAGAATTAGCCTCAGATTCAAGAGAAGCTGGGTTCAAGTCTGCTTCTAAGACACATTAAATGCATAATTCTGCTCAATTTACTTAATCTCTCTGGGAACTGAGACAACTACCTAGAACTATAAATTGAAGAAACCAACAAAATAATAGTTTTGGTATTAAAAAAAATGAAGATGGAGTGGGGGTGGGGAGAGGGGAAAGAGTACAAAGCAAGTCATAAAATCTTAAAGTAATCTCTAATACTTTAAATTACAGATGATTTACTGATAGACATTAGCAATGGGAAATTCCTTGCCTAGATTTCCCCAAACTTATCAAATAACAAGGGGGAGGCCTGGACCTTCCTTCCCCCACCCCCACAATATTATAAATGAATCTAGATACATAACTTCCCAAAACCTGATTGGTTAATTTATGTTACATAAAATTGTCTCTTACTCAAACTGACCACAATTTTTCTCTCTGTTTGTGTGTCCTTGTGTTATGGGCCCAGGGCATCCCAGAAGTTCTCTGGGGTACATCAAAGAACCTTCTCCTTGAAAAACTAAACCAGAGGACAGACACTCCTAGAGAGATAAGTGGAACCAGATAAAACTGAGCTAGACCCCCACCTTTCATTCTAGTCTCCCTCAACCCTGGGGAGTTAAGATTAGGTGGGGCTGCTTCCTTTGTGTCTTGAGGAGATGGCTGGGGAGATGGCTGGGGAGATCCAGTACTCTGAGTTTTGGGCCAAAACCTGACAAAGATAAATTTATTAACTTAATATAATTGTAAGTATCCTTGCTTAGAGAGAAAATCCAAAAGGATAGAAAGGCATTCTGGTTTTGCAACTCCTCACCCAACTCCTCCAGCCACCACCAGTGGGGGATGGTCCTCCCTCACAAAAGGAACTTTCCACAGTCAGATGTTCACCCCCCCCCCATCAGTCCTCTGTAAAAGTACTTTCCAGTCTCCTGCTCGAGGAGATTGGTATGTCAGAGCTACATGCTTTGTGCTATGCCTCTCTCCCCATGAGAAGCCCAAGGATTTCTCTTGGTTTCCCTTCCCTTCCTTTCCCTTCCTCAGCCCCAAAATAAACTACTATCTTATTCTAACTGCTTTTTTGTGCAAGAGGGTGTAATTCTTTAAAGAGATTTATTTATTTATTTATTTAAAAATAGTTTCTCCTAAGGATGCCAAACCCTTAACCCTACCCCAAGCCCCTACCCCATTCTCCCTGTGACACTTGTTTCTCAGATAGAATCATCAAAGTTCTAGTTCCATCTATCTATTTCAGCAAAAACCTAGGCCTATTGTTGATACTATAGTTTCCAGGGATCAATTCTGGACATCCCGTTAAAGCAAGTGCTTAGATTTTATCCTTCCATGAAAGGAAGGCAAATCCTTGCTGTTTCCAGTCCATCTGGTTCAATCCTAATTTCTCAATCTCCCAATCTCATCCTAGGAAAATTTGTCTAAAGCAGACATCCATTAGAGTAAGTCGGGAAACTCTGTCTTTAAAAAATTCAGCACCTGATTAAAGATAGTTCCAGGGTAAAGGTTAGAGAGAGATGGAAATAGAAACACAGTAAATAAAATGAGAATGATATTATAAAGCTGGACTATTTATGCAAAATTCACTATTATGTAGATCTCTCATGATAATGCCAATATTAGCTAAATTTAGTCCTTAATCTTATATATATATTTTGTATTTCATGAAAATTTAATTAAATAAATGTTTTTTGAATGCTCAGTATGTACAAGGCATAGACTGTGATAGCCAAATGCTTTTCCCTACTTAACTCCCTCTCATAACTCAGGCAAGAATCTAAGAAAGATTGACATGAGAAGAGGCCTCAAACCTGTTCGTGAACCAGCTCATTCGGGTACATGACCTGATTCTTAAGGACGCAAACCAGAAGCCCTTCCTCCCCCCCCCCCAAGAGAATTCTGCAGTTTCTGGGTCACAGGGAAAACAAAACATGATTTTCCTATTGAGCTCTTTCCAGGAGGGAAAAATGAAACATTTTGAAAATAGTTTCCTCAGCAGATCAAGTCCAAATATGGTGCACTCACACTCAAATTTCCCATAAAATTATTATTCCCCTTAGTACTGCAGGATTTGGGATATATTTAGAAGAAAACTGGAGAGGTCATTGGGTTTTATATGTCTATACCTCAAACAATGGCCAGATGTTCTCTCCTTTTCTCTCACAAAGACACAAGTATGAGAAAATAATTTCCCCTTCTAGGTTCCCATCCCAGCAACTGGTTCCTACCTGTTAGTGATAATCATATACAGAATATAATTTTTCCTTATTGTCTGTACAGCTTTTAAAGAATGAAATTATCACTAAGAAAAGTCAAGAACTTCTTAGGTCCTTTTGGCAAAGAGTTTGTTTCAATATATGTCTAGATAGTTGAAGCCCCTAATTATGACTATATTGTGAAAAAATCCAGTACTCTGAGTTTTGGGCCAAAACCTGACAAAGATAAATTTATTAATTTAATTAATATAATTGTAAGTATCCTTGCTTAGAGAGAAAATCCAAAAGGATAGAAAGGCATTCTGGTTTTGCAAATGCCTCTGATATAAGCCATTTTACTTGTAACTTTATAATATTCCTTCCAAATAAAATACAAAATTATACAATAAGGCAAAACAGATTCAAGTTCAAGGAAAAGTTCAGATAACAGTTTTTAGTCATCAAACAGAATAATAGTCACTTAACTTTTGGCAGACCCTGGAGAATCATTTTTCTAAAACCATTCAATCCCCATTTTACCACTCCTTCTAAGGATCTTTCTTTCAGTCTGGTCAGAGGTGAAGTCAAGAGATCTTCTAGTAACTCGATTAATCAGACTTCTACTTTCTCTTAGGCCAATCATTACCCTAATCACTTGAAGGAGGAGGCCTTCCAGGGCAGGTAGACCTTCCTCTCAAGAAACTAGTTGAGCCTTGGGTAAAAATGTTGTAAAAACATTTCAGTTAAAAATATCATTTTGGAATCGATAGTTAAAAAAAGACCCAAAATAGTTTCTCCTTCAGATTAGATTAAGGATATCAGACCGAAGTACTACATAATATTATTTTTTAATATTCAGTCTAACAGGTAAATAGAGAAGTATTATCATGTTCTCACAACATCTTGCCTCTGAACCAGACAAAGGGTGTTTTTCTCAAACTCTTCACCTGTTTGTTCTTTTGGCCTAGGTGGTTTACAGAATAGTCCAATGATTAAAACAACAAAAACAACAAAAACAACAACAAACCTCTTTTTTCTCTTTCATTTAAACTTCACCCAATAAATCTTCATAAGATTTCTTCTTGCTGCTTCCTGGATTTCCTCACATGAATTCACTTTCTTAATATGCAATGATACACAAAATCCAACTCTTAACTAGCTCATTTCTTTTGAATAAGATATACATATTCAGAACTAAGATGGTTGTGAGAAAATGGGTAGTTGTCTCCTCTCAATGAGGATATAACAGTCAATCATACCCTTCCTGACCTGCTTATAGGAAAAAGGTCTCAGATCCTTTCCTCCCCCTTCAGCAAACAAAGTCACATGGTTCTAGGAGCCTGAGCTGGTCTCAATTAGGTCCAACTGGTCTCAATTAGGTCAATAATTAGGGTTGGGAATACTGCATTCTGATTAGCTAGTCTTTGCTGGTAGATTGTAACCCTTAAGTAATCAATTAGTGATGAAAAGGGGGAGGGTGTATTCATGCTAGGGACTAGGGGATAAAACGGGACCTGCGAGCCTCCATTCAGAGCACACGCTAGCTTCACACGAGGGTGCCTCCTTCTCAGGAGAAGGAAGTAAAAAGAGCCTTTGTCACATCACTGCCAAGATCCCGAGGATTATTGAGAAGAGGATTGATTATCCCTCCCAATGGTCAAGGTGTAAATTTAATCCCTGTCCCCCAAATATCAGTGATCTATATAAGGCCAAATTTGCCTCTGGGCATTAAGATTTCTGTCTTCTAATTTGATGCCTGTAGTTTCAATATTTTTTCATAGACACTTGAGATCATGAGTTTTACCAGCTGGCTTCTTTCTTGTATTTTGTCTCCTGACAATTTCTAGGTGTCTGTTTTCTTTTTCACTTGTAGCTTCTCTCAATAGTATCTAACAGGCAATACGCAGCCTTCTCCTTCTCTAATCCTCTTTGATTAAAATCTTTTTGATTAGAATTGAAGCTTGAACCCTTGAAGCTTGACACCAGATCATGTCTCTACATTTACCCATCAGACTCCCTTCTTTTCCCTGATTCTGTCCTTTTTGCTCTAGACATTCTTTCATTTCCTGGCTCTCTGGTAGCATAAGAATGACATATTTGTTCCCTAATATCATGAAAACACTTAATTTTTGGCCTTCGCTCAAGCTGAAGGTGAGGCTTTCATGGTCCATGCTTATCCTTAGCTCATAGTAGACTGCCCATCCACAGTCCCACACCCCTGCAATCAGGTGGGTCAGGACAATTTATTGGGACACACACTGGACTAAGGGTCAGAAGATATGAATCCAAGTCCAAGTGTCACGACTTACTAGCCTTTTGAGATGGAAAACATCTCTGGCCCTATTTTATGAATTTCAAAATGGGATTTAAAAAACCTTACTATGATTCCTCATTGTGGTGTGAAAATAACTATGGTTTCTTGAAGGTGAACCTGTATAGTGCATATATGAGCCTAGTGATGGAGAGTATATCTATTGTCTGAAATCAAGCCTAGGGAAGTGCAGACAGGTTCTTCCATAGTTTGGCCACAGAGAGATGAATTTTTCACCGTTATGCTTTTTGAAGACCATTGAAGTTGCAGAGGGATTATTATCTTCATCAATAATTGGAGCACACCACACTAACAAAATTATACATACAGAAAGTCTTCAAGCAAAAATACCATTTTGGTCTAAATGTAAGCTAAAATCTGTCTTGCATAAAACTTGGGCCTATAATCAATGTTAATTTGAAATGTATATTTTATTTTCCTTCAAAAGGAACTCATGTTAGGGTTGTAGTCAATTCAGAATTGACATGGTTCAACCAGAATTGTAGTTACCTTCCCTCCACTATAGTACTATGGGGGGCAACAAATGAGATGGATGAACACAATTATTTAAAACCATAATAAAGTGCTAAACAAATACAGAGTGTTATTATTATAAAAGAGGCATCACCTGATTCAGATTCCAACTTAAGCTCACCTGTCCCTCATCCCATTGTCACTAACTTCCTCAGATTTTTAAAAATTACACTAGAGATGGGGGCAGCTAGGTGGTACATTGACTAAATCACTGGTTCTGGATTCAGGAGGACCTGAGTTCAAAACCAACCTTAGACACTTGACATTTACTAGCTGTATGACCCTGGGCAAGACATTTAACCCTCATTGTCCTGCAAATAAGTACATAAATTAACAAACAAATAAATGAATGAACAAATGAATGAAGGAATAAGCAAACAAATAAATGATTGAATGAATAAATTAATAAATTAATTATACTAGAGATGATCTAGAGCTATTTGTGTTATAGGACTGATCAAAAGATTCAAAATTTAATAGTGAGGCCAAGGAAAAAGATGGCATATATTGCAAGTCTGTGCAAGCAAAGGGACTAAGATAAGAGAAGTAAATTTAAGCACACAACAGGCAAATAAGTGATTTAGGTATAAGTATTCAGATAACGTCCACAATCAAGCATGTCAGAGTCTACCAAAAAAATTCTGACAAACAAGATTTAACTTTCAGGCTATTTGACCTGTTTTATACTGCCTTCTAGATAAAGGTGATTTGAGGCCCACAGATGTTCATTGTAATCCAAACAGAAGTCAGCTCTCATGATAACTTACAAGGGAAACATCCTTTAATCTATTTGCAGGTTTTTGCCAAGCAGATCATTACTATGTAGATTGAGAAAATTATTTAAAATCATTGAATTGCGTTCATTATTCTGCAATCTAGATACATTACTTAATTACAAAGTAAAGGCATCAAATTTAAGTAACTAAATGTAGTCCACTACCCTGCAATAGAATATGAGGAATTTTAATAATATTTAATGCCAGAAAAAAGCATGTTGGATTTGGGAATGATGTTGGATAAATACTCAATGCTCTTCAGAATCTTCTTTTCTCCTCCTCTATTACAATGTGCAAATTTTCCCTTTTTTTATAAAAGTATTTTAATATTTTCCAGTTACATGTAGAGATAGTTTTTAACATTTATTTTTGTAAGATTTCTATTTTCAAATTTTTCTCCCTCCCTCCCCTCTCTCCTCCTTCCCCAAGACAGCAAGCAATCTGATATAGGTTACATATGTACAATCACATTAAACATATTTCTTCATTAGTCATGCTGCTAAAGAAGAATCTGAGCAAAAAGGAAAAACCTCAAAAACAAAAACATATATAAATAGTATGGTTCAATCTGCATCTAGATTCCATAATTCTTTTTTTTTCTGGATTTAGAGAGCATTTTGCATCATGAGTCCTTTGGAACTATCTTGGACCATTGTATTGCTAAGAGTCAAATCTATCACAGTTGATCAACACACAATGTTGTTGATATGGTGTACAATGTTCTCCTGGTTTTGCTCATCTCACTCAGCATCAGTTCACGTAAGTCCTTCCAGGTTTCTCTAAAATCTGCCTGCTCATTGTTTCTTACAATTGTGCAAATTTTCTGACTGGGGCAAGGTATTCTTTTCTCAAACCCTCCTCTAACTTTTTGGAGATTGATAGAGTTGGGGCTAGGAGGAAAAGGGAAACGTTTAGCCTCAGGCACCTGCCAAGCTCATCCAGTGATCTGCAACTGGTGATTACAGCCCACAGAAAAAGAAAAACAAGCTAGTGATCTGAGGGGCAGGTTAGCATGAAACACACAAAGACACACATATATGTGTGTATATATATATATATACCCTCAAGTAGTCCACTTCTCTACCAAGTCAGGATATGAGGTCCTAGCTTATATATTCTGAAAAATACCTCCTCAGAGATTCTTAGTTTTGGCATTTCCTGTCATACTCAGCAAAATAATAGGAAAAAACCTCTTTATCGAAATTAATCAAGATTACCACCACCACTACCATGGTGAAAGATCATTGTAAAGGGAGGAGAAAACTCTCCAAAGGTGTAAAACTCTGACTGTGGTCCTCAAGCTGCCTACAAAATTTTCTAGTGTGGTCTAAAACAGATTAAAATGTAATTGGAAATGTAAAAATAAAGAAAATACAATACCATATGTAATGTTTATTTGTAGTTCTTTAACATGGGGCAGCTAGGTGGCATAATGGATAGAGCACCGGCCCTGCAGTCAGGAGGACCTGAGTTCAAATCCAGCCTCAGACACTTGACACTTACTAGCTGTGTGACCCTGGGCAAGTCACTTAATCCCAATTGCCTCACCAAAAATAATAATAATAATAATAATAATAATAATATTTTGCCTGAAGGCATCCATTTCTATTTGAGTCTAGGACAACTGCTATAGAAGTAAACAAAATCTTTGAGTGGGTATAAAGAGGGAAAAGAAAAGAAGAAGAAAGAAGATGCCCCAGACACTTGCCTTTTTACCCAAGGGGAAAAGTACCTTAATGTTCCACATCTTTTCTAAAAGTTTTGGCTGGCTACATGTTGTAGCCTACTAATGATAACTTTCTACTCTTGGGTAAAGCTCCATTGTAAAGTTTCAGAGACTGTTATTCCATGACTTACAGTCATGTTGCACCATTGGAAAAACACTGTTTTGTTTGTTTTTAATTAGTGTTTCAGAGAGTTGAAAGTTCATGAAATAATTTCCCTAAAGCAATTTAGCCTTCCTGTTCAATAATCTTCCTGTTTGATTCTGGTCCCAACTCATTGTCTATTTGCATTTTATGCCCAATATATTACAAATAGGTTAAGTGTATATATTAATTCTTGATGTATTACTATGTGGTTAGAGTTTTGAAGTTAAAGAATTTTTACAAAAGCAGATAATGATAACAATGGATGTTAGATCTGAGCCCAATAACCAAGAACAAACTTACAACTTTAAAAGGAAAGTTCCTTCAGTGCAGGTAGATTTGGAATTTCTCCCACATGCTCCACTCACCCACACAGACCAATCACACCAGTATAACTCCCATAAATCTTGCCTTAGTCCTAAAAGCTTCAGCTACTGACTTCATATTCAGCATTTTTGTAACTGTTGCTGCTACTACTTGACATTGTCCCAGACACCTTAATCCTGATCTAGCACAAGTGTCTTGCCTTCTTCCTCCAGTATTGGTATACTCTTTTGTGAGATTTGGATCCACATTATTCTGAGAAATGTCCATTCAATGTAATGAATACAAAGAGAAGAGAACTATAGAATTCCCTGGTACATAGACAACAGGCCTCAAAGTTAAATACAACTTGGGCTGCAACCTTCAGACACATACTGTCTATGATACTCTTTATAACTTATCTAACTTCTCTGTAATATCAGGTAACTCACCAAGGCTATATATTTCAGAACATTTGCCACCCTCCATTGGAATTTCCTTCCACAAGATTCCCTACATCACTGAAATCAGGTGCAGATGAAAAAAAAAATCCCTCAAAGATATTATATGGCAACAAATCATTGGAACATCAATTTTGAAAGGATTAAAATAGTGGGTGAGCCAAAGAATAGGTACAGTTGTTATTATTAGTAGAATGCAAAATATTAATAGTGATTACTTACACATAGGTGTGGTCTCATAGAAAGATTTGGAATCAAGAGACCCGATTTCAAAACGCAGCTCTTCAATTTACTCTCTGTGAAAAAAAATTTGTTTGGTCTCCTTAGGTCTCATTTGCATCTGTAAAAAGAGCGAGTTGGACTTTAGTGATTGCCAAGCCCTATTCTAACTATGCAGCTGGTGGCATAGCATATAGTGGTGGGCTATTTCTTTCCCCAGCTCATTTCACAGATGAGGAAACTGAGGCTAATAGGGTTATTTGACTTGCTCAAGGTCACAATATCTGAGGTCAGATTTGAAATCAGGTCTTCCTGACTCCAGGCTCAGCACTCTATCCATGGTACCACCCAACCGTCCTGAATATAAAGGTGCTCCATAGGAAGCATCAATCAAGTTTAAAAATCAGTTATTTATTCCTACATCCATAAGAAAGAGTCAATGTTTAAAAACCCATGCATGCATTAACAGAACAGGACTCAATAACAACTTATAACCAACTACAGGTAAATTGGCTGAGTGGCTAGTACTTGGGCTTCATCAGAACACAAAGCAATGCGTGGAATTGCTCACTGAGCATTTTAAAATGCTCTTCTCCAAACTCCCACTCCACTACAGATATAAACCATCTCTACACTCCATCCTCCACTCACATCCACAGGAAACTACTTCTACACCTGCTGAAAGCAACCATTCCTGCCACCTCCAAGGTCCAGCCACCAGTGAGATTTTTGGACCTTTTAAACTTTAATGCTGCTGCTTCTTCTTCTTCTTCTTCTTCTTCTTCTTCTTCTTCTTCTTCTTCTTCTTCTTCTTCTTCTTCTTCTTCTTCTTCTTCTTCTTCTTCTTCTTCTTCTTCTTCTTCTTCTTCTTCTTCTTCTTCTTCTTCTTCTTCTTCTTCGTGAAGCAATTGGGGTTAAGTGACTTGCCTAGGGTCACACAGCTAGTAAGTGTTAAATGTTTCAGGCCAGTTTTGAACTCAGGTCCTCCTGAATCCAGGGCCAGTGTTCCATCCACTGTGCCACCTAGCTTCCCCTTTAATGTTACTTCTAAGACTGTACCCATCCATTTCGGGCTACTCATTTACCTACGATCAGCAAAAAATAAACAAACTCAAAAGAGGTAGAGGTGGCCAGAGGCCTTGGTTCAAACTCACTTAGTTGAGGACCTGCCATCATGAGCCAGCGAATACCAAGAGATCACTCAGGTTTTCTGCCTCATTTTAAAATGCCATGTGATTTCAGTGCTATTATCCCATGATGAGAAACAGACCCCAAATCCATTTCATTTCCTGGAACCAGGAAAAATGGCTCTGAACATTCTTTAGGGTGGAGGGAGATGGCATCTGATATATTACATTATTTAACAGCTGTTTCTTTTATTCAAATAATAAAGTGTTGAATCTTGGGACATCCTCTGTCTGTCTGTACTGACAGAGATCTCCTAAGTAGAGTAATCCTTCCAAAAGTTGAGGTTATGTTGATTTATTTGTTTAGAAATACTTATCAATTTCACCCAGAACCACAGTTTCAAATGACTTTGCTTTCTAACTTTATCTAATTTCCCAATCCAATGCAAGCACCATTGTGTATGTGTGTGTGTGTGTGTGTGTGTGTGTGTGTGTGTGTGAGAGAGAGAGAGAGAGAGAGAGAGAGAGAGAGAGAGAGAGAGAGAGAGAGAGAGAGAGAGGGAGAGAGAGGGAGAGAGAGGGAGAGAGAGAGAGAGAGAGAGAGAGAGAGAGAGAGAGAGAGAGCGCTACTCTAAGTACTCATTCTACTGATGAAAATTCTCTTCTCTCCTGCATCACAAAGCCCTGACAAGGGATCACAGTAAATCCTGGCTTGGGAAATGAGGTGTCTCAGCCCTGGAGACAATATGTATTGCAACAGGAGACTGGCAAAACCCTAGAGATAAACTGCGTTACCTATCCCTTTCAAACCCAATTGTAATTTGCTCATCCCATCTGTGGGGAGAGAGGAGTATGTCAGGCCAGGATTCACAGGAGCATCCCTGAAGCCCACAGGATTGTTATGTGACTGTATGCTAGGAAAATGTAATGGCATCAGACAGGGAGATTGTTGAACCAGTTCAACAGCAAAGGGCACAGGTGACATACTGCTACTGTTTGTGGTTTCTTTTGATGCAGAGACAAGGAATCTATTTGTGTTCCAAGGGAATACCTGATTACTTGTGGCAAGCAGGAAGATAATGCTAGCAAAGTGGTAAGACACATTGTTATTACCTCTATGGTATAGTTGAAGGCTAGTTTATGAAAATTACCATAAACTTGAACCATTGTGTCACAATAATTTTCATTGAATCATAACAACTGCAAATGCCCATGGGAAAAGCACTTGTCAATATGGTGACAAAGAACAGAAAATAAACTAGAAACCCATTAATTAGGGAATAGTTAAACAAGCCCTGGTACATGAATGGGATGGAATATAACTGCACAGTGACTCTTATCACATTATTGCCATTCAATGTTTTTCCTTGATATTTTTAAGAATGGGAGAGCAGGGAAGAGAGACAGGAGACTATCTGTAAATTCAGTACTGAAAAAATTCAATAGAAATAGGATTTCAAATTTCTTACTTTGGAAGTTCTAACCACAGAAATAATAATGAAGGAACAAGTAGGCCATAATTCATGAATTATATAATAGAATTCTGAAAAGAATAGAAGGAGAGAGAAATAATTAAGAGGATAAAGCATGTGCAAACTTCATGGAAAACAATATAGCAAAAGAACATTTCTTAAAATAAGAGATTAGAGTCAAGGAGTGAAGATTTTCAACCACAGGCTTCCAGGGTGAAGAAAAAGAAAGAAGAGGAAATAAAATAAATACGTAGATAAATTTAAAGAAAAAAACTAACAATTTAAGCAAATTCAATGATCTTGAGAAAGAGTAAATAAACAAGAGTAAAATGGGTGAGAGTCTATAGGAATAAACCAACATCAAAATCATGTGAGCAAAATGATTTGCAGGGAAAATGTATTATTGTAAAAGAGAAGGTGAATTAAAAATAATTCAAAATATGTAAATAAATGTAACCACAAACCTAAAAATCATAACCTTAAATATGCTTGAATTAAACAATTCAACACAATAAGATAGACAAAGAGGATAAGTAAGTAAAACCTCACAATTTACTGCACACAACTAATGCAAAAGAATTCAAGACACTTGGAGAAATAAAAATAAAGCATACCTGTGTGAGTAGGGGGAAATCACATAACCTCTCTCTGTCTCAATTTCTTCATCTGTAAAATGTAAATCTTTAAAACACTATATAAATGATCTCTGATATTGTTATTAGTCATTATTATATTTTATTCATTGTTCTGAGCCAGGCACAACTTAGGATTTGAAAATAAAAAGATATAGATTCTGACATCCAACAAAGAAGTAGATGACAATAGCATGGGAAGAATATTTAACAAGGATACAACATTGGTTTAGTTAGGTGCAGCTTTCCCATTTCATTTGCCTTATTGTGGCACACCAACCAAGAACAGCAAGTGTCAACACTGAGGAACCAGCTCATTCTTGCTCATTGCCCTTTTGTATGGTTTCAGTGTTAGTCCTATGAACCATTTAGACTTCAAGAAGGTTTTAGTTACCTTTAAAAATACTAGCCTAAAAAAGAAAAAAAAAAACCTAGCCTAGGCTTTGTGGAGTAGATAAGCTAGGTATATAAGAAAGATAATATCCTAAGATACTCCTGAAAGTGAGAACCATTGATAATATATAAAATAATAATAATAACATAAACAGCTTTTCCTAACACATATTCTCAGTATGATACTGATATGTCTGTGTGTCCTGAAAATCTGATCAGTTAACCCTAAGAAGACTAATACATCTATTAGGGAAGTAGGGGGATGTATTAGTGATATTCATGGTGAACTTAAGCACTATTGCTTATGATATATGCATCCAAGGCAGCGAATATTGAAGACAGATTAGAGGTAGTTGAATTTAGCCCAAGAAAAAGTAAAACACCCGACCCTGGGTCTCTCTGAGAATTGCTCAGTGCCTGAATAATGAGAATGACCTGTATTCAGATACTATCTTCAGAAAGTTTATCGTTTTGTAGAGCCTCAATTACCTCCATAAACAAATTTCCCAGTCATCTTTATGCAGTCTGGTAAGTCCATTTTTACAAGTTTTTAAACACATAGAAGCTATGAAATGAAGACAATTTCTAGTCTCAATTGATGATTAACTCAATAAACTCTAGTGGCTTCAGAATAAAATATTGACTTCTTTGATTGGCATTTAAAGCTCTCAATCCCTTTCTACTTTTCCAGTCTTTTAATACATTAATTATTCCCATTCACATACGTCATGGGCCAACCATGTTGACCTATCAGCCAATAGGCTTTATCATCATGTTCCATCTTCTGTTTCCATGATTTTGTACTGGATGTCCCCCATGTTGAGAATGCTCCCCCTTCTTGATGCCATGTCTTAGGATCCCTGTTTTCCTCTAAGAGTATTCAAATGCCCCCTTGGCAGAAACCTTTTCTGGTCCCCCAGTTATGTCTCTGCCATGTATCTATTTATATACAAGTTCTCTCCCTCACTAAAATGTAAGCTCCCTGGGGGCAGAGACTATTCTTGCATTTTCTTTCTATCCCAAGTGCTTAGTTTAATACCTCATATAAAGTAAGTGCTTAATAAATTATCAATTGGCTGATTAACGTAATTTGTAATTGTAGCCTCTTTCTAAAGATTCACTTGAGCAACTCAACAAAATTAAGGAAATTATGCCAACTCAGAACACAGAAAATTCAATAACTTACTTAAAGGATCTTTCCTCCTCTATGTGCCACACTTCAATATAGAACAATTTGAAAAAAAAAATACACAGTGGCAGATGGGAATCTTACTCAAGATAGAGTTTTCCATATTTCAGAAATGACTTTATTGGGCCATAAATGATAAGATAAAGGAAAGGTTGAAATGAATAACATTTCATCTGAGAGGATTTCATGATGTTCTCATAATTTTCACTGCAGACATTGATCTTGAATCTCAAAAAAACCTTCCTGGGGGACTCTGCATTCACATTCTTTTCTAGAGTACTATATATCAACTGTTAATTATTATTGATAAAGTACCAAGTCATGGTGCTTTCAAAAGTACCCAGCTAAAAAATGCCTGAATGGGAATCAGGCTGTGGTCAGAGATTCAGAAGGAAAAACAGTCAGAAAGACATACTTAGAAGACTCTGCTGCCCACATCCACTGACCACTAGGAAAATGAAATGATATATCTGCATGTAAGGAGAGAGATCATTCTTGTAACTGCTCCAACAAGCCAGCATTATACTCTTTTTGGTGAGGAATAGAGCCTCCCCCATCCCAAACTAGGTATCTCATTCAGATTTGTTCTTAGCAGCCAGCAACAGCTTTCTCAGGGACCTCATCTCTGTCCCACAGAGACCTTTATCAATGGTAAGAAGGAATTGAAGTTTTTTGTGTCGAGGTTCTCAAGTTTTCTTACATAATGACTCTTCTGTAGTTTGTTTTTTATTTTCAGGAAGCAGGATTTAGTCCTTCTGATATCAATGATGCAGAGAACTCTTGATGAAAAAAACTACATCTACCAATACACATCATCAGTAGCTGTTCTGCAATTTATAATATGGAATAACATGATATACAGGATAGCGATCCAAGTTCAGAATCACAGGTTATTCTCTCTATAGAACAGATATGTTTGTGTCTCCTACCACAAATATTGAAGTTACTGATGGTGAATAATGTGAAGAAAGAAAATAATTTATAGAAAGTGAAGTTTTCTAGCAGATTTGGGGGCCTTACATAAATGATGTATATTGATCTAGTTAGAAATACAGGGGAGCTTTTCTTTTCTTATGTGTAATTACGACTTATCTGTCCTTTTATTAAATTTTCAAAACAGCTATTTTTATAGTTGAAAAAGAAAAAATATAATCAAAACAAATTTTTGCATATAAAATTCTATGCAGTATGGAAGTTTTCAGGGAGGGAGCAAGGTGCTGTGGCTTAAAAACCAACCTTAGAGTCAAGGAAAGATGGGTTCAAAACTTACCAGTTATATACACTGACTGTGTGACTATGAGCAAGTCACTTCACTGTTCATTGGCCCAAGCAACCTTCTGAAGACATTTGTCCATTGGCTTTGGTAGGGGAAGTTCCTTCATGGGGATTTTCATACACAGATAAATCAGACATCCAGACCAGAAAGAAATACTGAAGAGGATTTATAACTGAATAGCAAACATGTATGTCATTCCTTATTTTAAAAATTTTTGTAAAAGTAGTTCCATGCCCTTAAAGATTTAGGCATGAAGTTTTATATACAAACACACACACACGCACACACACACACACACACACACACACACACACACATACATATAGTTAGTTACGGTAGTATTTTGTTGTTTTTTTTTTTTTTTGTGAGGCAATTGGGGTTAAGTGACTTGCCCAGGGTCACAAAGCTAGTAAGTGTTAAGTGTCTGAAGCCGGATTTGAACTCAGGTACTCCTGACTCCAGGGCCGGTGCTCTATCCACTGCGCCATCTAGCTGCCCCCGGTAGTTGTTTTATAGTTAGTTATATAAATATGTCATTAGGGCTTAACCCTAGGGGTAGGAAACCTTGATCCCTTTTTTCTGACATCACTGAAGTACTAATGGATGGATGTTCCTATCCATCATTTCTAGTTCTTTCCATATGACCAACAAATTTTCTCTTCCTTTTATATAATTCTTGGCATACAAGTCTTTTAGCCCTGTTCTTTGGAGTTCCTTATTAACTCTGTGTTGCAACCTGCCCACCATATGCATTTCTATTGCCTTCTCTGTGATACTCATTTTTAATTTTAATTCTTTAGAAGCAGTAGAATTCCATTTCTCACTGCCATATAGAAAAAAAACAATTAAATGTTAATATTAATAGATAGACTTTTCCGACTTGAGGTCAATTAAAGATTTTTGCAATTTCCTGCAATCTCCTGCTCCTCCTAGTTAATTCTGGACCCAAATAATTGTCTGTTCCAGAAATGCAGAGTATTATATAAGCTTTAATAGGATATCTTTCCAAATCCATCTGGGCTCTTTCATCTCTTTGGTCTTTCCACTGTGCGTAGACAAGTCAAATTCCTTTCAATAATTATGTATCTCTTTCAATCTTCTGTAGGCTTGCTGCAACCAACACAATGTCATCTGCAAACAGAAGTACCTGAAGGATCTCACCTTCCTACATCTGCGCTCTGCTCCAGCTTTCCTCCATCATAGTGCCAAATACTTTTGTCAAGCATGCATCTCTCTGTTTTATGACATGCCTGATGTTTATTATTGGAGGTCCATTGACAGGGTTCATTTCTATTGTTACATTTTCTGGGAAATTTTGGATGTAGAGATGGGAGGCACCTTGCTGCTAAAAAGCCCGCAAGGCAGAGTCTTGTTCTACAAAGTCAAATTTGGGTTTTTTTACATCCAACAAACAAGAAGCACCCTGGAATCATATTCTCTATATTGTTCAGTAAATTGTGGAATTTTCTTTACACTTGAAGGTCTTTCTACTTGCAGAATATTTTGTTTGTAAATAGAATTGTGAAAGTTACCCACTATGTGTCTTGGAGTTTACAGCATAGGACTTTTTCCCCTCAAGTTGGTCTTTCTATTCTTTCAATTGACCCTTTGTTTACTCTGATCAGAAACTATGAGCAGTTTTCTTGCATTATGATGTCTGGGTTTTTTGACTTCTCATTCTCTTCTGGGAGATCTATAATGTTTCAGTTGCTTCTATGTATCCAATCTGCAAATTTGATATGTTTTTCTTGTGAGATAATTTTTTATCTTATTGCTTTTTACATCTTTTCTTCCAGATTGTCTTTCATTTCTGTATACTTGCTTCCCAATCCATTATTTATTCTCTCTCTTATTCCTTTGGTGGAACTTGTCACCATGTATTCAAGTACTTCTATTTTGCCAATTATTTCTGAAATGCAGGCCAAAAATTCTGTGCTCATAATTCTTATATCTCTTTTAGATTATTCTGCTTGGGTTCTGTTCTCCTTTGAAAATCCACAAGTTCCTCATCCTCACTGGGTGTTGATTACTTTTCCTTTGTTTTCCTTTTTTTTAAAGTAAGTTTTACTGATATCTTTTGTTTGCTATATTTTACTTCACCATTGTTTCCTCCAGTATCCCTTGCTGTCATAGGGGGGTATCCTTATAAAACACATTTTTTTTCTTTTTTCTTTCTTTCTTTCTTTCTTTCTTTCTTTTTTTTTTTTTTTGGTGAGGCGGTTGGGGTTAAGTGACTTGCCCAGAGTCACAAAACTAATAAATGTTAAATGTCTGAGTCCAGATTTGAACTCATGTCCTCCTGAATCCAGGACCAGTGCTTTATCCACTGTACCACCTAGATTCCTCCAAACATATTTTTAAATAGATAAAATACATAAAAGGGAGAAAATCAGGGTAAATGACAAATTGAAAACATCTGAAAATTTGTACTACATTTGTGAACTTAGTTTTTGGAAGGAATGCTTCAAAGATTTCTCTATTATTGAATGGCCATTCATGTCATTTTTGGTTGTATTATCTTGATTTCCTCTGTTCTTTGGAATATATTATTCAAGTGCCTTTTGTAGTTTCTGGTGGATACAGAATAGTTTCGTGTTATTTGAAATTTCTTTCCTTAACTGTAAATGTCTTTCTCATGATTATTTGCAAAGTTTCATGAAAGTCATTTGAATTATTCAATGTAATTATTGTGTATATTGAAATTGGCAGCATAGCTTTTTCTTTTCTTATTTTTTTTTTCTGGAGGCTATCTATAGATATCTTAAATAGTCACTTCTTTCTGCACTCAGAAGTTCTAAGAAGTTTTCCTGTATTGTTTCTTATATTATGATGTTTGGGTTTTTTATTTCTTGTGTTCTGAGAAATTGAGAATCCCTATGTTATCTCTATACATCCTATCTTTAAGATCAATATCTTTTGGGGGGCAGCTAGGTGATGCAGTGGATAAAGCACCAGCCCTGGATTCAGGAGTACTTGGGTTCAAATCCAGCCTCAGACACTTGACACTTACTAGCTGTGTGACCTTGGGCAAGTCACTTAATCCTCATTGCCCCACCAAAAAACAAAAAACAACAAAAAAAGATCAATATCTTTTTCTTATATAGTGATGAGGTTTTCTTTTACTATGATGCATTTTGATTTTCTTCTTCCTGATTGTCTTCATCTTCTGTGATGCATTTGTCTTTTAAATTAGCCCTTCTCTCTTTTTGTTTCTTTGCTGAGATTTAGCAAGGCAATAAGCATTTCTATATGCTTACTGTGCACCAGGAACTGTGCTAAGGGCTGGGAATACAAACAAAAGTGAAAAGAAAAAAGCCACCCAGCCAGGAGTATATTGGTTAATGTTTTAACACCTGACTCTGGGGGGGAGGGGAGGGGGGAAGTATACACAATGTATTTTTAAATTTAATCTACATTATTATCATTTTACTTACTTTCTTATATCTAGAGTAGACAATCAAGAAAACAGTAAATCATGTCCCAGTTTGTAGAGTTTGCTAATTTCCAAGGTGCAAATGCTCACACTGAAAATATTTAAAATTGTTTTTTCCAGGCTATTCAAGCTGGCTCCAGCACACCCCTAATCTCAGCTATCAGGGATTATACATTCTAATGATAGAAGACAACATGTAAAAAGAAACTTTAAAAATGGAGGTGAGAGGTAGGTGGAAGTACCCATGCTATGGCATGATGTCAAAGTCTTCTTTAAGATCAAGGTGTTTTACCTGTGAAGAGAAGGATGTTCTTTTTAAGTTATTGCCTTCTTCCTCCTACTTTTCTTCCAGGTTGTCCTTTACTTCTTTGAATTGGTATCCCATCATCAGTTATTTTGTTTCCTAGGAGAGACACACCACTGTGTATTCAACTTTGTTTATTTATTTGTTTGTTTTCCTAGTTTGTCAATTATCAATACTATGCAGGGCAAAAATTCTGTTTTCAATTTCTGTTTCTTTCTCAAATAAATTTTGAAACCATCCTCCTTTGGTTCAATTCTTGTGTCAGACTCCACATAGTCCTCTCCATCATTGGGTTTTGATGCATTTTTCTTCATTTCCAGTCAGTGTCTTCATTTCCTTTCTTTTCACTTTTTTATTAACTCTGCAGTCTCACATCTGACCTCATCATTCAACTAAACCTGCTCTCTCCAAAGTTAGCAGTGATCTTATAATAGCCCAATCTAATGGCCTTTTCTCAAATCTCATATTTCTTGACATCTCTTCAAACTTTAACATTACTGTCTATCACTCTCTTCTCCTTGATATTTTCTTTTGTCAAAGTTTCTATGACATTGTTCTCTTCTGCTTCTCCTTTTCCCTAAGTCCTCTTCAGTATCCTTTGCTGGATATTCATCCAGGTAATGCCTACTAACTATGCCCAAGGCTCTGATCTGGGCCCTGTCCACTTTCCCCCTCTATTATTGTCTTTGGTGATCTCATTAACTCCCATGGATTCAATGAACACCTCTAATCAGATGATTTAGGAAACACTTTTTCCATCCCCAACCACTTATGTTTTATAGACATCTTATCCTTGTCCAAAACAGAACAAATTATCTTTGCTCCAAATTCTCCTGTCTTCTTAACTTCTGATTCTAGCACACTCTATATTCAATCAATTGCAAAGTTCTATTGTTTCTACCTTCATAACATCTCTAGTATATACCCCATATGCCCCTCTAACTTTTCCACCACACTAGTCCAGGCCCTAACTATTAAAATAGCATTTTAGTTGGTCTCCCTGCCTCAAATGTCTCCTGACTCCACTCCCTCCTCCATTCAGTTACCAAATTGTTCTTTCCAAAGTTCACCACCGCCACCCCACTTCCATTCAACCAACTCCAGCAGCAACCTATTCCCTCCGGGATCAAATGCAAAGCAAAAGCTTTGGCTTTTTTTTTTTTTTTTGGTAAGGCAATTGGGGTTAAGCGACTTGCCCAGGGTCACACAGCTAGTAAGTGTTAAGTGTCTGAGGTCAAATTCGAACTCAGGTCCTCCTGAATCCAAGGCTGGTGCTCTATCCACTGCACCACCTAGCTGCCCCAAAAGTTTTGTCTTTTAAAGTCTTTCATAACCCAGACACTTCTTTCCTGTACATTGTTTTTAGACCTTACTCTTCTCCACATATCCTGCAGTCCAGTGAGACTTGCCTCCTGGGTTTCCTTGCCTGTGGCATATCTTCCCATTTCAGCATTTTCACTATCTATCTATACTTTATGCCTGCAATTCTTTCCCTCCTTTTGCCTACCTCCTGGCTTCCCTGATTTCCTTCTAAAGTCCCTCTTTCTCCAAGAAGACTTTCCAAGTCCCCCTTAATCTTGATGAGATTATTTCCAATTTACTTTGTACCATTTACCTTTTATTGTCTTGTTCGTACATGGTTGTTTATGTGTTGTCTCTCCAACTAAACTCTGAACTCCTTAAGGGCTAGTTTTTAGACTAGTATTTAAACTGGTTGTTAAATTATTTTTGTTTGCCTTTTGTCACAGAATAGGTATGAGGGCAAGGTCATGGGGTGGGTACATAGAGAATGCAGTAGCTGTAAGGGAACTGCTGAGTGGATCCCAAAGTACAAGCCCCACCCATTTTGCCACTCTGTTGAGCATAGAAGCTGGCAGAATAGAGGGTGCAGAGGGAGTTAGGGATGGGAGAAAATGTCTAGTTCTCCATTTTGTTTGTCATGTCCCAATCACTTAATCATAAAATTACATGGAGAAAAGATCTTCCCCTTTCCCAGCCCATCATCCAAGCCATTCATTATCTTTGGACATTTTTTCTTTATATGTTTGTACCTCAGTTTTGCATTCTATAAGACTTGATATAGGATTTGTATTTAGTCCTCTTCCTGGGAAAATATATTAGGATTTTGTGAAGATTGATGTGAATGTCTCTTTGTGCTTTTTTTTTTCTTTTTTTTTTTTAGTGAGGCAATTGGGGTTAAGTGACTTGCCCAGGGTCACACAGCTAGTAAGTGTTAAGTGTCTGAGGCTGGATTTGAACTCAGATACTCCTGACTAGAGGGCCAGTGCTCTATCCACTGCGGCCCCTAGATGCCCCACTCTCTTTGTGCTTCTTAAAAAAAAGATGTTCTGCAAACAGAAGCAATATAAGCTCCTAATAATGTTATTATTGCTGCTGTTAATGAATTTAATCTTAGAAGCTAATACATCTGTTTTCAAATAAGACTTGCCCTTAAAATCTTGTTTATACATAGAGGAAATGATGCCGCTTTCTTTCTTTTTCGTTTTTCTTTTTCTTTGTTTATTTTGTTTTCAAGTGGCAATGAGGGTTAAGTGACTTGCCCAGGGTCACACAGCTAGTAAATGTCAAGTATCTGAGGCCATATTTGAACTCAGGTCCTCCTGACTCCAGGGCCAGTACTCTATCTACTGTACCACTTAGCTGCCCTGTGACTGTATTTCTTGAATAAAGAGTATAAGTCATTTATAATAAAAGAACTCAGAAAGTGGGGCAAGTTTTCTTTTTTTGTGTGTGGGGGACAATGGGGGTTAAGGGACTTGCCCAGGGTCACACAGCTGGTAAGTGTCAAATGTCTGAGGCTGGAAATTTTGCACAAGTTTTCTTGTTCAGACATAACCACTGTTTGTGCCCAAGGGTACTCACCACCACTTGTATGCATATATAGAGTAGTAATTTCCAGAATTTCTCTATGGAAAGCCAAAGATCATAACTAAAAAGCAATAAAAACAATAGTCTTTGGATTAAATATCTTCTCCATGAAGTTAGAGAAAATAGAGCATGATAGACACATAAATCTAGTGTGAAGTCAATAATTCTCTAACTTACTCTTTTTTATTTCTAGTAAATAGCAATCTGATCTTTCACAGTGATACCATAGTTTAAAAAAATGTCTGTTTCAAGAATACTGGTCTTTGAACAGTCAGCAAAGCTGCCACAACTCAAAAATCATTATGATCACCTATTTCCGGAAGCATGGCACTAACAACATTTGGTAGGATCAAAGGAAATTTACAGAGGGCATAGCCTTCAGTAACCCTCATCCAATCAGGTACTGTGTGTAATCAATACAGCATTTCATATTGTTCCACCTCAAGCCAAATGTGAGGATTTCTCTGAGAAACAATCCCACCTGCACTTCCAATGAGCAGAGTGAAAATGAAAGTAGAAAGTACTATTTTTATTAGTGCTTATGAGGGATGTTTTTATCTTTGTGTCTGAAGTTTCTGAGTATATCACACAGCAAATTCTTAATAAATGCCAATTGATTGATTGATTGAATAAAATATATTGGGTTCTACACAAGTAAATGAATCTTAACTATTCAAAGAAGAAGAAAATAGATTCCCTCTAATCTCTACTTGGGGCAGTCAGGTGGTAAAGTGGATAGCGTGCTGGGCCTGGGATAGAAAGAATTATCTTCCTGAGTTCAACTCTGGTCTCAAATACTTACCAGCTTTATGATCCTAGGCAAGTCATTTAATCCTGTGTGCCTTGGTTTCCATCTTTGTAAAATGATTGGAGAAGGAAATAGCAAACCACTTTAGTATCTGCCAAGGAAATCCTAAGTGGCATCACCAAGAGTCGGACAACTGACCAATACACCTCTACTTAGACCAAATAAAATCACTAATGATTGGATTCTCGGTGCCTTTAGGTGTCCAATTCTATGATTATTTCAAGATTAGATTCTCAAAAGGGTTTTCAGAATGATGTATAACTAGGTCAGATTATCAGATTTCATAGGAAAGATTTATCAGCTATTTTATCCAGAAGGTCCCAATAAATAGTTCAGGTTGTTTACATTCAACCTAGGCAATAACAGACTCCTGCAGATAGAGGACATATCCTAGTCCCTACATACAGTCCCCTGTATGTATAAAGTGCCCAGTTGTATCTATACACTCATATATATATATATATATATATATATATATATATATCTCCTGTGTGTCTAGATATACTACTGCTACTGCTGCTGCTGCTACCACTACCACTAGTAGTAATAATGATAATAATAATTAGCTTTTACATAATACCTGTGTAATGATTGGAATAACGCCACCTGCTGGATACTTACTGTAGAAGAGTTCTGCCCATGAAGGGAAGGTCTTTGAGGGCAAGACCAGGAGTCAGGAAGTGACGCGGACTAGTGGGAGGAGGAAGGAAGAGACTGGCGCTCAGTCTCGGGCCTTCTTTTCCTCTGGACTCTGGTGGAGAAGGGAGCTAGAAATGTGCTCTCCCTTTAATAGATAGAAATCTAGGCCTTTTTCTCTCTCTTTACCAAATTCTTATTCTCCTTAATAAATGCTTAAAAGTCTAACTCTTGCTAAAGCTTATAATTTATTGGCGACCACTCATTAGATATTTTAGACAGTTTAGCTAGAATTTTAGCCTTAACAGATGGCTGACCACGAAGAGGAAAGCTAAACCTCAGTCTTCTGATCTTCTGGTTGGGTAAGAAATTTCCCCTACTAAGTACTGGTGTACTGGCTGTGTTTTCCCTTTAAATTTTTTTGAATGGAACTTTTAAACTCCCTAATTACCCTATTTTTGATTTTAGTCTGTTTAACCAGACAAATGGGAGATAAGATCATGTTAATGCTTTGTTTTTGTGGATTTTCTATTTTTCTTTTTATTTTTGTTAAAAGAGCCAGCAACTTACTCACACAAGGAAATATCTCTCCCTCTCCCAACCATGCTTTTTCAGAGAAACCTGAAGAGATTCCTGCAGCTTTTCCCAGTTCTAACACTAATTGTTGCTCTAATTTTGCATGCCTGGAGGCAATGACCCACCCTCTTGAAGCTTTTAATCCCCTAGCACCTGGAGGCAAAGTGGGGGAAGAGGAATCCAGGCCTGAGTTCAAAATCAAGTCTGATTCAAATTGCTCTGGTCCCTCCCCTCCTCTCCAGACCCCACCCTCTACTCCTCCCATGGCCAAGCCCATTGCTTCCCTGGCCTGGGAAGTCCAGAAATCTAATGCTCATGAGCAACTTTCTCTAACTACATTTGCAGCTTCAGGCTCAGCCCTTCCCTAGCCTGGCTGTGCTTCTGAGACAACTTTAGAAAACCCTTTAAATTCCAGATATGCTCGATTTGTTCATAATTTTGCTAACCTGCTTTTGTCTTTAATTAGTAATCTTATAAAGCGTTTGTATGGTGAAAAGCCCGACAGACAATATAGAGGGGTTAAAGAAGAAAAACTTAAGCTGAATAAGAATGACAATCAACATAGTTCAAGACTCTGCTTCTTTTGCCATGGAAGGGTATATATTTTACAGAAATGTAGAAGTAAGCAGCAAGGTATTGATATGAGTATTGGGGATTTTAGATATCGGAATCAAAAGTGTTCTGAATTCACTCAGAGTATTAATGTCAGTTCAGAGGTTACATAGGATTTCTATGCTATTATATATACATTTTGAAATTAATGGTATGGGTTTATTTTCATAGAGATTTTCAGGCTTTTGAGATTGTGTCTTATACTTAGTTTTTAAAACAAGGAGAATATTTGTAAAAGCTTTTTATAGTTGTGATCAAGTTTATATTTTATAAGACTCATTAATATTAAGTTCATATTCATTTAGATTTCCCTAGTTTGAATTTCATTGTCTTTTATTGTTCCATGTGTATTTTCTTCTATTCATTTATCTAATTTTGAAAAAATTGCAAGATGGTTTTGATTTCATAATACAATGTTAATTCTAGGAGTATTGTGCTCCCATGTTCTGAGTTGTTTGTTTTTGTTATTTTTTCTCAACTGATTATTTGATCAAACTCTTCAAAGCATTTCCCTGGCAAATTGGTTGCCATGGCAAGTGTAAATTGATTCTAGAAGTATTATTTTTGATAAGCATACTCAAAAAAAAAAAAAGAGGGGAACATTTGTAAAAGTTTTCTTTTTTTAAAAAAAGTTTTCTTTGAGATTCTGTTGTGCTTTAACTTGTATTTAAATATGTTCAGATTTTTCACAAAAGTAATTGTATACTAAGTACAAAAAAGGGGTATTATTTGAAATTGTTGCATAATTATATATTATATTTTGAGTCAAGATGTATTCACATTTTTTGCAATCATTTATTATCCTCAATTTTAAATCCATATAAGACTTGGATTATGGGAACTTATCATTTAAGACATTAATTGCCTTTATTCTGAGTTATCAGATGCCAGTTGGCCAAGATGCCATCCAATCACAAGAGGAATACATGCAAGAGCAGACACTGAACTGTCACATGAGGGGAGACATGCATGAAGTCAAGGTATGGCCGAGGGAACGGCTTTTGACAAATGTTGAGGTTGGATTCTCTTGGTTTAATATTTTATTTTATTTTTCCCCACAATATTGTACAGATGGCTGGAAGTATTCATCCCACCCATCTCACTTCTACACCTGGCTTCTATGCTCCCTCCTATATGCCTGATGCCATGGAACATCTCAATCCCATGCATCTGATTAAGTCTGACTCAGTTTCCTCCAATATGTTCGGTGGCATGGACATATATTCCATCCACCTATTTTAAGCCTGGCATACTGCATGGACAGTACATACTGCTCAAGTGTGGGAATGCTCATATCCCATCATTTCTCTGTTCTTTTATGGTAACCCCCATAATTATCTCAGGTGTCATGATAAATACAGTGTTGAATTTGGCCTTGACACCTGTTACCAATTATATTAGATTTTTTAATTTCTCATAATGGCATGAGGATAATTAGGCAGATGATGCAAAAAGTGATGAAACAAAGATAAAAAATTATTTTTAATAATTAATATCGCAGCAATTGTCTTCTCAATTACCCTCCATAAGGGGGGGGACTATAGTAATATTATAATTTTAAAGAATGGTTCAATTTTTGTTTTATTATATGTTTCATGTGTAACAACTAAGATTCTGAATTCCCTTAGACATGTTTTTGAGAACTTTCATTGTTTGATTTGATTATTGACAAAGCTATTTTAAAGTTGTGTTAAGCTCAATTTTGTAGGAAATTTTCCTGGCTGATTACCAGCATCCATACCTCAACCCCTGAAAAGACTTCCATTCCATGACTACACCTAGAGGACATCTGAGAAAAGACTTTCAGAGACTTTAAATGAATAGTTTTATTTTGTTTTTTTCTCTTTTCTTTTTCTGTTATAATATACACCATCTGTAATATGTATTCTCTGCAGAGGCCCTCCCTTTGCAAGACTAATGTCAAAGCGTCGGTTCATGAGGACAAAAAAAAAAATCACCCCTCTGGACAAAACTTTCCTCTCTTCCTTTTCTATATTGTTGTTCACATATTATTAGTTAGCAATAGTTATTATATTCTTTTTACTGTTCCGTCAAGGAAACATTTTGTTTCTTGAGGAACAACAGGGGGGACTGTAACGATTGGAATAACGCCACCTGCTGGATACTTACTGTAGAAGAGTTCTGCCCATGAAGGGAAGGTCTTTGAGGGCAAGACCAGGAGTCAGGAAGTGACGCGGACTAGTGGGAGGAGGAAGGAAGAGACTGGCGCTCAGTCTCGGGCCTTCTTTTCCTCTGGACTCTGGTGGAGAAGGGAGCTAGAAATGTGCTCTCCCTTTAATAGATAGAAATCTAGGCCTTTTTCTCTCTCTTTACCAAATTCTTATTCTCCTTAATAAATGCTTAAAAGTCTAACTCTTGCTAAAGCTTATAATTTATTGGCGACCACTCATTAGATATTTTAGACAGTTTAGCTAGAATTTTAGCCTTAACACCTGTAATGTGCCAAGCATTATTTTAAGTGATTTACAAATATTTCATTTGATCGTAGAATAACACAGTTAAGTAGATGTTAATATTTTTCCCATTTTATAGTTCAGGAAACTGAGGGAAAGAAAAATCAAGTGACTTGTCCAAATTCAAACATCTAATAAGTGTTTGAGGACAGATTTGAACACAGGTCTTCCTGACTCTGAGTCTAATGTTCCATCCATTGTGCCACCTATCTGTTTCTTGCATAGAAATTCAGTGTTCATTGAGGCAAAAATGTTGATCTTAGATTTATAGGTGTGGACATGAGTCCAAGTTCTAATATTACTTACTTCTGTGATTTTAAGCAAGGTTTAATATCTCTCTGCCTCAGTTCTCCAATTGGTGAAATAGGAAAAATAATATTTACATCACAAGGTTCTTACAAGGAAAGTGATCTATAAACTTAAAAGATTATATAAATGAGGCATTACTTTCTTGTATTGCATAAATTGTCTTTGTAACTTATCTTTTAATGTAATATTTCTATCTTTCATTATAACATGTTGTTATTTGTCCTTCATTTTTTTTTTTTTGGTGAGGCAATTGGGGTTAAGTGACTTGCCCAGGGTCACACAGCTAGTAAGGATCAAATGTCTGAGGCCAGATTTGAACTCAGGTCCTCCTGAATCCAAGGCCAGTGCTTTATCTACTGCACCACCCAGCTGCCCCCTTGTCCTTCATTCTTGAAGAGGATCATGACATTGAGGTGATATCATGACTTGCACTGAATTGGATTTAAGTTAGGGAGGGTTATGCAAATTCACCAACCTCACTCTCTCCCCCAGAGCCATGTAGATCCAGTGGCAAGATATATATCAGGACTACTGGAGATGTCTCCTGACATTTAAGGCAATCAGGATTAAGTGGCTTGCCCAGGGTCACACAGCTAATAAGTGTCTAAGGTGAGATTTGAACTCAGGTCCCCCGAAATTCAGGGCCAGTGGTCTATCACTATACCACCTAACTGCCGTACATAATATGATAGAATAGAATGATATTAAGAATATTAGGGGGCAGCTAGATGGTGCAGTGGTTAAAGCGCTGGCCCTGGATTCAGGAGTACCTGAGTTCAAATTTAGCCTCAGACACTTGACACTTACTAGCTTTGTGATCATGGGCAGGTCACTTAACCCCCATTGCCTCCCCCCCCCCCCAAAAAAAAAGAATATTAGATTACTTTTAGAATAGGCAGGACACATTTTGGAATGGGTGAAAGGACCATGTAAGGAAGATCTCTGGCTTTGCTAAACCATATATAACAGCAGCAACAACAACAGCAGCAGCAGCAGCAATAACATCTTTTAAAATATGGAGGCACAGAAGAAAATATCAAACCTATGTGGGAACAATATGAATTACATATCATCCCTGTTATCCTATCTGCTGCTTGTGATGTCTCTCGGATGCTTACATTGATCCCCCAGAAGATGAGCTTACAATCCAATACTTTTATCCAATTACAAAAGACAGTCAATTTGTCCAGCTGCATTATGGTCCACAGGACACTAAATATAAAAGAAAATAGTAGAACTAAAATGTTACAGAATCATTTCCATCCAGACTCTTATTTAAAGAATGAGAATTGGATAATAATACCCTAAAATATTTATATGTAACATAATAATATTAATTATATATTTTATAATGAAACAAGTATAACTATTATTGTTAGTATTATTTCATTATCAATTATTTCATTGGGGTTTGCATAGAAATAACCTAGGACAAGTTGCTATCTTTTTATGTATTTAATATTCTGTGGATTATTGCAGAGGCAGGTAAAATAAATGCCTTTTTTAATTAGTATATAAGCTCATTCTCTGTAAGCTCACTGCAAGCATGCAGTGACAGGATATCAGGGGTGATACTCCTCATATTTTTTACATATGATTTTAATCTCCTCAGCTAGGTCTTTGAATTTTGAAAATATATTGCTCCAAAAAAAGAAGGAAAATATATTTCTCCGTGTTGTTTAATGTATTAATATTCATTAACAATTATATTTGTATATTATATACACACATAATAATACTTTATATAATAACATATTATAAAGAGGCAGATGCGGAAAATTTCTAGTCCTCTTTCTGGTCATAAAAGGCCCAACAAATTAAAACAAAAGTTGGATCTAATGAGAAAAAGGGTTACCCAGAAGTTGTTCTCTACAGTTAGAGTTCATTCTACTGTGTAATTTTTTTTTGTCCTTATAGAATAGTTTACCCCAAACAAGAAGTGAGGGAGGTGTTTTTTTAAAAAATCAACTGTATCAACATAGTAAACACGAGAGACTCACAAGCATGCATTGATAATAAGATATAAATTACACAAATGGCAGTGCTAGCTCCTACCCTTTGTCACATTTGGGTTTTGATAGAATTTCTGGAGTTCATGTTAAATTAAAATTTTCAGTGGCCTCAGGTCCCTTAAATTTTCCTTCTCCAAATTATAGGAACTCTTCAATTTTATCTAAACTAGATTTTAAAGTGAAATTACTTCTTATGACTACCCTATAGTAGTTGGAGACACATTGCAGTTGAACAAGGAGCTAAAAGTACCATTAACAAAAAATAATAATGAGCCCTTGCCTATAACTTAAGAGACCTGAATTTGCTATTAGGAAGAATCAGTGCATAGTGAAAGTGCTCATGTCTTCAGTCCATTTCATATGCATATGTGATTTGCCTAATATAGCAGGTCAGCACCATCTGTGCTCACTGAAGTTTTTGTAGTAGGTGAAGTTTTGATATTTCTTATTCTTTTTTTTAATCTTCCCTCCTAGTGATAAATAAACTTCACTAACTTGTCTATCCAGTATTAAGCTGATTAGCATGATAGTTTCAAGTTGGGCCAATATGTATCCCTATCTTGTCCTATCCATTTATTTGATTAATAGGAAGAGTTATGTCACACTGACTGAGGTAATAAATTCAATCAATAATTGATCGAGCCAAATGGTGGGGCCCAATTTCTCATCATTTCAGAGTCCAATAATGAAGCCTTCACAGAGCAGGTTCACAATGGTCTCAACGTAGTTCCCACAATGTATCCCACTGAGTTGTGTTCACCTACTATACCTTTTCTTCTGCTACTCACAGAAAAGACAATGAGATATCAAAAGCTCACAATCGACAAAGTCTATGGACTGAAAGTTTTCTCGTTACAGAGGAAGTACATCAAATAAAAAAAAATTAAGAGCAATTTAAATACAAGAATAAATTAATAACAATAATAAAGATTCAGGATTAGATTATCCTTAGAGTATGGATTTATTGATCAACACAGATTATGCAAGGAAATTGTAAAAAATGTTCACCTCTGTTCACTACAGTCTGTAAAAAATTAACTCAACAGATATTTAACAAGACAAAATCTGTTGTGGCATCATGCATATTTGTTATTGGATATAACTTGGGTTTCAAGTCTGCAGTGTTTTGTCTAAGACTCTCCTAAGTATTGCATCTAATGATGACTCAACACTGCATGCCTACGTGAGAGGAAGAGTTGGTTGAGAGTGCTTTGGAGAGGAAAGAAATTCTTGCTTTTCTACTTCAAGATACCAGACTCTCTTCAGGTCTGACTCCAGGGAAGAGAAAGAGTAAGTCCCTTTTGTAAACCTTTAAGGGGAAGTGGGCTTCTCAACACGTCCCTGATTTTCAAGATGACTCCCTAGAAATTTAGGGGAATTTCCTCTTAGTGAATTTGGAACCTCTCTTGGGTGGGCAAGATGTCATTTCACTCTGATCTGAAGAATGCATTGACTCACTTATATTATTACATATTCTGATCTATAGAACTCCAATTTCTGTTTGCTATCTGCTTGGATGAATGACTTTATTCACTATTCATTTTTTGTAATGATCTTTTGCCTAACTACCATTTGGTGAAAAAGAGTCCATTTTGAGGGTGCCAGCTTGGGTTTCCCCCTCTCTTACAGGATGATAATGAAGGAATCAAGCAGTTTTGTTTATTTTTAACCTAATATAATTGTGCCCCCAGACCATCAATATTTAGGGGGCTAAATAGATATAATTTTGTTGCAATATCTTCTCTCAGAGGAGAGAACTAGCAACTGGCATAGTGTCTCCTTCTGTTCTCCTCCAGTCATGAATAAAAGTATCCCTTGGAGAGGGATGGGGAAGATTCTAGTGATCTAGCTATACCTCCTCACAAACTATATTTATACAACTCATGTATACATACGCAGTTTACCTGAGAAGCACACACTTACATAAAAAGAGTTTATGATGGTAAATCAAGACCAGGTCATTGTGATCAGAAATTACAGACAAGTTATCCTTAAAGGGTACAGACTTATTGATCCATGCAGATTATGCTAAAAAATGGTAAAAACAAAATAAAACAAAAAACACTATGCGACACAGACCTGTAGACAAACTTACATCTGCTGAAAATGGAGTGCTACAAAGCATTTTAGCTAGTCACCAAATCAAATATTTACTATCTTCCTAAATGAAGATAATATACTTCTGGACTATTGTTTAAGTATAGTACAGTAGTAATAGTATAGTATTAGCCCAGTAATAGTCTACCAGTAAATAGAGACATCAAAATATATTTAAAGATTGAAAAAATCAACTATAATGAAACTAGATTGTTATCCCATGTAGAACTGCTCCCCACAATCACCCAGACATTACTCTGATCAAAAAAATGTTTAAAGTGGATATCATATTAAGTATACATAATCTCCAACATATGTGGAAAGAAAAGTTTTCAAAACATAGAGACCTAGTGGAAGAAATCAGATTGTGTGGGAATAAGGTAAAAAATAGGTTACCTCCATCATCTTGTGTGCTACTTGATCTGTTCCTAAGATGCTCTCTACTTTCCTACAGAAGACAAACTATCTGATACTTTTATTGAGTTATAAAAAGCAGTTCTTTTATTCACCTCTACAGTAATCCAGAAAACATAAAATAAAAGGGAATTATAGCAGTGTGGATACTTGACCTAGCACCATTTATATCAGAATAATTGAAAATTCTAAGAATACATGAATAACAGTAACAGTCCTAAACATTCTTTTAATGAGATTGTGGAAGATAAAGTTACCACCAATGCTTTTGTTTACATACAAAATGCTATCTTTTTATCTTCCTGCACCAATATTAGAAATACAAGAACAATAGTATGATAGTAACTTATCCCAGGTACATTTCTATCTGATTTTCATCAAATATATGATGGAAAGAATGAAGATAAGAAGGACAGCCTCATTTGAAAATTGCTTTGAGTTTCTCAAAGCATTTTACCGACATTATATCTTTTGATATTTAAAACCAAAGTGAGCCTTGCATTTATTCTCGTAACTTTTTATCTGCATTCTATAAGTTCATTGTAACTGAATGTGACTGCCCTACTGGGCACCAAGGTGCACTTGAAGTTAAATAAATTCATTTGTTTCTCTGTACTTTGCTAAGGGGGGCTTCCCATTAGTTTCTGGTTCAAGATTTTAATAAGTCATATGTTTCCCTTTCATCTATGAAACAGGAATTAGCTAAAATAACTAATAGCTAATATGCATACAATGTTATAATGATTGTCAAAATTACATTACATATATTGACTTATTTGATTCTCACAACAACTCTGTGAGATAGATGCTATTATTATTCCCATTTTATGGATGAGGAAATTGAAGTTAAAAAAAAGAGGCAAAATTTGAATAGAGATGTTTCCAGTTTCAAATCTAACACTATATTTGATATGTCAATTAGTTGCCTAATGTTTTGGGGAAATATTTCATAAGGAAAGAAAAATCAAGTCAACAAGTATTTATTAAACCTTCCTACATGATAAGGACTATAGTAAGCACTGAGAACACAAAGAAAGATAAAAACAGTCCTCATCCTCAGAAGGCTCACAACCTGGGCAGCTAGGTGGCGAAGTGGATGAAGCACCAGCCCTGGATTCAGGAGGTCCTGAGTTCAAATCTGGCCTCAGACACTTGACACTTACTAGCTGTGTGACCCTAAGCAAGTCACTTAACCCTCATTGCCCCACCCCCCAAAAAAAGCTCACAACCTGATGGAGAAGATAGCATGCAAATAACTATAGACAAAGATCTATACAGAATGAATTAGGAGTAATCACAGAGGGGGGCAGCTAGGTGGCACAGTGGATAAAACACCAGCCCTGGATTCAGAAAGACCTGAGTTCAAATTCAGTCTCAGACACTTGACACTAGCTGTGTGACCTTGGACAAGTCACTTAACCTTCATTGCCCTGCAGAAGAAGAAGAAGAAGAAGAAGAAGAAGAAGAAGAAGAAGAAGAAGAAGAGGAGGATGAGGAAGAAGAGGAAGAAGGGAAGAAGAAGAAGAAGAAGAAGAAGAAGAAGAAGAAGAGGAGGATGAGGAAGAAGAGGAAGAAGGGAAGAAGAAGAAGAAGAAAAGGAAGAGGAAGAGGAGGAAGAGGAAGAAGAAGAGGAAGAGGAAGAAGAAGAAGAGGAAGAGGAAGAAGAAGAAGTAGAAGTAATCACAGAGGGAAATCACATTTTATCTTAAACTTGAAGGAAGGCAGAAAAGAAGAGATGAGAAGAGAAAGAATTGCTGGCATGGAAGTGGGGCATGCAGTGAAAATTCACAAAGTTGGTAGATGGAGCATCTTGTGCAAAGAACAGGTCAGGAGATCAGTATCACCAGAGGACCAAATAAAGTATAAAAGATTAGAAGGATAGGAAGGGTCTAGGTGATGAAGGTCTTTAAAATCCAAACAGGGAATTGCCTATTTGATCCTGAAGGGTGACGTTGGAGTTTATTGAATAGAGGGATGATATGATCTTTGCTGAATGGATGATGGACAGGAATGGGGAGAAACTTGAAACATAGAGACCAACAAGGCCAGTGCAGTAATCCAGGCATGAAATGATGAGGAACTGGACAAGTGTGGTGGCAGTGTCAGAAGGGACAAAGGGATATAGACCAGAGATGTTTCAAAGGTAGACCAAACATTCTAAAATGGCCCAGACACAGATTAGACATGCATGTGAGAAAGAGTATGAAGTCAAGAATGACACCTACATTGCAAACCTGTTTTTACTCCCTGCTGAACAGTGGTTTCTTTTCCCTATACTTCCCAGATGAGTCTCTGTGGAAGAGAAAATAGAAGTAAATAAGAAGCAACAGATTCCTAGATTGATGTACTCTCACTAAAAGACGCACAATCAATCCAGATAATACTGTAATGTAAAGAAACCTGACACTTAGAGACCCAGCGTGGTGTCATGGATAGAATATCACACTTGAAGTCAGGGAGACCCAAGTTTGAATTTTGCCTCAAATATTTCTTTATTGTGGAACTTACATTACAACCTCTCTGAGCTTCAGCTTCCTCACTATAAAATGTGGGTACAAGTAGCAGCACCTATATCACATGGGTGTTTTGAGGATTAAATATGTTGCTTGTATATAGTTTTGCAAAATTTCAAATGTTACCCAAATATGATCTATTTTATTAGCATAAAATCCAGATACAAAAATCAGTTTCAAAAAGTCAAAATTTCTGACCCAGTTCCTTCACTGAGTGTCTCAAAAATGGCACCAATAACTTTTGGTAAATCATATCATAGGATGACATGACTTTCTGCAGCACACATAGATTACAATCACACATCCCTGGATCTTACTACTTCTTATGGTAGGATTTATGGAATCATGATGTCTGAGCCACATATCTCCTAGGACCCAACAGTCATCAAGGGGAGGAAAAAGTGGCATCCATGACAATTCAATTTGATTTTTCAAGAACTTGCAAATGTGGGCAAAAGTGGCTGGTAATGATGCTCCCCTCAAGCAAGCAACTTCTGTATTCAGAAAAATGCCCTAATGGCAGAACTCCTGAAGAGGAAATAGGCTATATTAGTTAATCATCACTGAGACAATAATTGTTACAAACAGAATTTCTTTATAGATTGTGGATGCTTCCTTTTGAAACAAAAAAAACCCTCAGGGTGCTATTAGTCTGAGCTAAAGAGACTTTTGAAAATTTAATCTTCAAGATCCAGGCTAAAACAGTTTATAAAGGTCATAAAAAAATTAACTTATCTTGCTGACTGGATCTTTTCTAATGCACTCTAAGTTACAAAGGAATCACAGAGGGGCCTTTAGGCCAATGCTCTACTATATTTTTCTCTCATTTATAAGGACAGCAAATATCTGCTTTTGGATTTTTACCACTGCAATCATCTCTGATTCTCTTAGTCTTTATGATTGAATATAAGGAGAACATGGAGCCAGAGGTAGCTATTTTGTACTGATCTCATTTGCTAATTCTCTCTGTCTTTCAGTTTGAGATAGCCAGGATGTTGAGTAGAAATTGGTTTTCTACCTGAGGCAGAATGTCTGGAGCCAAGAAAAGATTCAAGGAACCAAGTAGCTTCCTTAAAGAATACCAGAAGATGTAACACTGCATTCTTGTGGCAAGAAATAGTTCATATGAAAAGAAAGCCATTCATTGTATTGCTGTTTATCCACAGCTACATAAATTCATGTGTCCATAGCATAGAAGAGAATCCATTATGAATTTGAATTCTGATGGAGTCAAGATATTAGCTATGACTAAGAAACACTAAAATAATTAGTTAATTAAAAATGAAGATGTATTTCAGTTTAGAGAAATCCAATATAGGGAGATTGAAACTTACTTTATAAGACAGCTAAGTTAACAAGTGACCATTCATTTTACAAAATCATCTTTCTTTTAGAGTAAATGTTAAGTTAATCTTTGTAGTTTGTCTAAGTGCTATGATTCTTAGTATCCTTCAAGTGTCTAAGAATTCTTCCTATTATGAAAGAAATCACCATATGATTCTTTTAAACAAAGAAAAATTTCTCTCTTTAAAGCAATTCAATTTACAAAATCATTGATTCTGAAAGTCATCAGACATTGCAGATCCCATCTTGTTCAACTGTACCTGAACAGAAGTCCTTCAGTGGTCACCCAACCTTACTTAATGGCATTCATTTCACAGATATGAAGCTCCTGGGACAAACCATATCACTTTGGGATAACTTTAATTAAATTAGCAAGTTTTTTCATTAAATCAACTCTAAAGTTTCCTCTGACTTTCTGCCTATTGGTTCTTCTTCTGAACTCTGGTACATAACAAGTCTAATTCCTTTTCCACGTGACATTCCTTCAGATATTCAAAGACTGTTATCATTATTCCCCTGAGTTTATCTTCTCCTGGCTCGACATCTCCAATTCATTCAATCAATCTTCACGTGACATGATCTCGATGCTCTTCATCATCCTTGCTACCCTCCTTTGGATGTTGTGTAGCTTATGAATGTCTTTCCTAAAAGACAGTGTCCTGGACAGGACTCAGTATGTAAAATGTTACCTGACTATGGAGGAACACAGAGGAACAATCAATACTGTATTAATTAATGTAAGATTTCATTACAAATAAAATCTGTCCATGCAACTTTTCAGGAACTTACATATTCTATTAAACCAAGTACAAGTTGTTGTTTTTTTATCAGTCAATTGAATTTCATAAAAAGCCATTGAATAAGTTATTTGACATTACATTGATAATCTATAACTTATAAACCACTTCATGGAATGGATTTTAATTTCTCTCATTTGGATCAAGATATTAATGAAAATAGGAAAGGACAGTAAAAAATACACAGGCTACTTAAAAAAAGAAACACCTGTGGACTCTTTGAACCTTCTACACAGCAGGTATAGATTCTCTTTACCATGATAATTCCATGCTGCAGGAAATCCTGGTCGGGATATCTTCAATAAAGTAAATTATTTTTCAAATTAGAAAATGTCCAATAAGCTAGCCATTAACAGTGGGGTCATCAGGGGGATTATTCTTTGAAGTAAATTGCATTAATCTCATTTATATTCAGAATAAGATGCCTTATAGTTGATGCTATATTGTTAGGAATGGAAAATAATGTACAAGGAAATACAATATCATTTGTGTATTACCTGTTTTCATTATAGATCTTATGAGTATTTCTGTGTGTTTTTTTTTCTCCTACCATACTCAGGATTGGAATAGGTTTCCTTGCATCCCCATTATTTATGACAAGCTCAATCTACACAGGGGTCACCCCTTCATACCCTTTCTTAATCATGACAATGACAGTAGAGAATTGACATTGTGCACCACTGTGCTCCATGAATTGCATAACAAATATTTTTCAGCCTTAAACAGCCCCAATACTACAGCTTTTCATTTGGGTCAATGTCTGCTTTCTGACACCAGGGTTTGGGTGAAGGAATTCATCTCAGTGCATCCAGTCCTAAAGAGTGACATTTAATTTAATCAATTTAATAGCTATATTTAAAGACATGTATTTTTTGCAATGGTCCCACCCTGAATCAAATAAACATTAATGACTTAATTGGTAATATTTTGGAAATCAGTGTAAGTAATGATCACATAGAAAGATCTTTATATTTGATTGGTTTTCTTTTGAATAAACAGACTCAGAAAATAATTTGAAATAATCTGGTCATTTTACCTAGAGATCTAATTCCAGGAACAGGTACACTTCTGAAGTTTCTTCTGTAAGTGAAATCAACACAGGCTAAATGGACCGAGGGCACGGGTGCAATGTTATTACAGAACTCCATGGATATTATCCCGAGGAAATTTATTCAAAATTGAGATCTCTCATAGATACTTTTTTTCAAGTTCATATTTGTTATTCTCCAAGAACATGGAATAAATCTGGGGCATTTTTGTGATGACATATGTGAAAAACTCATCAAATTTATAGACAGACATTTTATCAAACAGAAATTTATAGTGAATGAATAAAGACTTTTTCAGTATTTCCCTAATCAATGTTTTTTTTTTAATTTCAAAGTACAATGACACTAGGTAGCCAATTCCATGATTGCAAGACTAAGCAAATACATCATGATTGCATTGTGATATCTAAAAGTGACTTGTTTTAACTGAGCAATTTTGAAAGAAACATTTCTACTAAATCATTGCCCAGATGTGAGGATATTTCTTTATGTACAATTCATCACCTATGATTATAAACACAAAGACTTCACTTTTGTTTTACTGAATGATGGATGCAAAATTTAGTCATTTGACTGTTGGTGAATGACACTTAGTAATCCTGGATATTGACAGGACATATTTCCTCCCAAACCTTCTTCATAACTGAATTAAGTCAGTTAGAAAGTTCCATGATGGTGAGCTGTCTGTCTTTTCAAAAATTAACCTGGTTGGGAGCAGCTAGGTGGCACAGTGGATAAAGTACCAGCCCTGGATTCAGGAGGACCTGAGTTCAAATCCGGTCTCAGACACTTGACACTTATTAGCTGTGTGACCCTGGGCAAGTCACTTAACCCTCATTGCCCTGCCAAAAAAAAAATTAACCTGGTTGGACTAGATCTAGTTCCATTCCAATCTGAATCCTAATTAGGATTTATCAACGTACTTAGAAGTCACTGATAGTTAATATTCAATATATTTGGGAGATTTTTAAACTCTGTATTGTATATATAAAAAGGTATCTTGTTATAATTTAATTACAAATACTGTAATGCAATAATCACAAGAATAAATTGATATTCATCTATGGCTATAGCTACAGCCATGACTGCAGCAGAAACTTTGTTAATTCATAAGACTTTTTCAGCCTCAGAATGTCATTTGACTACTTTTTTTACCTTAGTTGCACCTAGAAACATAACTATGGAGGAATGAATGGAGCTTTGCTCTAAGGCATCATATGTGGGGGTTAGACACATCTTCCTTAGGGTGCTTCCTCCACTCAATTACTGCCCCGCCTCACTGTTCCATGGCAAAAATAATTTAGCCTGTTTATAGGACCCCAGAAGACTGGACTCTCTGGGGACATACTCTTCTAGTATAAATCAATTCAATTAAATGATTCAATAAACATTAATCAAGTGCTTGCTCTGTGTCTAGTGAGAGATAGCAAAATGTGGCAGATAGAGAACGAACCTCAAAATCAGAAAGATGAGTTCAACTTTGCTCCTGACATACATGAGCTTTGGGACTCCAGGTAAGCTATTTCATTTCTCCATGCCCCCAAGAAATTCTCTAAGACTATAAATTACAGAATATTTGTTGGTGTTCAGAGATTTTCCTCAGTGGAGCTTCCTACTTGAAATCACAAACCTGGCAGATAGATAGATAGATAGATAGATAGATAGATAGATAGATAGATAGATAGATAGATAGATAGATAGATAGATAGATAGATAGATAGATAGATAGATAGATAGATAGATAGATAGATTAGATAGATAGATAGATAGATAGATAGATAGATAGATAGATAGATAGATAGATAGATAGATAGATAGATAGATAGATAGATAGATAGATAGAAAGGTAAATAAAATGTTCCAGGCACTGGACAAAGTGCTGAACTTACAAAGACAGACTTGAAATGGTTCCCGTCCACAAGAAGCTTATATACTAATCTGCCCATCACTGCCCTAAATGTATTTCTGTGTTGTTAGCCTATTGCCAGCTTCTTCTCCCACACTTGAATTTGCCCCAAGTATAAAAATCTCCTGTTATTGGTCTGGGACTGCTGCCTATTAAATGGGAATGCTATCTCCAAAGTTATCACCAAATTACAATGACATTTTGAACTGATACAGAATGTGTTAAAGAAACAAAATAAAATATTCCACCTACATTAAATAATTTTTCTACTTTTATTAGATGCCAGCAAAAACCATTTCTCTTTTCTGAGATGAAAGATAAAAATAATAAAGCAGGAAAATGAATCTTAAACGTTTCACCCACGGATTACATCCTTGTTTGCTATTTCCCCAAACATCTTTTTCTTTTTCTTTTTTTTTTCCTTTGGTGGTTGTTGTTCATACACCTGTGTTCACCTCCTCAAATGCTGAAGTATTCAAAACTCTAATGGATGTATATGGACATGTGGGACAGATTGTGTATAGATAACAAATCTTTATCATCACACTCATGATCTCATTTTCACCTGGTTATGTGTTATGGACAGCTGTTCCTTTTTGGAAATACAGTTGGCTCTGGGAGCAAGTGCTGTTTGTAATACCACTGCTTAGTACACTGGCATAAATATAATAAGGCCTTAATGCAAAGTGGAATATGGACATGTTCATAAGTTATCAATACTTCTTAGGAATCTCCGGATGACACATTATACATTGGGGAAAGGGGCTGCTTCTTTCACAACCCACTCAGTTTTAGATCACTGTTATTTTATCTTTGGTAAAAGTTGCCCAGATGCCCAATAAATGGATATATTAACGTCCAGAAGCATAGAAACAGAACAGTGGGAATTTAGTTCCACTGTTCTTACACTCGATGCATGCTCTGCATCTGCAAATGCATCCAAATGTGCATTAACTTGGCTTATTTGTAGCTCCCAAATCACTCCGTAAACTCACTTGCCCTGCAACTGAGATTTGTATTCACATGGGACTGGCCAGAGGTAGAACATTAGTGAGCATCAGTCACTTAATCATTGTTGGTAGGTTTTGTTTCGTGCCCTTTGTTTGGTTTTTTTTTTTCCCTTTGATTATCCATATGTTCTCCCTCACCTACTGTATGCTTGAGGTCCAGGAGCAAAATCAAGATTTCTACTGTTCTTTGTAGTAGACACCAGTTTATAAATAGTACTGGTGTTCCTGTGTACTGGTTTTCTGAATACAAAAAGGTCAGAGAAAACATTTTCTTTCAAAATGAAAAAGGAGGGCAAAACAAGAGTTTTAATAACAGGCCTGACACGAGAGCAGCGTAATACCAGCATGAATTACACTTGGTACCAGACTTTTATTGGAAGCCTTAGATTGCTTTGTTCCTGCTCCTGACATAATATCCAGGACTTGGGTTTATATTTGCACAGAAGGGGGTTGCTCACTACAGTACATGCAAATCCAGCTCTTGATTTATGCACCGTTCCACTGGAGGGTGTAACAATGAATTAAATTTTGTGAGGGAAGACCAAGGTACCTCAGTGTCTCTGCCTGACACTGTGAACTAGGAAGAGAGGCACACAAAAATTCATTACGGTTTCCAATATGCGAAATGTGGCATTTGAATGAAACATTTGTCTCTTGTCAAAAAGGAGTAATGTCTGTTCTTTGTTAAAAAAAGAAATCCCCTCCCCACCCCCTAAAGAAACACCAACATACACGCACACACACACACACACACACACGCATTTTCATTTATCACAAACCTTGGTGAAGAATGGATGACTTCCCATATCTTTGGGCTAGAAGAACATCAGGCAGGTGTCTGGAATGATTCCAAGTTTCAGTGATGACACATTTAATTTAAAAGGTCCATAAATAGTTCTAAATCTGAATGAAGGTGTTAATGTCATTTCCATTTCTCCTGCTCCATACCAAACTAATGCATGTTGAGCCAGAACAAAGAAAACTAGATTTTTGCATGAGAATTTTATCTTCTGTTCCTGGCTGGGTTGCCAATCATTTCATTATATAATGAAACTTTGGGTTAATTATTTATTCATTCTAGGTAGGTCTCAGTTTCCCAGTCTAAAAAAAGGGGGCTAACTATACTTTCGAAGACTTGTGCTTTTGTGATGAGATCTTACTTTGAAACACAGAAATAGATTAAATAAACACATCCTTTCCAATAACAACATTTCCTTAGAGAATACTCTTTCAGGGTTTTTTTTTATTTGTTTACAGAGCACAAAAATTACGCCATACTTGATTCCTAGATGTTAATCAATTCTATGAGAGCAAAGGTAGCAAGAGGAGACTGGTTTATTGGTTCATTAGGATCAATGATGTTAGAAAAAACTCCATTTAGATACTTATATGAGCTATATTTCTTGGATGCAACTTCTGTTTCTGTGCTTTGGGAAATGGCTTAGTTGGTTTCTGGGTCCAAAAAGATCTATATCTGATGTCCAATATTTAATGTGAACCTCTCTAGTCCATTCCATGGACCACGGACATACAATACCATCTATTACCAAGCTCATCCTCAGACTTTCTGGCTTGACTAGACCTGTCAGAACTTTAGGAAGTCTCTTTGCAGTGATAAGGCACTGGCACAGGATTTTAGTGAAATGTTACTGAGTCCCATTTAAGTAAATACTATTTATTTATCCAGATATGAAGCTCCTTTTCTTTGAGGACAGAATTGCGATGGGGAAAACTCATCCTACCAATTCATACTTATGCCACTGAAAAGATGAGAAAGAGGTGATGTAGCCACTGTCCTGTTCAGTCGATTTATGTGAAAACTCAATTTAGCAGGGATTAATAAATATCATTAGAAATAATAAGGAAACATTAAAGAATGATGCCAAAAATAAGAATTCCTGGGTGCTCAAGTCATGGTGACCTTGGAATCAGGATTCCAGGCCAGATGTTGCTGCTAACTAGTAGGGAAGTCCTGAGGAACCAAAGGGATAAGGGGGAGGTGTGTTAGATTTTGGATTGTAACTTAGTGGAACTGGTGCTGTATAGGAATTAAGTTGTGAACCTAATCCCCCTCCTCTCTCCAGAGACTGAGGTGATAGAAGTGGGGGGAATGTTTGTGTATTTTTAAACTATATTTTGAAGTTAATGTTCCTTTGTAAAAGTTCATCTGTTAAGTGGTTTAAAAAAAGAGAGTGTAGAAAACTTCTAAAATTGAAGGGATACAGTTGTCTGGGCTTTGAAGCAATGACAGAGACTAGACATTCCCCCCTCCCATTAAGGGTACCAGAAAACCCTGGGGAATGGGGTGAAATGTAATACACCTAGCCTTCAGGTGGTGGGGGTCAGGGAAGTCACTGTTAGAGATACAAGTACAAAATTGTTCCTTGCCTGTGAAAATGACAATTCCACAAATACAAGATTAAAGCAAAACAACTCATCAATATAAAATCCATTTGGATATTGAATAGGTAATTTTGAAGTTTATCTCTAAGAAGTATTCAGATATGTTGCTTTCAGTGACTAACTGGAATGCAGTTAAATTTTGTGATATTTAAAGACAGTAGCTACTTGGAAAACACTCCTAATAATCTACTTTTTCTCATTTTAATTTAATTTAATTGGCTAGAGGGCAGGAGAGCCGAGTTCTAGCCCCATCTCTGCCCTTTATCGTATATCCTGGGCTAAATTAATTCACTTAATTTAACATTTATTAAGTGCCTGCAACAATATGTGAAGCCCCAGAACGGATTGCATGAATTCTGGATTATGCCATTTGGTTTGTACAATGCCCCACAGTCTTGAAAAGGTTCCTAAATTAAATACCTCAAGCTCTTCTCGTATTTGTATTTGTTCCTGGGGTCTTCCCAGTACCCTGAATTGGCCTACATAATCTTCTAGAGTATAAGCAATATTAGTTACTTACCAAATTGGCAAAGCATCAATTCAAGAAGGAGATGATAGATTGATAGATAGATAGATAGATAGATAGATAGATAGATAGATAGATAGATAGATAGATGCATACCTACATATATACATAGATGCATAGATGACAGATATAAATACAGAGACATATATACACGTTAGATTTAATTTAGTGTATATCCATATTTTAATTTATATATGTATATATGTATAAGGGTGCATAATAAATGAATAGTGAATATGCATAGATCCAAACAAGTAAGTTAGAGACCATATCTCAGTTGGGCACCTCCGGTGAAAAGTCAGAATATATATGCAGTTTCCTCTTTCTTAGGGGATACTATACCTATTTCATCTCCAGATTTCCCAATCTGATAGTACTTATAGCTATCTCAAAACCACCCAAGGCATGTCACTGGACACAGGAGGAATAATGTGGAATCCAAAGAGATGTTGAAGCAATTGAGCAAGTTTTAGATTCAGGATATAAATGTAAGAACCAGAACACTGTCTTGGGTGAATATTTTGTGTGAGCGAATTTTAACTTGTTAATAGGAAACAGAGACTTAGCATTTCCACCAATTAGATCTTCATTCAGATAAGATAAAATGCCTCTTAAAAACTGAAAGGACACACTTTTGTTGCTTTTTTGTTGTTGTTTATTCTTCTTTTGAGTTTTTTCCTTTTGTTCTAATTCTTCTCTTACAACATGACTAATGTGAAAATATGTTTAACATAATTATAATGTATAACCTATACCAGATTACTTGCTGGATTTGGAAGGGGGAGGGAAGGAAAAGTGGGAGAAAAATTTGGAACTCACAAAATTTCCTTACATGTAACTGGAAAAAAAAAATTTAATTAAATTTAAAAAAAGAAATTGAAAGGACAGCATCAGTCCTTAACCTTACATTAACCACGGTTACCTTAACATGTATTAGCTTGATCAGTTTGTCCTCAATGTATAATCTACATGTGTAATTTAAATTTCTAAATGTAGGTTCTAATCTGTTCCCCCAGTGTTGGGGGAAACTGACTAAAATCATTGATAAATGAGTTTAGGTTTTTAAGGGTTTATTGAAAGATAGTAAAAGAAAGAGAAAGATTGAGAACAGAATTCCTATAACCTGGCAATCCTATCTTTCCTCAACTCCTGTGTGAAGTCCTCTGCCGCCACGGCGATGTCAGGAACCAAAAGAGACAGAGCTCCCTGCACAGTCTCTCCTCCCTCCTTCCTGTCCCCTTCCAGAAATGGGAGGTTCTTCAAGCTGGTTGGTTGACTGGGCCTGAAGTTCAAAGTTTGTTCGCTTCTGAGAACCATGCTTTCTTAAGTACTCTCAAGTACCAGCCAGATGTGCTTAGAATCTAGTCAACTATAAATCAGTAATCCAGTCAAATCAGTAATCCAGTCAAATCAGCCTATAATCCACTCAGATGGGCTCCTGAGTATCTGCCAGATCTCATCTATCACATTCCACTATCTTGACATACATGAACATAAATTATAGACATCCATAATAACACAGATATAAATGAAAGAGAGAGGGAAGGGGGAAGGGAGAGACACAAACAGATACAGAGACAAAGAGTTGGTTAGCTCTATATAGAAATATGCTGAGCCTCTTGTTAGGGTTGAGTTCATGACAACAAATGGCTCAGGCATATTCAAATATAACTCCACTCAAGTGTACAACTTTTCTTCTTAAGTTGCATAAATTCTCTCTATAATCAGTTTGGCCTCTATCTTAGAGTACAACAGGGAAATGCCTTTCTTTCAAATACCAGTTTTGTAGGCACAGACAAAATTACTATTAATGCCCATGTAATTTATTAACATTATAAATAGTATAGATTCTTGCTATCATTGTTGTTTAGCCCTTTTTTAGTCATGTCCAACTTTTTGTGACCCCTTTTGGGGGTTATCTTGACAAAGATCTTGGAATGGTTTCTATTTCCCTCTGAAGATCATTTTTATAGATGAGGAAACTGAGGCAGATGGGGTTAAGTGATTTGCCCAGAATCACATAGCTAATAAATGTCTGAGGCCAGATTTGAATTCAGGAAGATGAGTCTTCCAGATTTTAAGCCCAGTGCTCTATTCATTGTACCGCTTAGTTTCCTAGATAAATAGATAATACATGATAGATAGATAATGATAGATATATTATAGATAACTACAGATATAGATATAAACATAGATGATATAGATATAGATATAGATATGGACATGGACATGGACATGGACATAAATGTTTTTTTGACCAGGCAATGAGGGTTAAGTGACCTGCCCAGGGTCACACAGCTAGTAAGTGTCAAGTGTCTGAGGCCAGATTTGAACTTAGGTCCTCCTGAATCCAGGGCTAGTGCTTTTATCCACTGGGCCACCTAGCTGCACCCTAGACATAGATATTTTAAAGCAACATGACCACATATGTCTATTAAAGACAGAGATGAGCCTAGGAAACAGTTTTATTCCTGGATGTTTCCTACTTCCCATTCATTTACATGAAGGAATACAAGAGTCTTGGAATTGAGAAACTTGTGGAGCCAGAACCATGAAAGGCAGGGGTAGTTTGACAGGAAAATAGCATCTAAGTGAAAACTGACTAGGATAAGTCTAGTAATTGCAAATTAATCAGTGAATTACATGGACTTTGTGACCTTAAATCAGGCACAGAACAGAAAATAGAGGTTTAAAAATATAGATTTAAGCCTAAGACCCTTAGTTAGCTGACTTTGTGTTCCAGAGAGCTAGGCTTGGCATGAGCAACCTTCTTCTGGAGGAGAGAAATTCATTCCAGTCTCAGAGAAACAGACAGACCAGCTCCAATGGAAAACAAAAAGATGTTGAATGTTTTCTATGTTCCCTAAGTTCAGTGCTTGGATGTTTCAGTGCTTCTGCCTTCTCTTAAGTTGCTATAAAATATATATATATATATACACACACACACACACACACACATATATATATATATACATATATACATATATATATAAAGTCTCAAAGCTTTAAGTGAAGAAACAATGGTATTTTTGGAAAAATGTGCCCAATGTACAAATGGAAAATGGAAAATGCTTCATTTCTACTTTTCATAATATGCAATTTTATCAAATACCTTTGCTGGGATGTAATGACTTTCCTTTGGAGAAGTGGAAAAAACAATTTCATCCGTTGGGACTTAGGAGCTATGACATTAAGTACTCTGAAGCTGGGCAAATTTGCCTGGGGAATGCACAGTGTAAGATAGGAGTCATTTCCAAATGAAACATCTGCATCACCAGAAATAATGGAATCTTACTTCTGTTGGACTCTAGTTTTTCTTCTAAACTACCTTCCTACCTCAAACACCCTTAAGGGAGGCATCATTGCTTTTTTATTTTTTATTTTTTTTTGCAGGGCAGTGAGGGTTAAGTGACTTGCCCACGGTCACACAGCTAGTAAGTGTCAAGTGACTGAGGTTGGATTTGAACTCAGGTCCTCCTGAATCTAGGGCCGGTGCTTTATCCACTGCGCCACCTAGCTGCCCACCATCATTGTTTTTTGTTTTTGTTTTTTTTTACATATAAGGTATTTTATTTTTTCCGTTACATGTAAAGATAGTTCTCAACTTTTGTTTATACAAGCTTTGCAATTTCAGATTTTTCTCTCTCCCTCCCCTCCCTCCCCTCTCCCTCAGACAGCAGGTAATCTGATATAGGTTATATCTATATATCTATATACATATACATACATAGATATAGATATCTATACACACATATATATATATACATAATAACATTAATCCTATTTCTGCATTAATCCTGTTATAAGAGAAAAAATCAGAGCAATGATGCAAAAACCTCAAAATAGAAAGAAAAAATAAACAGCAGCACCAAAAACAAAAGAAATAGTATGGTTCAATCAAAATCTATTACTCCACAGTTCTTTTTTTTTTTTCTTGGATTTGGAGATCCTCTTCTATCATGAGTTCCCTGGAACTCTTCTGTACCATTGCATTGGTGAGAAGAATATAGTCCATCACAGTAGGTCAACACTCAATGTTGATGATACTGTGTACAATGTTTTTCTGGTTCTGCTCATCTCACTCATCATCAGCTCACGGAAGACCTTCCAGGTTTCTCTGAATTCCTCCTGCTCATCATTTCTTACAGCACAATAGTATTCCATTCATATACCACAACTTGTCCAACCATTCCCCAATTGATGGGCACCCCCTCCACTTCCAATTCCTTGCTACCATGTAAAGAACAGCTATAAATATTTTTGTACATGTGGGTCCCTTTCCCCTTTCCATGATTTCTTTGGGAAAAAGACCTAAAAGTGGAATTGCTGGGTCAAAGGGTATACACAGCTTTATCGCCCTTTGGGCATAATTCCAAATTGCTCTCCAGAATGGTTGGATCAGTTCACAGCTCCACCAACAATGAATTAGTGTTCCAATTTTCCCACAGCTTCTCCAACATTTATTATTTTCCTTTTTTGTCATTTTAGCCAATCTGATAGGTGTCAGGTGGTACCTCAAAGTTGTTTTAATTTGCATCTCTCTAATCATTAGAGATTTAGAGCACTTTTTCATATGGGAATAGATAGCTTTGGTTTCTTCATCAGAAAACTGCCTGTTCATATCCTTTGACCATTTCTCAATTGGGGAATGACTTGGATTCTTATAAATTTGATTTAGTTCCCTGTATATTTTAGAGATGAGGCCTTTATCAGAAGTACTGGCCACAAAAATTGTTTCCCAGCTTTCTGCCTCCCTTCTAATTTTGGATGCATTGCTTCTGTTTGTACAAAAAATTTTAATTTAATATAATCAAAATCATCCATTTTACATTTTGTAATATACTCTATCTCTTGTTTGGTCATAAACTGTTTTCCTTTCCAAAGATCTGATAGGTACACTATTCCTTTCTCTCCTAATTTACCTATGGTATCACCTCTTATTTCTAAATCCTGTATCCATTTTGACCTTATTTTAGTATAAGGTGTCAGATGTTGGTCTATGCCTAATTTCTGCCATACTATCTTCCAGTTTTCCCAGCAGTTTTTGTCAAATACTGAGTTCCTATCCCAGAAGCTGGAGTCTTTGGGTTTATCAAACACTACATTACTAGTGTCATTTACTATTGCATTTCCTGAGCCTAGCCTATTGCATTGATCTACCATTCTATTTTTTAGCCAGTACCAGATAGTTTTGATGACTGCCGCTTTATAGTAAAGCTCCAGGTTTGGTACAGCTAACCCACCTTCCTGTGAATTTTTTTTCATTATTTCCCAGGATATTCTTGATTTTTTGTTTTTTCCAGATGAATTTTGTTATTATTTTTTCTAGCTCTATAAAATAATTTTTAGGTAGTCTGATTGGTATGGCACTGAATAAGTAAATTAATTTAGGCAGTATTGTCATTTTTACTATATTAGCTCTGCCTATCCATGAGCAATTGATATCTTTCCAATTATTTAGATCTGATCTGATTTGTGTGAAGAGTGTTTGGTAGTTGTGTTCATAGAGTTCCTGGGTTTGTCTTGGCAAGTAGACTCCCAAGTATTTTATATTATCTACTATTACTTTAAATGGAATTTCTCCTTCTATCTCTTGCTGCTGGGCTTTGTTGGTCATGTATAGAAATGCTGATGATTTATGTGGATTTATTTTACATCCTGCTACTTTGCTAAAGTTGTTAATTGTTTCAAGTAATTTTTGAGTTGATTCTCTAGCATTCTTTAAGTATACCATCATATCATCTGTAAAGAGTGATAGTTTTGTTTCCTCCTTGCCTATTCTAATTCCTTTAATTCCTTTCTCTTCTCTGATTGCTAAAGCTAACATTTCTAGGACAATATTAAATAATAGGGGTGATAATAGACATCCCTGTTTCACCCCTGATCTTATTGGGAAGGCCTCTAATTTATCTCCATTGCATATAATACTTGCTGATGGCTTTAGGTAGATACTGTTTATTATTCTAAGGAAAGCTCCACCTATTCCTAAACTCTCTAGTGTTTTTATTAGGAATGGTTATTGTACTTTGTCAAAAACTTTCTCTGCATCTATTGAGATAATCATATGATTTTGGTTGGTTTTCTTATTGATGTGGTTGATTATGTTAATAGTTTTCCTAATGTTGAACCAGCCCTGCATTCCTGGTATAAATCCCACCTGGTCATAGTGTATTATCCTGGTGATCACTTGCTGTAATCTCCTTGCTAATATCTTATTTAAGATTTTAGCATCAATATTCATTAGGGAAATTGGTCTATAATTTTCTTTCTCTGTTTTTGCTTTGCCTGGTTTTGGTATCACCACCATATTTGTGTCATAAAACAAATTTGTTAGAAATCCTTCTTCACCTATTTTTCCAAATAATTTGTATCATATTGGAATTAATTGTTCTTTAAATGTTTGGTAAAATTCACCCATAAACCCATCTGGCCCTGGGGATTTTTTCTTAGGGAGTTCATTAATGGCTTGTTCATTTTCTTTTTCTAATATGGGTTTAAGGATTTTATTTCTTCTTCAGTTAACCTGGGCAGTTTGTATTTTTGTAAATATTCATCCATTTCATTTAGATTGTCAAATTTGTTGGCATACAGTTGGGCAAAATAATTCCTAATTATTGACTTAATTTCCACTTCATTGGTGGTAACATCACCCTTTTCATTTTTGATACTGGCAATTTGGTTTTCTTCTTTCTTGTTTTTAATCAAATTAACCAATATTTTATCTATTTTATTGGTTTATTCATAAAAACAGCTCTTAGTTTTATTGATTAATTCTATAGGTTTTTTTTGCTTTCAATCTTATTAATTTCTCCTTTAATTTTCAGGATCTCTAATTTAGTGTCTAATTGGGGATTTCTAATTTGTTCTTTTTCTAGCTTTTTAAGTTGCATGCCCAATTCATTAATCTCCTCTTTCTCTTTTTTATTCATGTAAGCATTTAGAGCTATAAATTTTCCCCTAAGCACTGCTTTGGCTGCATCCCATAGATTTTGGTATGTTGTCTCATTATTGTCATTCTCTTGGATATAGTTATTGATTGTTTCTATGATTTCTTGTTTGGCCCATTCATTCTTTAGAATGAAATTAGTTTCCAATTGATTTTCATTCTACTTTTCCCTGGCTCTTTCTTACATGTAATTTTTATTGCATCATGATCTGAAAAGGATGCATTTACTATTTCTGCCTTTCTACGTTTGACTATGATGTTTTTGTGCCCTAATACATGGTCAATTTTTGAAAATGTGCCATGTACTGCTGAGAGAAAGGTATATTCCTTTCTATCCCCATTCAATTTTCTCCAGACATCTATCATGTCTAACTTTTCTAGTAATCTATTCACCTGTTTCACTTCTTTCTTATTTATTTTTTGGCTAGATTTATCTAATTCTGAGAGGGGGAGATTCAGATCCCCCACTAGTATAGTATTACTGTCTAATTTCTCTTGTAAATCATTTAACTTCTCCGCTAAGAACTTGGATGCTATACCACTTGGCGCATAAATATTCAATATTGATATTACTTTATTATCTATAGTACCTTTAAGCAAGATGTAATTTCCTTCCTTATCTCTTTTAATGAGATCTATTTTTGCCTGCACTTTGTCTGAGATAAGGATTGCTACCCCTGCTTTTTTTACTTTAACTGAAGCATAATATATTCTGCTCCAGCCTTTTACCTTTGCTCTGTGTGTATCTCTCTGCTTCAAATGTGTTTCTTGTAAACAGCATATTGTAGCATTCTGGTTTTTAATCCACTCTGCAATTCACTTCCGTTTTATAGTAGAGTTCATCCCATTCACATTCACAGTTATTATTACTGTCTATTCCCCTCCATTCTATTTACCCCCTTTGTACTTTCCCCCCCTTCTTTCACCGTGTTCCTCCTCACCGAGGTTTTACTTCTTACCCCTGCCTTCCCCAATCTGCCCTCCCTTTTTATCACCCCCCTCTCTTTTCCTTACCCTTTTCTCCCTTGCTTTTGTCCTCCCTTCTATCAGCCCCACCCCTTTCCCTTCCCCTTTTGCTTCCCTAAAGAATGAGTTAAGTTTCTTTATCCCAATGAACGTATATGTTATTCCCTCTTTGAATCAAATCTAATGAGAATAGGGTTGAAACAATGTTCCCCCCTCCTTTCTTTCCCTCTATTGTAATAGGTTTTTTTCCACCTCTTCATATGATATAATTCATCCCATTCCACCTCCCCTTTCCTCTCCTCCCCATAGACTCCCTTTTTAACCCCTTAATTCTTTTTTGTATCATCACATCAAAGACAATTTATATTTATACCCTGTATGTATAGTCCTTCTCTCTGCCCAAATACTTTTACAATTCTTAAGAGTTATGAGTATTTTCTTCCTGTGTAGGGATATAAACAGTTTAACCTAATAGGGTAACCTTTTTCCCCCCCTCTGTTTACCTTTTTAAACTTCTCTTGAATCTTGTATGTTGAGATCGAATTTTCTATTCAGTTCTGGTCTTTTCACCAGTAAAGATTGAAAGTCCCCAATGTCATTAAATGTCCATCTTTTCCCCTGAAAGAAAATGCAGATTTTTGCTGGGTAATAGATTCTTGGCTGTAATCCAAGCTCCTTTGCCTTCCGGAATATCATATTCCAAGCCTTGCGGTCCTTTAATGTTGAAGCTGCCAGGTCCTGAGCAATCCTGACTGTGGCTCCATGATATTTAAATTGTTTCTTTCTGGCTGCTTGGAGTATTTTCTCCTTCACCTGATAATTCTGGAATTTGGCTACAATATTCCTTGGAGTTTTCCTTTTGGGGTCTCTTTCAGGAGGTGATCGGTGGATTCTTTCAATGATGATTTTATCCTCTGATTCTATGATATCAGGACAGTTCTCCTTAATAATTTCCTGGAATATGGTGTCTAGATTCTTTTTCTGATCATAGCTTTCAGGCAGTCCAATGATTCTCAAATTGTCTCTCCTCGATCTGTTTTCTGGATCGGTTGTCTTTCCAATGAGGTATTTCACATTTTCTTCTATGTTTTCATTTTTTTGATTCTGCTTGACTGGTGTCTCATGGATTCCTTATCTTCCAACTATCCCATTTTAATTTTTAAGGCATTGTTTTCTTCAGTGAGATTATGCACCTTTTTTTTTCCATTTGGCCTAGTGAATTTTTTAAGGCAGTGTTTTCTTCAATGAGATTATGGACCTTTTCTTCCATTTGGCCAGATGAATTTTTTAAGGTATTGTCTTGTTCAGTGAGATTTTGCACCTTTTTTCCATTTGTCCAAATGAATTTTTTAAGGCTTTGTTTTCTTCAGTAAAATTATGTGCTTCCTTTTCCAAGCTGCTGATTCTTTTTTCATAGTTTTCTTGTTTTGCTTTCATTTCTCTCCCCATTTTTTCTTCTACCTCTCTCAATTGATTTTTAAAATCCTTTTTGAGCTCTTCCAGGAAGGATTTTTGTTCTTGAGACCAATTCACCTTCCCTCGTGAGGCTTCAGATGTAGGCAATTTGAGGCTATTGTCCTCATCTGTGTTTGTGTTGGCTTCTTCCCTATTGATACAGAAGCTCTCAATGGAGAGGGCTCTTTTTTGCTTCTAACTCATTATTGCAACTTATTTATTTATTTATTTTTTAAGTTGAGGTCTGCTCTGGGGGGGGCCAGGGTCCCTGTTTTGGGCTTCTTGTGCAGGGGTATAGGTGGTGTGTGACTGGCTTTTTACTCTGAGGCCTTTATGGTTTGTGGAGATCCCCCGCCCTGCACTTCTGATTGCACTCGGCCAGCCAGGCACCCGGTCTTGGCGTCTGATCCAGCCTGACCCATTTGTGGCCCTCCCGGCCGGTGCAGATAGGTTTTTTCACTGTCCTTCTTGGCCACCAGATTTTTGAACCAGGTTCCAGGGGCCTCAGTTGTTCGGCTGTGGCCCACAGCTCCTGCTGATTTGCCCTGACCCTCAGCACTGGGTTGCTGCCCTGCGCTGGGCCTCCCTTTTGCCGGAGTCAGACTGACCTTTTCCTGAAGTCTTCTAAATTATCTCTGGTTGGAGGACTGTGTCTTTCTGTCCCTTTGCAGGTTCTTTAGTTTCAGAATCCGTCCAGAGGCTTGATTTAATGTTCTTTTTGAGGGAACAGAAGGAGAGCTCAGGCAGCTTGCTGCTTCCTCTCCCCATCTTGGCTCCACCTATATCAATGTTAACAATTATTATATTGTGGGTTCTTTATAGGGAACATTCAGAAGAGTTCCAGCAGCCATGCCATTTGTCTTAGTACAAAATTTGGAAGCACTAAAAAGTCCCAAGCGTATAGGATCCCAAATATAATCCCCCATACAAGAAAACTTAGCTCTTCTCCAATTCTTTCATTCCTTCAGGTGGAACTGATGGACTCACCCAACCTGTTCCCACTTTGGCAAATCTAATTGGTTCCCAAGAATGGGAACCACATGACTACTACTTGAACTCTCAGAGTCCTAGGGGTAACCCCTGTGATTTACTTTTCCCATGATTACTATAGCTTATGAGCCTCTACAGTTGTATTTCCCATCAACAAATAATTACTATTCAAATAATCTTAAAATATTTACTGAAAATGAAAAGCCAACACATAATGTTTACATAACATTTCACCCGTAAACCTCAATTGCATTCCCTCATCAATATGCACAATGTCCATCAGGAGAGTAACAGACATCTAAAGAGTCCCAAGTTAGTAAAACACGTGTGCTGGGAATACACATGGTCAGGGATATTCATAACAGATGCACCAGAGACTTTTGTCAGTTATATTTCAGGAACTGTACATAAAAATGCCTTAATGAACTTAGCTTCTTTGTGGAACAGATACTTTTTTTCACTGCTAAGCTGAACTGACCCATGCTGTGTTTCTGTAATACTTCACTGGACAACATGTCTCATTTGAGCTATTTTTCTGATTCTCTGTTTCCAGGAAGTTACTCTCCTCAGCTCCTCTTCAATAGCAACTATAGGGGGCAGTTAGGTGGCACAGTGGATAAAGCACTGGCCCTGGATTCAGAAGGACCTGAGTTCAAATGTGGACTCAGACACTTGACACTTACTATCTATGTGACCCTGGGCAAATCACTTAACCCTCATTGCCCCACAAAAAAAAAAAAAGCAACTATAGTTTCCATTGCTTTCAGCTTCTTCAGTAACAACTATAGTTTCCATTGCTTCCAGTTTCAACCTTAGCTGTTGAATTTGGATGAAATAGTGTTATGTTCTTTCAGGAAAAGTCTATGATCTTTATCCTAAAAGTGGGAAAAGGCTCTCTGGCTTTACTTTTTTTCCTAGTTTTTGCTTCCTAACCTCTCAAGCAATATCAAGAGGCTGCAATGCAAAAAGAGACTTTTCCTCTCCTTTTATTTCCCTACATAGCAAGTCATACTAGAAATCACAGGATTCGCTTCACAACAAAAGGTAACAATAAAGAGTAGTGCAACCTTTCATTGGTTTCATTGGTTAATCAGTGTGCTTAACAAGCAAAAATGCAAAGAAAAGTTAGGATCTCCTTTGACACTTTTTCTAAAATCATATCTTCACCTTTGAGATTTTCTGGTTCAACTGCTGTGGGTCTTAGACAAGTAACCCCATTTTAACATATGGTTAGTAAACAAATTGTCATCTTCTAGCTGTATATAATCAGGTAAATTATAGGTCTCAGAATCATAGAACAGTTCTAGTGTCCATACTTCTGCAGTTATTAAGCTAAAAGTTCTCCAATTTGTTATTCTCAAATCAATTAAGTATTCTGTGCTCTCAGTTGGCTCCAACATTCTAAAGCTCATTATACAAATGAGAAAATTCCGTCTCAGAACTCTGAGTCAGTTAACTGAATAAGTGATTCTCTTAGAACTCCAAGGCAAACCAATGTCCTAGAAAAATGAACTTTCAAGGCAGACAGCTCAGTGGGTATTTTGTTTTTTCTCTCAGAATAAGACAACACAAGTGGACTATCAAGGGCCATTATCTTGCATTATGTTGTATTAAAACTTTAAAAGTTTTCAAAAGGCTGATATGATAGTTCATTCCTCTTTTCACTATTTTTCTCCACTCCTCTTGTAACATTGATTACTTCCAATCAAGCTTATTTCATCATGTGCAGGGAAGTAGCACTGAATCTGGAACCATAGGATGGGTATTGGAATCTAGGCTCTAACACTAAGTAGCTGTTTGTACTTGAATAAGTCACTTGTCCTCTCAACACCTCAGTTTACTTATCTATAAATTATGGAGAAGTTGGATTAGATGATCTCTTAGGCCCTTTTTGTCTCTAAGTCTAGAATTAGATGTGATCCTCTGATCTTTAAGGTCATTTTCAACTGAAAATTAAATGATCTGATGATAGAGAGAGCCAAAAGCATTAAATGTCTTGACTCTACTAACATTTTTATTTTCCCTTAATTTTTTATATCCTGAAATATATATGCACATATATAAAATAATGAAATATTCATAAAATGTTCCCTATGTAGACTTGGTATCATCACTAAATAGTAAACTTGATGAGAGTGGAAGTCCCATTTCCACATCATAGTTTCATTTCAGAATCTCCAGCCCTTCTCCCTGGTCTCATTTATTATTTTGCTTATAGTTTTTGGTACAAAGTTAAGCAGAATGTAAGAGTTAATCTTTTCAGCTGACACGCGATTAAAATGCACACAATTGTATGAATTGTAAACTTTAAAATATTGCATCTTTAATGTAACCATGCTTGAAATTAATGACATATATACAAAAAGAAATATTGGGAAAGGATTCTAGATCTTCACATTTGCAATGGTTAGAACTACAAGTCAAATTCAACAGCACAAAATTAGTTATTAGGTATAACTAAATGGAAACCCTAGAAGGGCACCTGCACACACTATTTACCATGGACCTTTGGAAAAGACTCTATTCCCTCTCCTCCAATGCACTGATGTAGGTTTCATTAATATTAATGAAAAATAACTACATGCCAAGGGGTAAAGGGATCTTCAATTTGCATTTCCATTATTGCAATATAGCAGTTTTTTTTCACAACAGCTTTTTTAGGACCTCATAAACATTTTAAGTAGTGCTCCTTGGTAAGTTTATTTATATGCATGTGTATATATATATTACACATACACACATTTATATGCATATATGTATTGCATATATTATATACCATGTACTTATATGTGTATAAAGATGTATGTTAAAATAACAAGGATATTTATATAATGATTATATTTATTATATAATATTACCTAGCATATATAATATGCATTGCATATCATAAATATGATTAATATTGTAAACATTTTATAAATATATTAAATACATATTAAAATAATGTTTTAAATACGTGTGTATATTGTGTTGACACATGTTGGTATCTAAATATTTCTATATAATAATGTGTGTCTACATGTATGTATGCACACATATCTATATGTTCATTTGTTGTATACACACATATATGTGCATACATTTACAATATAACCAAAATTAAATGCTTTGAAACATTGTAAAGAAAATTGATTTCAATTCAGATTTCAACAAGCATTTCAACATTTCGGCAAGAACATAATACATTCAAGACATTGGGCTAGGCATTGGAATTGCAAAGAAAATAATTTTAAACAATTCATGTCTACTTTCTACTGAAAAATAAAATATGTAAACCTAAATAAAAATAATTTTAGGAGAGAGGAAATAATAATAATGCAAATAAGAAGGTAAAATGACATATGATTTGAGATTTAATGTAATCCAGGGATCATAATAAGGGGGTGGGGGTAAGTGCATTCCTAAGAGGAAGAAAATGTTTTTCAGACTTGAAAATGGGACAGGAAATGCAAACTTTATAAAGCAGTAGTAGAACCAAGAGTAATCAGTAAAAATTACAGAGACAAATTTGAACTTTGTGTCAGGGAAAAACACCGAATACTTCCTAACAAGTAGAGCTACTTCAAAGTGAAATGGGCTCCCTTGAAAAGTGGTGGTTCACCATCTTTGGAAGTCTTTAAAGCAGTTTTTGAATGAACATATATTGGATATGTAATAGTGGGGATTCCTTTTATTTATGGGTTAGACAATAGGGATGCAACTAAGCATCTTCCTTCCATCTTAAAAATTCTGTGATTACTTGGTTGGAGGTATGAAAATAATAACAAATTTATTGAGTAGCTAGTAAGTAGTTCAGGATGGATAAAACAATGAACATGTAAGGAGAAATAATGTGAAATAACTTAAGTAAGCAAAATCTATAGTCATGTGAAAAAAATGTTCTAAGTCACTATTGATTGAGAAAGACAAATTAAAAACTTCTGGGATACTACCTCATACCTATTATATTGTCTAATAGGAAAAAAAAGGAAATTGACAAGTATTGGAGAGGATGTTGGGAAAACTGGACATTAATGTACTGTTCATGGAGTAATGAACTGATTCAACCATTCTGTAGATCAATATAGAACTATGGTCAAAGGGTTATAAAAGCATTCTTACCCTTTGACCTAGCTATAGCACTACTAGGTCTGTATGTAAAAAGATTTTTAAAAAGGAAAAGGATCTATATGTACAAAAATATTTATAGCATCTCTTATCTTGTGGCAAAGAATTGGAAATTGCTGCTATGCTCATCAATTGGGGAATGACTGAACAAATTGTGATATGTGATTGTGATGGTATACTATTGTGATATAAGAAATGAGAAGCAGGGGCAGCTAATTGGCACAGTGGATAAAGCACTGGCCCTGGATTCAGGAGGACCTGAGTTCAAATCCGACCTCAGACACCTGACACATACTAGCTGTGTGACCCTGGGCAAGTCACTTAACCCTCATTGCCCAGCCAAAAAAAGAAAAAAAAAGAAAAAGAAATGAGAAGCAGGATGCTCTCAGAAAAACCTAGAAAGACTTACATGAGCTAATGCAAACTGAAATGCATTGTGTACAAAGTAACAGTAATGTAGCGGGATTATCAACTGTGAATGACTTAGCTATTCTCAACAAAACAGTGATTTGAAGCAACTCTGAAGGATTTAGGATGAAAAATGCTATCTATCCCCAGAGAAGAACTGATGGTGTCTGAATACAGATTGAAGCATGCTTTTAAAAATTTCCTTAGGTTTCATGTGGGGTTTTTTTTGGGGGGGTCCATGATTTTTTTCACAATATTACTAATATGGAAATATGTTTTGCATGACTACATATCTGTAATCTATATGGAATTTTTTGCCTTCTCAATGAGGAAGGTGAGGACAGAAGAAGGGAGAGAATTTGGAACTAAAGGTCTTAAAAATGAATGTTGGAAACTCTTTTTACATATAACTGAGGAAAACTAGGAAAACTAGAAAAAAGGAAAAGAAAAAAAGAAGTAAGCAAAAGCCAAATTGTGAAGCACTTTAAATATCAGATATCCAAAAAATAAAGTGATAAAAAAGAGAGTAAAAACTATAAGTGACTATGAATATTGAAGTAAAAATGTTAAATTAAATAGTAATAAAAACACTATATCAACATAGTTTTAAGATTTTGTTGTGATTAGGTTAAATTTATTTTGAGTTAATGAAACTATTAACATAATACATCTTATTAACAACAAAAATTTAAAAGCAAAATAATGACGTTAGAGGGAAATATCTTTTGACAAATTACCCATCAAACTAACAAAATCTTAAAGGAAAGAAAAAATTCATGCTGGAGGGGCTATTAAAAGATGGATATGTTAATTCACTGCTGGTGTGAATTGGTTCAACAGTTCTAAGAAATAATTTGCAATACTCAAGAAAAGATACTAAATTTTTATATCATGATGAAAAGGTGTCTCTTCCAGACAATTCCAACTAGATTATAAATAACAAGAAAATATCTCAATTATACTACAATGCAATATTATTTTGACAACATGAAGTGGGAAACAAAATCCATATGTCTAATCACTGGGATATGATTAAGTTATAGTATATGACCTTAATGCAATATTACTGCTTCATAAAGAAATGACAAACTTGAATTCAGAGAAACATTGGAACAAGAATAGAGTGGTGCAGAGTAAAGAGAACTAGGCCAAGAGGACAATGAAACAGTAAAATTAAGATGGGTGGAAAATAAAACTCTAGTCAACTACAAAACCAAAACTAATGATAACATCATATTATCAAAATAAGGTATACAGGGAGCTTTTTGGTTAATAATACATGGTCTATCTGGAGTAGAATGTACTTTGTTTTTTAAAAATATAATTTATTTATTTTATTTTTAATTTATGAAATAAAACAAATACTTCCATAACATAGTAGAATAAAAAAAGATGATTGCACATGAAACTACAAATCTATTATGTACAATTTGCTATTCCTTGTAAATATATAATAAATTTGTGACATAAATTTCTTTTTTTTCTTCCCTCCCCCTCCAAGTGTTTGTGTCAAAACACAATTTATCAAAAGAACATTAAAATATATAGTTTTTCAAATGCAAATCAGAGTAGTTTTAATTTTGTACTTGAAGTAATAAGGACCCACTTGGACTTTTTTATCTAGAACTATTTGCCTGGGGGTAGAGGATGACATGATTTTACATGGACAGGCAACAAAATCTGGCCAAATAATATAGTCTTGATAACATCATATTGTTGAAGTTAAAAAATATGCCACTCTTTTTGTTAATTAATAATTTAACTATTTTAATTAGGAACATTATAGTAGTTTCTAGTTTTAAGATAGATTGCAGAGGGGAGAAAATGGAAGGAATGAGATCAATGAGGAGGCTATTGAACTATTTTAAGAAGGACCATCACTTTGCCAATAGAGCTGGCCTTGGAGGACTTGGGTTAACGTCCTACCTCTGACACATACTGGCTTTGTAACTTTGGACAAAATTATCTTCTCAGTGCTTTAGGCAATTATACAAAATTATAAGTTTCAGAGAAGGTGACAACCTTCAATGTTAAAAAGGAGTTTCCTCCTTTGAGAGTTCATAATATTGATAAAATTGCAAGTCCAGGCTCTATCCCTATTGAAATAATCCAGTTTCTTATTTCTTCAAACAGTTTATATAATATTAGAGTTAGTTGTTCTTTGAATGTTTGAATGAATTCACTTGCAAATCTATTTTGTCCCAGGATTTTTCTATCTTTGTTTGTATTTTCTTTGGGAGTTCATTTATAACTTTTGCATTTTCGGTTGGGTTGTTTACATTCTCCATTTCTTGCTCTGTTAAGCAGGGCAATTTATATTTTTGTAAATATTCATCCATTTCATTTGTCAATTATATTTACATAAATTTAGGTAATGTAGACTCCAATAATTCCCTTTAGTTCTTCATCATTTGTTATAAATCCTATTTCCATTTTTGATACTTGCAATTTGGTTTTCTTTTATTTTTTTGAAAATAAACTAGCTAAATTATCTTAAAGGGTTTTTTTTTGTTTTTTTTTTTGTTTATGAATTAAATCTGTTTTTTTTTTCTCTGTTTTTTCATCTGTTCTTTGATTTTAAAAATTTCTATACTGGTTGGGATTTTAAAAAGTGTATTTTTTAAATTGCACATCTAAATCATTTCTCTCTGTCTCTGTCTTTGTCTCTGTCTCTGTCTCTGTCTCTCTCCCTTTCTCTCTCCCTTTCTCTGTTCCCTTTTTCTCTCTCTTTGTGAGTGTATATCTTAAGTGATATAAAGTTTCCCATTGCTGTAGCTGAATATCCACAGTTTTTTCTGCATTAATACTTTTGTCATTACATTTGATTCAATTAGTTGTTTCTGCAAATTGTTCCACTTCCTACCAATTCTTTAGTATTACATTTTTAGTCTTCAACTAATTTTAATTTTTTTCTTTAATTGAATACAACTTTTCTTTATTCAATACAGTTTTAATTCATTGTGATCAATATTTTCTGACTTTCTGCATTTTTTGTGTTTTTATGTCCTAATACATGATCATTGTTTGTAAAATTGTCACGCACAGCTGAGAATTTTTTAAATTTTTATTCTCATTAACTATCAGAGACCTTACATGTCTGCTTTTCTGAAATTCTATTCAGATATTTAACTTCTTTCTTGCTTTTATATTTGTTAAATTTTTAGAGGTAGGAAAAGGGTACATTAACATCACCAGTTTTTAGCTGTCTTCAGAATGCTTTGACTTACCATTAACTATTTATGTTATTGCATGTATATCAAATGTTTATATTAATTTGCTGCCTGTGGTACTTTTCTTCATCATGTAGTTTTTTATTTGTCCCTTTTATAAAATATATTTCTGCTGCTAATCTATTTAAGATCATTTTTGCTACCCTTCCTTTAAAGAAAAATTCACCTGAAGCATAAAACATTCTGCACCAGCTCATTATTTTAACTTGATGTAATATTTCACATCTCAAATGTCTTTCTAATAAAAAACATATTCTTGGATTCTATTTTCTAATCCATCCTGCTACCCTCTTTCACTTTATTGGGTAAGTTCATCCTATTCATTTTTACAGTGATCATCATTAATTTTGCATTTCTTTCATCTACATGTTTTATGTTTTTCCTTTCTACTATACCCAACCCCTCTCTATACAAAGAAAATGGTGGTGAGAAAGGAGGGTGCTCAGAATAAATACTTTTTTGCTTGATATAATCAGCTTCTCACCCTTTTCCCCTCTTTACTTCCCCATACACAGACCACAATAACATGATTCTTGCCATATTTTACTTTCTTCTTCAGACCCTGATAATGATCTACCCTCTTAGGTCAGAGTTTGCTTTGCTTATGCAAAATCCCTGCCTAAATCTCCTCTCCCTCTTTACTTCCTATCTCTTTACTCTCCATCTTTCCATGATTAGATAAATGCATAGCTATGCCAAATTCTTTTTATGTGCATATGTATGTACATATATGCATTCTATTCTCCTTTGAATAATCATGTTAAAGTGATGTTCAAGTGATAACCATCCACCCATTCCTCCTTGTAAATATAATCTTTTACTTTTGCACAGTATATGAAGTAGTAACCTTCCCCTTACTCCTTTTTTCTTTTTCTAGTTTGTTCTTTTTTCCTCCCTTTACATTATTCTTTTGAGATTATAAAAAAACATAGCAAAATAGCTCTCAAGATCTTTGTCTTATTTAAATCCCTTTTATGACTTATGCTTGATGGATAAATAGATATGTAAAATGGGAATAATAATAGCACCAACATACCAGTTTTGTGATAAGAATGAAATGAGATAGTTTTTGTTGTTTTTTTGCGGGTGTGTTGTTTAAAATCTAAATGTGTGGTTGCCTTAATTTAGAAGCTTTAGCACCAGTCTTTGGGCATTAAGCATTTATTAAAGCATACTACGTAACATGTGGAGTTAAGAAAAGGCCTATCTAGCTTAGAGTTCCAGCCTGGGCTGTTTCTTCCTCAAGTCCTCTGTCACAAGCCTGCTTCAACCACGAACTCCCCTCAAATTGAGTGTGGAAGCTTTTTATAGGTCTGGAGCAGAGGCGGTCCTTACACACTGCTTCAAGCTGATTGGTAGGCATCATCCAAATTCATTGGTTCACTGGACTTGAAGGTGGTCTTGACTTGAGTTCAAAGTCCTTAGCTTCTGAGAACAATGTCTTCTTAAGGGCTAGCCAGGTGTGGTTACAATCTAATTAACTTGAAGTAGGCTAATCAGCAAAGTCAATCATTCTCAGTTAATTCACTCAGTTTAGATTAATCTCCGGTGAGCCTTTGAGTATCTGCCAAATCCCATTATTTTCTCAGACAGTGCAATGAGGGTTAAGTGACTTGCCCTGGGTCACACAGCTAGTGTCAAGTGTCTGAGGCCAGATTTGAACTTGGGTCCTCCTGAATCCAAGGCCAGTGCTTTATACACTGTACCACCTAGCTGCCCTGAAATGAGATATATTTTTAAAGAGCTATATAAATGCTAGGTACACAATTCACATTCACATATATACATATACATAATTTGAAGAGTTTATATTCAAATAGGGGGAATTATGCAATATGACACATGTATATACATGTATACATATTACACACCATATACCTTATTTGTGTACATACACATCTTTATAAACGCATGTATATACATACCACTAGACCTAACTGGGGGGGGGGGGAACAAGTGAGGCAAATACAATCTGGACCAAGGGAATATCAGCTATTTGTGCCACTTAAGAATTCCATTTCTTTTTCCAAAGAAAATGGAAATGCTTCTGATATTGGCAACCTCCATAGAACCTTCAAGACCTAAGAACTTTTCTAGTATTTGGTGACTATTAGGTGGCATAGCAGTAAAGATCACTGGATTTGGATATAGGATGACCTGAATTCAAATCCTTCTGTGTAACCATAGACAAGTCATTTAAACTCTCAAACTCAATTTTCTCATCTGTAAAATGTGGATAATTTATAATAGTACCTACCTCAGAAAATTGTTATGAGGATCAAATGAGATAACATATGCAGTGCTTTGCAAACTTTAAAGAGCTATATAAATGACACTTTATTATTATTATTATAAATTTAAGAACTATCCTGCTATTGAGTAAATACTGAATTACCTCATTTTCATGCATACAATTAAAAAGATCTAAAAGCTAAAGTAGAAGAAGTACCAAATTGTCTTAGCACAAAGCCATTCAGATTAATGGACATGTTTTCAAAGATTTGATTATTCATTTCACACATGTACTATTGTCAAACTATGCTATTGAAGAAAGCTATTTTTTCAACACACAAATATGAGTCTAAATGGCTTAGGAGCTATCCTTTATCAATAGAGTGGTGGGCACCAAAAACGAATTGCATTCACCAGTAGAGGTTTGACTGACATTGAGATGATCACTTTGTGTAGCAATGCCTCCCTTAAATCTAATTCATGCACAAATTGAGACATCACTCTCATGATGTCATGGGTCCTCTGAGAATGAAGGATGAACAACAACAACAATGAGGTAAAAAACAAATGAATAAACAGAAAAGAAGACTAATTTTTAATCCTACTACACTCATTTGGGGCAACTAGATGGCACCATAGATGGAGGGCCAGCCCTGAAGTCAGGAACACTCCTCTTTCGCAGTTCAAATCTGGCCTGAGATATTACTAGATGTGTGATCCTGGGCAAGTCAGTTCACCCTGCTGCCTCAGTTTCCTCATTTATAAAATTAGCTAGAGAAGGAAATGGCAAACTACTCTAGTATCTTTGCCAAGAAAACCACAAATGGGGTCATGAAGAGTTGTACTTGAACAAAATGACTAAACAACAACAATAATATCACACTCATTCAATGCCACTTCCTCCAACAGCCACTACACTATGATTGGACTGGACAGTTCAACATTTGTTACTCAAGGCTTGCAACATAACTCTATTTCTCCTTCCTCCTGGTCCCACAGAAAACAAAAGGATTGGAGCTTATTCTGGTGGGGACTATAGCACTCTGTGCTACAGTAGTATTCAACTAGTGAACTGAAGACCAGAGAGAACTGGATTAGGAATTTCAATCATGAATGGATCCACTAGGCTTATCTGAAACACAGGACCAGCATCCAGATGGAGTGAGTTCCTCCCTCCCACCCCTCAAGTCACTTAGGGTCCAAAGTAAAAGGAGACAGAGAGCAGAGGTCCAGCCCCAAGGAAACCACCATCAAAGAGATGTCAGAAAGTAAGCCTGGGAAAATATTAACAATGGAAGAGAATGTAGATTCCAGATCAGCCAAAATGAGTCCAAGATTCTATGAATAAATGTTACAAGACAAAGGAAAATGAATCAACACCTTATTAGTCAGAGGACACTGTGGATTCCCAAAAGAACATGGAACCACAGAAGTATGGTCCTGAATTGTTTGAATGAGAAATTAGAATTGTAAAGGCAGACTTTATGGCCAGTACATCAGAAAGAAAAAGAAAACACCAAAAACCTGGTAGAATAAAAAAACTTGAATCTATGATGGTAAAGCTCACCAAAGAAGCAAAAAAGAATAACAAATTAGGAATGACAATACATAGAAGTAAAGGACAAGTTGAAAGAAAAAACAATAACATTGAAGAAAATATGATCTCCATTTGGGCAAAATAAAATTGAACTCAAAGACAAGATACGTAGAGACAACTAAAGGTTTATTGAGCTTCCAGGAAAGCATAAGTCAAAAACTTTCAACACCACAATGCTAGAAATAATACAAGAAAACCTCCCCAGAACTTCTGAGAAGAGAAATCAAATGCCAATCAAAATTATACCCCATAAGACAAAAACAAAAACAAAAAAACACCTCTAAAACAAATAATGTTTAATTTTTTTTTCTTTTGCGGGGCAATGGGGGTTAAGTGACTTGCCCAGAGTCACACAGCTAGTGTCAAGTGTCTGAGGCCAGATTTGAACTCAGGTACTCCTGACTCCAGGGCCAGTGCTCTATCCACTGTGCCATCTAGCTGCCCCAGAATTGTTAAATTTAAACATCATTTGGGGGACAGCTAGGTGGCGCAGTGGATAGAGCACTGGCCCTGGAGTCAGGAGTACCTGAGTTCAAATCTGGCCTCAGACACTTAATACTTAACTAGCTGTGTGACCCTGGGCAAGTCACTTAACCCCAATTGCCTCAAAAAAAAATAACAATTCCAATTACAATGATTTCTATAGGTGATTAAGAGAAAAAAAATTCAAATACAAAGGAAAGGGAATTAAAATAACTCAAGCCCATCTTGTACTTATCAGAAACCACAAGAAGAAATAGAATAATATGTTCCCAAGAGCTAAAGAGCTCAAGATGATGTACCCTAAAAACCTGAGCCTTAATTAATGAAGAAAGATGTATATTTAATTTCTGAAAAGAGGCCTTTGAAGCATTCCTACAAAAAAAAAAAAAAGACCAGAAATGCAAGAAAAGTAAACAAATGCATAGGTCAAAGACAAAGAAAACTAAAGTAACAACAGAGAGACTATTGGGAGACATTTTTTTCCCAAAAAATTCACAGGGAGATAAGAGAGAAAGCAGAATTAAAATAGAATTGATAGAGAAAAAGACCTAAAGCATCACGGACTATAAAATTCACAATATCCTACGCTCAGGTGGATCAATATTTTGGTGGTACTAAATTTCAGAATGAGAGGGAGGCTACCTAAAAGGGGAGAAGGGAGAAAGAAAAAGGAGGGCAATATGTTATGTACTTTAATGAAGTCATTAACAATGAAGGGAAAACACCTCTTATTGCATTTGTTTGTTGGTGCTCATACTATAAATTTGACTTTTTTATTATTTTGTTTTCATGGTTATTTAATCATTTACTTGGATTATGCTTGTAGTTTAGCAATATTTTTTCTGTTCACTATGAATTTTTCTTTATTTTTTATTTGCATATATATTAATTTTTATACTTAAAACTGTTTTTAGGGGCCTCTTAATCTCAGTTACACCACTTAAGTAAAGTCATTTAACCCAATTGGGCCTCAGTTTTTTCATCTACAAAACGACCTCTGAGGTTCCTGTCAGTTCAAGATCCATATGATTTTATATATCAATTATATTTTTATATATTCTATATTTGGGGGGTTTTAATTATTTATGATTATTTCTTGTGTACTCTTAATATGCATATATATATATATATATATATATATATATAATTTCGACATTTAATCACTGACACATTCTGTCAAATGATGTTTTGTGTTGTGTTACATTATGTTATTATTAGTGAGTTTTTGCTTTGAATAATACCATGGGATGTTTACATGGGAGTTGACACAATCATCATTTTTATTTTAAAGTGTTGATTTTTATTTAGATGCTTGTATACTATATAATTTTAATTTTAAGGATACTCCAGTTTATTTCTTCATAGATCTACAAAACTTCTAGTTCCAATGAAGAAGAACAACTGACTTCTCAGGATTTCAATCTGGGCAACATTGCTGTGAAGACAACAAATTCTTGTAGGGAAAATAGACTGCCCCTAAATTCACCAGTTTGTGGATTTAATTTTTTTTTTTTTGCATTTGGCTCTGAAGGCTTCCTCTTCTCAAAAGAGAATTTGAATTCCATCTTATGCCATAGGACAGGAAGTGGCAGTGACAAGGTCAATCTATTTGTAATTTCTAGTTATTGGGTCCCTTGTCTCAAACCTCTAGCTTTATAGTCAGATTTGGCAGGACAGTGGCTCTTGGAACTGTTGAAATGAATGCTACTGGTCCCAGACTGCATCTTGCTCAGTAAGAGCAGGAAGAAACAGAAGTCGCAGAATTCTGACACACCTGAGTCTACCCCACCCACACCGAGTAGTCTTCTGGCAAATGTTTAACAACTGGCTTTCCAGGAAATAGATATAGATATAGTGGTATATTATATTACATAGGTGTATATTTTGTTATATATAATATAACATATATATCATGTAAAACATACCTCTAACTTTAATTTGTTTTATCAACATTTTCCCAAAGACTTTTTTAAAAATCAAGATAGTCAAAAAAACAATAAAGCAAGTCCTGATTTGTAGTGTTTGCTGATTTCCAGGTGTAAATATTTGCACAACGACAATTTAATAGCTGGCTTCAGCTAGTCAATAAGAGTTAGATCCAACACAATCCTGCCCTAACCCACCCCAACTCCATGATCTGCAGGCAAAGCAGCTAGTGCTCACTGATGATGTCTACCATTCAATTGCTTCCCTCCAGCATCACATCATTAAGTATATCCTCTGCCCAGTTATAAACCCAGAGAATCTAGTAACTAGTAAATCTTTCTTTGGGGTGATTAATATTGGTGCAGGTACAAATTAGGAAAAAAAAGGTTTTGGTCCTTTTTTAGAGTAGGAGTTCTTATTCTAGAATCCAATCTATGAATAGCTTTCAGAAGTTACATGAACTTGTTTAAGAAAAAAGATATATTCATCTTCAGTTTTTAACTGAAATTTAACATTTTCTTCAATTATGAATGTAGGTAAGAATCCCTACTTTAGAGCCAAATCCCTGAAACACCTACAGCTCTCCAATACAGCCTGGAATGCAATTCTTTCTTATCCCTGTCTACTGACTTCCCTGACTTTATCTCAACTAAAATCTCATCTTCTATAGGAAGTCTTTTCCAAACCCACTTTAATTATACTGCCTTCCCTTTTTAAATTTATTTCCTACCTTTCCTGTTTGTACATATTTGTTGGTTTGTTTTCTGCCTTAGCAGATTGTAAACTCCTTGAGGGAAAGGATTGTCTTCTGATGCTTTTTGTACCTCCAGTGCTTAGCATGATGCCTGACACATAGTAGGAACTTAATAAATGTTTATTGACTAACTGACTGGTACCAATATAGACTTAAATTGGGACCTTGTCTGTGACTAATTCACTCAGACTTATTAATTTTAATTGCTTGCACAACGATCCCCAGTCAAAAGAATTGAATTAATGGGGACTTCCTGGAAGGAATAACCCCTAGATGTTAAATGAGTTTTCCAGATAATTTTAGGGCTGTTTCATGATAATTTTCTGAGGTAACATGAGTCATATCTCTCATATATGGATGTTGAAGACCTGAGGCAATTTTATTCTTTCTTTGCTAGAGCTGAAATGTCACATGATATTGCTCACATCTTCAAGTTCATGTTGCTTCTTTGAGAAGGCTTAACCACAGAGAGAGAGAGAGAGAGAGAGAGAGAGAGAGAGAGAGAGAAACATGTTGGGGATATTAAGCAAATCCCCCATAGTTTCTAGGATTACTGTCTCCAGCCAACTTCTAATTTCATTGTGGTCTATTAATAATAAGGCATGTGCTGCTACACTGAAAATTTAGCTTCAAGGGAGGAAAGAGGGAGAGAAGAAAGAAAAAGGAAATCTTGACTCCAAAGCCTGGTCGCAGGGCACTGAAAGACTTTCAGCCCAGACCACTGAGATCAAAACCCCACAGATTAGGGATTCATAGACCATTAGAATGGAAATTTACAGATCATCTAGTCCAATCCTCTCATTTTACAAATGAGGAAACTGAGACTGTTAGCAAATAAGTGACTTGATCTGCCTCACAGTCAGTAAGTATGCAAAGCTTTCTTCTCCTTATCCTGTACTGCCCTTCCTAGAGAGTAAATGGGTTGAACAAGCGAATGAGAGCTGGTTCCTGGATACTATTTTTATCTTGTCGAAGCTTGTCACATTAGTGACTTAACCTCAACATCTTCATCTGCTAAAATAAAGTGATATTACATAGCAAACTCCGCAGCTAATGAGTTCAAATAGTGCCCAGATAAAAAGTACTGCATGAATATTATTAAATGTGAATTATAGCCAGTTTTATATACACTACATCATTATATATATGTAGTCTAAGTGCCTGCATAAGCATATTTTTAAATCTACTTCCAGGGTCCTCCAGCAAAATGTCTTCTGTTCACATGCAGCAACAAATACTTAAGAGGAATCCCACTGTTTTCTAAAGAGGAACAAAAAAGAGAATTCTATTTGGACCCAGACCAGTCTTCTCATTAAGAACTGATTCTACTCCCTTTCCATGTAATGAGCTATTATTGCACATCACCTGAACTTTGCACTACATTTAGCATTGCAGCCCTTTCTGTATTTTTCCAGTTCTTGAGGCTTTTTAAATCATTTCCTTGCACTGGCCTCCAGAGCCTATTTGCAACAATATTGTGAAACAAATGACCAGACATAATGACTTTCCAAGGTCCTTGCACTTCCTTATTAACATTCAGTTAGCATAAGTCCTTACTTTATTATTGACTATATCGAATACACAATATATTGACCTCTGCCATCTGCACTGAAATCTCTTCCTGCAGATCTATGAGAGTGGCTTCATACAGAGAGGAAGCAGAAGGAAACAAAGCAATAGCCACTTATCTTGTTCTGTCCTAGGAAACATTAGCACTCTCACACCTGCAGTCCAAAAGAGGAAAGAAAACCCTTTAGCATCAATTACTGTAAAACTGAGAGTGAGTATAATAATCAAGAAGAAAAAAAAAACTCACATGATTGTAATTCCCAACCCATCCTCCTAAACCATGGTGGGAAAGCCAGAGAAATAACATCAGATGTATCCTAGCTGCACAGCAACAGGATATGCATCTCTAATTTCTTGCTGAGTTTTAGATAGAACCAAGGAACAAGCTGATTGGATATTCAGGATTTCAGCCTATGTAAACATGAAGAAACTCTGCCAAGTTCAGAATTGTTTCATGTCACCAATACTCTCTCTCTCTCTCTCTCTCTCTCTCTCTCTTGCTCGCTCTCTTGCTCTCTCGCTCTCTCTCTCTCTCACACACACACACACACACACACACACACACACAAACACACAAACACCACATACACACAATAATATATGACATTTTCTAAAAGTAATGTCACATGACACCATATGCCCCAGAGGTTTGGAGATTATACACATTATAATAAATATCACCAGAGTGGAAGTGGGATTAGTAAGAAAAAATTTGGTAGCTAGCCCCAGCTATCACACTAAACACCCTGTGGCCCTAAACAATTCATTGAACCCCTTTAAGCCTTATTTTTCCCATCTATAAAATGGGGAAAGGGATTGGGAGCCTCTTCTAGTTCTGCTATTCCACAATTTAAAATTATTTGATTCCTAGAGCTTGTAAGATTTAATGTTCCAAATTTTTCTCCCTCCCTCCCTTTCCTCCCCTCTCCATAAAACAGCAACCAATCTGATATAGGTTATATATGTACAATGCTTAAGTGCTCTTTTTATCAGTCCTTTCTATGTACCCATAGCTTTTTAAACATGCAGTGCTTATCTGAAATTATTTCTTTTATATTCTTTTTAAAAAATGCTTCGATGAAATCAAAGCTATCTATTCCCATATGAAAAAAATGCTCTAAATTACTATTAATTAGAAAGATGCAAATTAAAACAACTCTGAGGTACCACCTGACAGCTATCAGATTGGCTAATATGACAAAAAAGCAAAATAATAAATGTTGGAGAAGTTGTGGAAAAATTGGAACACTAATGCATTGTTGGTGGAGCTGTAAACTGATCCAACCATTCTCGAGAACTATTTGGAATTATGCCCAAAGGGCTATAAAGCTGTGCATACCCTTTGACCCAGCAATACCACTTTTAGGTCTTTTTCCCAAAGAAATCATGGAAAGGGGAAAGGGACCCACATGTACAAAAATATTTATAGCTGTTCTTTACATGGTAGCAAGGAATTGGAAGTGGAGGGGGTGCCCATCAATTGGGGAATGGCTGGACAAGTTGTGGTATATGAATGGAATACTATTGTGCTGTAAGAAATGATGAGCAGGAGGAATTCAGAGAAACCTGGAAGGTCTTCCATGAGCTGATGATGAGTGAGATGAGAAGAACCATAAAAACATTATACAAAGTATCAGCAACATTATGTGTTGATCAACTGTGATAGACTAGATTCTTTTCACCAATCCAATGGTACAAGAAAGTTCCAAAGGACTTATGATGGAAAAGGCTCTTCAAATCCAGAAAAAAATAATAAAAGAACTTGTGGAATATGGATGCTGAGTGAACCATACTATTTCTTTTGGTTTTGGTGCTGTTTTCTTTTTTGAGGTTTTTCCTTTTTGCTCTGATTCTTCTCTTATAACATGACTAATGCAGAAATATGTTTAATGTTATCATATATATATATAAACCTATATCAGATTACCTGCTGTCTAGGGGAGGGGAGAGGGAGGGGAGGGAGGGAGAAAAATTGGAAATTGGAAATCTTACCTAAATAAATGTTGAAAACAGGAGCAGCTAGGTGGCACAGTGGATAGAGCACCGGCCCTGGAGTCAGGAGTACCTGGGTTCAAATCTGGCCTCAGACACTTAACACTTACTAGCTGTGTGACCCTGGGCAAGTCACTTAACCCCAATTGCCTCACTAAAAAACAAAAACAAAAATAAATGTTGAAAACTAAAAATAAATAAATATTTTTAAAACAATTTTTAAATGCTTCAATGACCTCCTTTCCTTCTTTTGTTCTCCTTCCATTGTTTTTTGTTTAGTAATTTTTCAGTCATTTCTAACTCTTTGTGGTTTGGGGGTTTTCTGGGCAAAGATACTCGAGTGTTTTGTTATTTCCTTCTCTATCTCATTTTACAGATGAGGAAATTGAGGCAAACAGAGTTGTGACTTGCTCAGGGTCACATGGCTAGTAAGTATCTGAGGTCAGATTTGAACTCAAGAAAGTGAGTCTTCCTGTCTCCAGACCTGACCCACTATCCATTGTACCATATTGGAAGAAAAAAAAAAAGACCTTGTAAAAAATATGCACAATTGGGTAAAACAAATTCCCACATTAAGAGGATCCAAAAATGTATCTGCTTTTCAGTCTATCCACTTCTCTGTCAAGGGAGAAAGAAGGATAGGTCACATCTATCATCATCACAACTCTGGAAACATTTACAATAACCCTATCATTATTTTGATCAGTGTTCTTAAGACCTTCATGGTTGCATTTTCTTTGTAATATTGTTATTTTATAAAATGTTCTCCTGTTTCTGCTAACTTCATTCTGCATCAGTTGCTACAGATCTTCTCAGGTTTTTTTCTGAAACAATATATTTCACCATTTCTTATATCCCAATGGAATTCCATTACATTCACATTCCATAATTTGTATATCCATTCTTTACTAGATACACATACACTTAGTTTCCAGTTGTTTGACTCTACAAAAAAAGACCTTATATAACCTGGTACAAAAGATGTGCAAAGTCTTTTGACTTGGGAATTGGGGAGAATAATTCTAATTGCTTTCCAGAATGGCTGGACTACCAACAGCATTTTGCTATGCCCATTTTCTGACAGCCCCTCCAAAATAAGTCATTTTCCTTTTTGTCATCTTGATGTCATCATGTCCATGTGATATATGCAGAAAATTAGAGCTGCCTTAATTTAATTTGCATTCCTTTTATTACTAGTTATCTGAAATATTTTTTAATATGGTTGCTCATAACAGATTTCTTCCTTTGAAAACTGCCTGTTATATCTTTTGACAATGAATCAGTTGTCTCTTGTTCTTAAAATTTGAATCACTTGTTTTGGATATGACACCTTTATGAGAGAAACTAACTTAAAATTTGTTACCTCCCACTAATGATTTGAATTCAGGTATTTCTGACTCCAGGCACCACATCCATTGTGCCATCTAGCTGCCTCTAAAATATTTGACAGAAATCACTTTTCAAATTAGTGGGGATGAGGGGGGATTTCCTCTTTAGCTGTTTATTTATGGTGTATTTTTAACTTCCTTTTCAGATATTGGAGTATTTAAACTTTTTTTTCTCTGTTGATCTGGCTACTTTATATTTTTGAATAAAATGGTTTTAGATCATTTCCTTTATTTCCATTTAAATTGTTGTGAAGTCTCTTTTCATTTTTGATATTAATAATTTTATTTTTTCCTCTCTTTTTAAAATTAGACTGGGAAACTTTATAAAAATAAATAAATAAACAAACAAATAAATGGATGGATGGATGAATAGATAGATAAATAGATAAATAAATAAGTAAAAAACAGCTAGATAAATAGATCAATGATAGACAGAGAGACAAGAACAAAAAACTCCTAGCTTTACTTATCACTTAAATGTTTATTTCCTTGTTTGCATCTGCTTTCATTTTTGTTTATCTCTTCTTTGATTTTCAGAATTTCTGCTTTGGCATTTAGTTGAGCTTACATGACTTACTGCCTTTTTTTTTTTAACTTGCATACTCAATTTAATGATTTGTTATTTCTCCATTTTATTGATAAAACAATAGAGAAATGATTTTCTCTCAAGGATTACTTTAGTTATCTTCCTTTTTCATCTAATTGTCATTTTCTTTAAAGCATTGTTTTTCTGATTTGTTCTATGACTTGTCAATTCTTGAGCAAAATGTTATCTATTTGCTAATTAATTTTAATTATTTCTTCAAATGCATATATAGAATAAGGTTTTATTCTATTATGGACAGTAAAGGATGTATTAAGTATTTTTTTCTATTCTGGATTTTTGTGCATTTTGTTATTATATGACCAGTTTTTTAAGGTGCCTTACACACATGAGGAAATACATAAAATCCTTTCTTTTTCCATTTAGCATTAATCAGATATCTATCATTTCTTATTTTTCTAAAATTTTATCCAGGAACTTAACATCTTTCTTGTTTTATTTTTTAGGCTTGTCTAAGTCTGAAAGGCTGAAGCTCTGAGATTCTTCACTATTATTGTTTTATAGGGTTTTATTCTCCTGGTACTCTAATAAATTTTTCATTGAAGCATGTATATTCTGTTCTGTATGGCACTTATATGGTAAGTAATATTATAGATTCATTAACTATAGTGACTTTAAATATAATGTAATTTCTCTGTCTCCTTTTTTAAGGTGCCTATTCTTTTTGTAGCCTTGCCTAAAATCATGGTTGCCACTTGTGCTTGTTTGAGTTTACCATAAATATAATAGATTCTTCTCTTCCCCTGCATTATAACTCTATGTGAATCATTGTTTCGAATGTGTTTTGTAAAAAGAACATATTTTTAGAGTCTGCTTTCTAATTCTTTTTGCATTCCTTTTCCATTTTATGGATAAGTTCTTCCCACTCATATTCACAGTTAGTTATATTTGTTAATTGTGTGTTTCACTCTATCCTTGAATATAGATGACTATTCCTTCAACAACTGATATTCCATTTAAATGCCCCTGTCCCAATCACCACCTATTTGCATTTGAGTTTGTATTTCTACACTAAACTTTTTGTTTCTGTGTGTTTATGTAATCTTATTCAACTTTCTTTTGTTTTTCTCAGATGAAAATGAGTTTCATAGGATGAGCTTTCTTCCCACCCTTTCTTCTTTTTTTGTGTACTTCTATCTTGTACTTCTATCACATGTGCTTGTGTTTCCTTGACTTCCTCCTCATTTTCTGCCAAGTATTTTCCTCATATCTACCATTTCCTTCTCCTATAATCATCAGAATAGAACAAAACCATTCCCTCAGGCCTTTTACCTATCTTATTTAATTGTCTCTTTGTCTCCTGGAGACATTAGGGTTCTAAGAGGATATGGTTCTTCTCTCCCCATTAAAATGTAAATAATTCATCTTCATATAGTCTCTTCTATTGATTCAATTATGTATCTATTTTTCTCTTCTTTCTGGTGTTTCCCTTTCAAAGTGTGCCTCAGTTCTTTTCTTCAACAATGATTTCTAATCCTCTACTTTACTAAAAATCCTTTTTTACCCCTGTAGTGATTTACCCAGGGTCACACAGCTAGTAAGTGTCAAGTGTCTGAGGCCAGATTTGAACTCAATCCTCCTGAATCCAGGGTCTGTGCTTTATCCACTCTGCCACCTAGGTGCCCCCATTATACTCAATTTTGCTAGATAGGTTATTGTCCAATACATAATTTAACCTTTTACTTTACAAGCTACCTTGTCCTAATTGTGGCAGCTTACAAATTTTCTGTGATCATGACTTGACTCTTTAGTACTTGAATTTTTTTTGTTTGCAGTGTTTTTTAGTTGTACTGAAAGTTTAGTATTTTATGGTGGTACTTCTAAGACACACATGTGTGCATGTATCTATGGACAACACACATATGTAATGTGTAACATGTGTGTTTTGTTTCTATGTAAATATGTTACATGTGTGTTGCCATATATGTATAGATGTGTTAGGAGAGAGAGACAGAGACAGACACACACACATACAGAGAGAGAGAGAGAGGGATCTACAAATAGTTGTGTGGTATAACAGATAGAGTACTGGGCGTACAATCAGGAAGACTCATTTTCCTGAATGCAAATCTGGCCTCAGACACTTACTAGCTGTGTGGCAAGTCATTTCACCCTATTTGTCTCAGTTTTCTTATCTGTAAAATGAGCTGTAGAGGGAAATAGCAGTACCTTTGCCAAGAAAACACCCAAAAGAAATGAGGAATCATACTAGACTGAAAATGACTAAACAACAACAAAAATGATGATGTTTACCAAATGATTCCTAGCATGTAGAACTAATTGCTGAATATTGAGAACTCCACCTCAAAAAATGACGATGTGAGAACTTGTCCCAGATACTTTGTGTCACAGTAAATCAACTGACTTTGGGTAGCGTGCAAGAATAAGCCAACTAGTAATGTCTCACTACCTTCTTCCTCAATTCCCTTCTGTTCCCTCAATCAAACCATACTTAATCATTGCCTTATATTATATAATTTGTGACAATATTCATGTGCCACCTAATAACAGTATGATAGTAAAATTCTTCTTACATTTTTCAATTTTAACAATATATGCATATCAATATAAATACGAACAAATTTTCATGAGGAAATTTATATTGACTGTGTAATAAGATAAAGAAAGGAAGTAAATCCCATCAATTTAATCCAATGGATAGAAACACACAAAAAAGAATGAAAAAGAAACTTTAAAACTCTCTAAAACAAAAAAGTCAAAGTGATTTGAAAGGATAGGATCAGTAAAAAGATATTTTCACTTTTGAAAAATATTTTTATTCTTTAAAAAGTGAAAATGTACCTGTCAAGGCTGAGAAAAAGTAGAAGTTCTTTGAATAAAAAATAGATAAACACCTGGTAAAATTTAATTTTGGCCACAATGTGAGAACAGGAAACTTTTACCTTTGCCGTATATGGAATAAGGGACACCTTAATTTGAAAATAGTCCTGAAGGACCAAACAAATATCATGTGTTTGTGTGTGTGTGCGTATACATATATATATATATATATATACAATGTGAATGTAATAGTTTCTAAAATGAAGTTAAACCCTGAGAGAATGAAAAATATATATATATGGTTCTAGAGAAAGAATAATAAAACATAGCTCCCTCCTCTCAGCCAAAAGGTAGAGAGTATTGTGTCCATTTTCAGATGAGGTCCCTATAAGCAAAGTTTTCATTTAACTCTTCTCTGTTACTAAAAAATAAATTGAGGTGCAGTGGGGGAAATGTGGAGGTGATTTTTAAAAATTCAAATCAATAAAGCAATAAAAGAAAGTAGTGAACAAGGTAATTTTAAAAAGGATAAACAATCTACTTCTAACCCAAATTTGAACAAAAAGACTCTCCAAAGCAGTGTTTGTATACATCCCTTAGGTAGTTATTGTCCATTAAAAATAAGTAGATTCATTAAAAAATTAATTCCTAAGCATTACTTATTCTTTTATGCTTACATGTTACCAGCCGCTTCCTCGTCTATCTCTGCCCTATCCCCTACTACATCAAGAATTTATGTTGAGAGAGAAAAAAAAAAAAGGAAAAGAAGGGTAAATTAAAAATCCTTTATAAATCTCCATTAATTATCTTAGAGGGGGAACTTGCATTTCATTGACTGTAGTTTATGCAAATAGGCTCAGAGGAATTAACATATTGGAAAGAGCTGACATTTGTTCTGATATATTGAATCTTTAGCGTGACAAAATCACTTAAGCTGGATCCACTAACGTCAGGTTTCCTCTCATGATTGACCCCTGCAGAGTAGACCCTGACAAGTGGAGCTTCTGCAAAGTTCATTAATAATGTAGAATAAATCAATTTTTCAGGAAATACTGGAAACAAATGACACTGAAATCATACTTTTTGCCAATTCAGCACCAACTCATCTCCACCAAGGACACTAGGAGTCAAAATATCCTTTTCTATCATGTTGCATGCAGGGGTTGGGCCTAGTCTTCTTAGGTATGATCATACTTTTCTGAGTCCCACCTAAGTCCTCCTCAAAACACACCCATTTGACATAAATTTGAAGAAGAAATGGACCATTGCTTGAAAAGAAGGCCCTGGAGGGCACTTTTTAAAAGATTTAAAATATTTAAGGAATCTATAATTTGAACATTTTAAATGTAAGATGCACGACTCACATGAACTATGGCAAGGATTCATTATCTGGGCCCAGTACATTCTATATTTTAACACATATGACTTATTGTAGCCCTGGGACTGTACTAACACCATTCTGTCTTGTTAGGTGAAAAGATGTTGTCAGTGTTTGCAGAGATAAACTGTCCCACTTATTAAGACAAAATCATATGCCAAGCTACTACAGAATGTTTTTGTTAGTGAAGGATCATCTATTGAATTCAAAGTTAAAAGCTAGGGTACTATATTTTCAGACAAGAAAAACCACATACCTTTAGGTGGAGTCTTTTGCTTATCACTTCAGAGCTATTAAATTGAAATCTCTTAAGTATTTCTAACTTGCTTTGAAATATGATATGGATTATGTGTTAGATGAATTATAGTGGTTAAATGAATAGATTAATTTGAGAACCAAAATACAACTTCCAATCTTTTTTATTTTTTTTTGTGAGGCAATTGGGGTTAAGTGACTTGCTCAGGGTCACACAGCTATTAACTCTTAAATGTCTGAGGCTGAATTTAAATTCAGATCGTCCTGAATCCCGGGCCGGTGCTCTATCCATTGCACCACCTAGCTGCCCCAACTTCCGATCTTTGTGTGTGTTTGTCCCTTATTAAATGCAAACAGTTCTTGATTTTACATGTTACTGAGGGATGAAAATAAATAATAAATGTGTTTAACAAATATATGGATGGCATGATGGAAGATAAATGTCTGCCTCTTCCTAGAAAGGCTAATGAGCAGGTCTCTAACTAAAATAAATGGTTCAAAAAAGAGGAGGAGGTGAATTAAAATATCTCACTCCACAAACCAACTAATTAAATGCTAAACAATTGAGAATTTAATGCTAGAGCTCTTAATTATAGTTTCACCTCCTTCATATGAACTTTTCATACTTTCTTTGTATCCTATAGATTCTATGATATGAAAATTCAGTATTTTCAATAGAAAACATACCAAAAATTATCCTTATAAAACTAGGGTGACTTGGTAGGAAAAGTGGTAGACTAGAAATAGGAAATCAGGTTCTAATCTTAGCTTCGTCATTAACCTTGGTGAATTCATCTTTCTATAAAATTTGGTAACTGGCCTAAATTATCTCCAAGTTCCTTTCCAGCACAAAAATATCTTATTCTGAATATGTAATTGTGTAAATTAACATCTGAAAGACTATATTTGTCACAAGCCCCTTAAAAATTCCATAATGAAAACTTTTCCATTTGATTTATAATTTTAGAAATTATATAGAATCGAGTCATCTGACTGCCCTAGACCACAGAACAACATAGAATCCAAAAAAAAATCATTCAATTAATTTATTGAATATTTTTAATATAAACAGCATAGTTCTGGAATAATCCACTCCATCTTTTTTTGCATGTTCTTTTTTCCTTGCTTAATTCAAAAATTAAGTTCCTACTGTTTGCAAGGCATTCTGGGTGTTGTGAGATGAATTAGTCTTGGAACACATGAACCCTTTCTAATATCATATTCTTCTTATTCTTCATAGATCATAGTATTGTAAAATGTTAGGGGACTTTAGTAATGAGTTGGTGAATCTAGTGAGGTAGATGCATGAAGCAACACTATCGTTCAGTTGTTCAATTATATCTAAATCTATGCCCATGGGGTTTTCTTGGCAAAGATACTGGAATGGTTTGTCATTTCCTTCTCCAGTGTGTCCCCATTCACAATTGAGAAACCAAGGTAAAGGACTTGCCCCAGGCAACACAGCTAGTAAATGTCTGGAGATGGATTATAACTCCAACCTTCCTGATTCCAGGCCTGGCGCTCTATCCACTGCACCACCTAGGTGTCATGAAGCAGCATGGTCCAACAGAAGTTGTGAAAGACTAGAAGTCAGAGAGTGTGTTTGAATTGATATCTATTACTGACTTCTCGTGTAACATTGGACAAGTCACTCTTTCTTGGCCTCCATTTCTTCATCTGGCAGATGAAGGTATTAGACTAGATGACTTCTAAATCTATGATATATAAATTCCTCACTTGACATATGAAGAAACTGAGGCACAGGAAGTTGAAGTGACTTTCCAAGGATATATATCTGGTTTGTAGCAGAGTTTGAACCAGCTATTTTAATAGGTGTCAAATTTGGGTTGTCAGATCCACAGAATTACTATTTCATAAAATATATCTCAAGGTACTATTTTCTCGTTTTACCTTACACAAGCAATGTCTGATAAGATCCTGAATAAAAAATGTTCCTCATTATGCTACTCATTGCCTCTTTTTTTTTTTTTTAGTGAGGCAATTGGGGTTAAGTGACTTACCCAGGGTCACACAGCTAGTAAGTGTTAAGTGTCTGAGGCCGGATTTGAACTCAGGTACTCCTGAATCCAGGGCCGATGCTCTATCCACTCCACCACCTAGCTGCCCCTACTCATTGCCTCTTATACTTTGACAGTTGCCTCTATTGCCAAACACCCACTCCCAACTTTTTCTGTACATTATTTAGTTGTTTTCAGTCATGTCTGACTCTTCATGACCCAATTTGGGATTTTCTTGGCAAAGACACTGTAGTGGTATGCCATTTCCTTCTCCAACTCATTTTACATGTGAGGAAACTGGGGCAAACAGAGTTAAGTACTTGCCCAGGGTCACACAGCTAATAAATACCTAAAAGACTTTCCGTATCTTCCTTCATTCTCATGCATTCCCTCCATTGATTATTCCCTATTTTTCCTCTATGTAGCTTATTTGTATATTTTTGTTTCCTTAATGTCATTCTCCCTGGTAGACCGTAAGCTTCTTAAGTGCAAGGACAGTCTTTTGTCTCCTTTTGTACACCCATTTCTTAGCACACTGCCTGGCATATAGTAAGCACCTAATAAATGTTCATTGACTGACTAGAGTGACTGGCTTTAATTGTGGCAACTTCCCGGTCTTATATAATCCTAAATATGGTTCCTTTGTATTTTTTAACACTTTCTATTTTTTTCTGATTGAAGTATTTTTGTCTTTGATCTAGAAGCTCTGAATTTTGGCTATTATGTTCCTTGCCCTTTTAATTTTCAGATTCCTTTCAGAAGGTGATATGGATTCCATTTTTACTTTTGCCTCTGATTCTAATATATCTGAAGAATTATTGTTTATGATTTCTTGAAATGGCCCAGTTTTTCTTTTTTTGAGCAGGAGAGAGGGAAGGGGCCATGATTTTCTGATGATTCAATAATTCTTTTACTATCTCTCGACCTGTTTTCCAGGTCAATTTTTTTGTGTGTGGGGGGCAATGGGGGTTAAGTGACTTGCCCAGGGTCACACAGCTAGCAAGTGTCAAGTGTCTGAGGCCGGACTTGAACTCAGGTACTCCTGAATCCAGGGCCAGCACTTTAACCACTGCGCCATCTAGCTGCCCCCCAGGTCAATTTTTTACAAATAATATATACTTTGCATTTTCTTCCATTTTTCTAATCTTGATTTTGTTTTAATATTTCTTGCTATCACTGATTTCTATTTTATCCATTCTAATTTTCATGGACTTCAATTTTTAATAAGTTTTCTAGTAAGGTGTTAATTCTCCTTGCCATCATTTCCTCTCTACATGTCATTCTCATTAAGAATATGCTTAGTATCTCTTTTTCATTTATTCCTAATATGCTTGAAGCTACTATGCTCAGAATTTTCTTTTCTACATGGACTTGTTGCATAGTAGGTAGTCTCTTTTGTGTTTACCACTTGGGCTTTTATCACTCCATAGTATTTCTTCATTGAAGTTGACATTTTCTTCTGTTTACTCATATTTCCAGTGTCAGGTTGTGGATTAGGACTTTGTGCTTACATCAAATTTGAATTTTTCCCAGACTCTTATATATTAGGCATCTGGATGTGGTGGCTAAGACTAGGTACCACATTCTGCAAGAATTCCTGGGTTTGGGTTCACTTTCCTGTTGTCTTGACTTAAGGTTTAGCCTTGATTCCTTATCTTTCTCTTCCTTCTAACACAGTTCCAAAGCTAAAGTTTCCTCAGTAACTTGCCATGATTCTGATAGCCTAGTCTGATGTTGTTGACTGTGCTGGTAGCTTGCCTACTACTAGACCCCAGTTCCTTTGCTTTCTAGAGTGCTGTCCTGGCCTTTTCTCCTGTTGTGCCTCAGGCCGAACTAAATAGAAAATGAGTTTCCTATATACTGTACATTAACCTGCCTGGGGTTTCCTCTGGCCTTATCTTCAGCTCTGGGTCCATTCGCTGTCTATCAACTGCTCAGGTAAGTCTTCTCTAAGAGTTGCTACTGGATTCTAGCAGTCCTTTTGTGTAGTCCTTAACTAGATAAAGAAAATTGTGGCTGTTTCACTTTTTTAATCATTGTTTATTCTGGTACATTTTCAGAGCTTTACTGAGGGAGTTTATGGAGAATATAGATTGTCTTAGGTTCTGAATCTTGGCCATCTTCCTACAGCTTAACCCAATTTCTTAGATGTTAATAAGGCCAAATTCATAGCCCCGGTTCTCTTAGGGGTAAGCTATTATTGACCAAAGACCATCATTATTTTCACCCTTATTCATTGTTTATAAGACAGGGATAGAGGGGAGAATAGAGCTAGATTAGAACCAAAGATTTAACCCATTAGTACAACTAGAAAAAAAGAACTCACAGTTCTTGAAAGAAGCTCATTGAGGGAATAGACTACTTCCTGTTTGTCTTTGTATCTCTGACACCTTGTATGCATTAGGTGCTTTTAAAAGACTTATTGACTGATTATTAACCTCTTGGTAGATTGATTTGGGATAAGTCATACAGGCCATCTACTCCATTTTTTAAATTCTTTTTTACTGACTGATGAGGAAATTGAGGTTTAGAGCAGTTAAATGTCATGTATCAAGTAGTGATATAAGCGGGACTTAACTGCCTTAACTCCTAACCAAATATTCTTTTTACTACATAGTAACTAGCAAGTTTATTACAAAGGCTATAAGACTATCAAGTTTAAGTCGTGAATCACTAGAGGAGAAAGGTATGCAACTGCAAAACCCCAACCCAATCTTCATATCTCAGGGGGGAAAATAAACAAACTAGACAAAAAGAAAACCTTTCTTTCCTTCTTTTTTTTTTTTTTAGTGAGGCAATTGGGCTTAAGTGACTTGCCCAGGGTCACACAGCTAGTAAGTGTTAAGTGTCTGAGGCCGGATTTGAACTCAGGTCCTCCTGAATCCAGGGCTGGTGCTCTATCCACTGCGCCACCTAGCTGCCCCTCTTTCCTTCTTAATAAAGTTGCCCAAGCAATATGACAGCTGAAAGAGGAGTGAAATTGGAATAAGAAAGAAAGACCTGGATATGATTCATACATAAACATTCAGTAGCTACGTAAACACAGAAAGACCTTTTAATTTTTCTGAGCTTCAGGTTTCCCATCTATAAAATGGGAATAAATATTTATTAAGTGCTTAGCATGTGCCATTCATTGTGCTAAATACCAGGTACCTAAGTATAAAAATAAAATAGTTCTTCCCTTCAGGAAGATTGCATTCTATCAAGACACGCAGAATGTGCACTCCAAATTAAATACAATGTGACTTTAAAGGAAAGTGCTACTATTAAGGCACTAGCAGCTCAGGAATTAGGAAAGGTTTCACAAAGATGATCGCGGTTGTTGTGAGACAGCTAGGTGGCACAGTGCAGGATTTAGTGTCAGGAAAACCTGAGTTCAATCCTACCTAAGACATTTGTGACCCAAGTTAAGTTAATTAACCTCTGTCTGCCTCAGTTTCCCCCTCTGTAAAAAAGCACCTACCTCCCAGGGCTGCTGTGAGAATAAAATGAGAAATTTGTAAAATGCTTTACGAACCTTAAATTGCTTTGTAAGTACTAGCTACTCTCATCTAAGTAATACTTTTCCTACCAACCTCATAGGCTTCTGAAAATACCTTAATAAATCTTTAAAATCTATGTAAATGTAAATTTTTATGATTACCATGGACTTATTAATTATTCCTCCATTTTGCAATCAATGGAAGTACTGAACTTCTATAACCTCAATAGGTTCAAAACCACTGTGTCTGTTATTTTGACAACTTCCACTTTATTTTACCCAGAAAAAAATTGTAATTATGAGGCTATAGCAATGCTGAGCTATTCCCCTTTAGCCAATCTATATGCATTATTTCATAACTCTTCATTGATTTCTCCTATGGACCTCTTTCCAGAAGACTGCTAATACCTAATGAAGACAAGTGGAATACTCACTGCACCTGAAAGCTTCTTTTGACTTCTTTGGGAGAATGTATTTGTTGAAATAGAGATACAGATGTACTCCCCATTCCCTCACCCTGTTGCCTAGGCCAGTAGAGCAACCAGGTTGACTTTGGAATCTTACCTCAGGTAAATCATCCTCAAATAAATCATCCTAGAATAACTTTCCTAAAATTCATTTGAACATTTCATCTACCTTGGGGGATATGAAGAAGCCCAAAAAAGAATTATGGAGTTAGAATGCCTGGTCACCAAGAATGTTGGGAAGAAATCCATTAAAGGGTACTGACCTTTGTAAATAAGATGACAGAGATTTTTCCTCCATCTTGGAGCCTCAGAGGCCTCCTGGACATAGAACTTCTAGAACGGCAAAATGTCTAGAAGACTGTGGTCCAAGGCCATTTTTGCTGGCTATAAGCAAGGCCTGCGAAACCAGAGGGAACATACTGCTCTTTTGAAAATTGAAGGAGTATGCTCAGAATGAAACTGAATTCTATTTGGGCAAGAGATGTGCTTATGTATACAAGGCAAAAAAACAACACAGGGACTCCTGGTGGGAAACCCAACAGAACAAGAGTAATCTGGGGGAAAGTTACTCGGGCTCATGGTAATAGTGGAATGGTTCTGGCCAGGTTCAGAAGCAATCTTCCTGCCAAGGCCATTAGACATAGGATCCAAGTGAGGCTGTAATCCTCAAGGATCTATAATATCAAAACTGATTGAATATAATTATATTTTTTTCAAATATAAAAAAATAAGGTGATGGAGAGAGAGACCTAGAGACAGATCCATTACATATGAAAATGTATATGACTAGGAAAAAATTAACATAGAATTACTTGGCAAACACAAGAGTTAGGCATGTTATAAGAAAGTCACAGCATATTTACAAATATTGATCCTATCAGTTATTATATCTACCTATAAAAGAATATAAGCTCATAACATAAAAAGAGAAATCAATTAAAAACAATTCAACTAATATTAATTAAGCACCCTAATATGCCAGGCTTTGTTAGGTACTAGGAACAGAAAGAGAAAATAAAAATCCTAAAGGAGGAAAACAACATATATAAGTAAGCCCAAAAATATACACAAAGGAATTAATAATTATAATAGTGTTTATACAGTACTTTAAGATTTACAAAGACTTTAGATTTGTTGACTCATAGTCATTTTTTAGTAGAGAGCATAGGCATAATATAAAGAACAGTTTTTGGTTTTATTTTAACAATAGAATAGGTTGTAAATAAAATTGGGACACTAATTCATTGTTGGTGGAATTGTGAACTGATCCGTTCATTTTGGGACAGCAATCTGGACTTATGCCAAAAGAGTTATTAAATTTGCCATACCCTTTGACCCAGTAATACCCCTACTTGTTCTATTACTGAATTTAATTAGGGAAAAAGAAAAAAAGAACCTATATGTTCTGAAATATTTATAGCAGCAATCTTTGTGGTGGCAAAGAACTGGAAATTTCATGTCATAAAGATAAGGACAAATGACAACCCGGAGGATCAGAATTGGTTTTGAAATGACCCTTGGCAAATCAAATGAGAAGTAGAATTGGCCTGCTAGAATCCATCACATAACCTAAGTCCATTAAAAGTTTTCTAGACCTGGATACCAGATTGACTTTGAGAAGTGACAATTAAAGTCCCTCTCTATTTTCAAAATCCAGATCCATACCCCTTTCTTCCAAGAATCCTTCCTTGATGAAACCTATTGCCATTCTACTTTTTTTACTTTGCATTTATTCAATACTTTGGAGTTTCCTTCATATTATATTATACATTTTTGCACATTTGTATTTTGCTTTGTAAGTGTATTTTTAGTTTTTATACATCTATTTTCCATCTCCCAGAGATCTATTTCAATTTTTCCTTCTCTTTTATTGAGTTTTGTCCCATAACATGAGTGACTAGTATAGGATTCCACACACAAGGTGTATTCTATACAACATTCAAGCAACATTCTACTTCTAGACAGTTCTAATTCTTTTGAAGTTTTGTTTTGTTTTGTTTTGTGTTTTCCCCTGTAATTAGACTAAATTAACCTCTGCAAATTCCACTCATTGCTTCTAGAGTTGCATTAGCTATTTTGGCAGCCATATCATGCTATTGACTGGGAATCTTTCTCTCATGATTTTTTTTACATATAACTGGCTCTCTAGCCGGGCATCCCCATCTCATACTTGTGAAGTCAGATGGGGTGGAGGATGGGGAAGGGAAAAGGGAGGGAAGAGGGTTGAACATAAGTGTAAGACTTTATAAGAATTTAGCTTGAGTATTGACCCTACATTAAATTTCTTTTCATCAGATTCAGCCCAATGATCAAGATCTTTTGAGTCATTACTCTAACATTCAATGTGGTAGTTCTCCTTCCTAGCATTGTATCATATGCAAAATTGATATGTATACCTCGATCTGTCATTAATAAAAATGCTGACTGACATTAGGAATTGAAGAAAAATTCATTGATCTAACAGTTAGCTAGGTGGCACAGTGCATAGAAAAAAGGGCTTGGAATCAGGAAGAATCTTTTTTGTGAGTTCAAATTCAGCCTTAGACACCTAGTAGCTATGTGACCCTGGGCAAGTCACTTAACCCTATTTGCCTTAGTTCCTCATCTGTAAAATAAGTTAGAGAAGGAAATGACAAACTATTCCATTATCTTTGCTAAGAAAATTCCACATGTGGTCATGAAGAGTAAGACATGATTGAACAACAATTGTTCATAGACTCTAGTCTCTTTCCTTGTTTGAAAATTAGAAAGTCTCTTTTGCCAACCATTCAATACTTTTCCAGTTGCCCACAGTCTTTCAAATATCACTTGGCTCAGCAATCACAAATGCTGGTTCTCTCAGCACCCCAGAATGTAGTTCATCTGAGTCAGATAACTTGAACATTAAGGACACCTAAGTTTGCTGTTATCTTATTACTTAATCTTTGGTATCAGCTCTGTATAAACTATATTTAGTCCAAACATGTTATCCTTGGCCTAGAAATCAAGAGTTGAATAGGATTCTCTTCTCTGTAATCAGTTTCATCATCTCATATGTCTCCATCAACAACTCTATATTTTTCTTAATCCTTTTCTTTCCTCTTATATAGCTTTTTTAAAAAACAGTTTTTTAAATCTTTTGCTTTGCTTATTAGATTAAACTCAGTCTGGGCTATATTACTTTTTATACAATTCTTATTACAATCTCTTATTCTACATTTACCTTCTCTTACCTGCCCTTGTTTCTGTCTTCTACAAGTATCTTTTTTAATGTTATATCCTCTCTAGGGTATTTCCCCAATTTGCACTCACACTCTTAGTTTGGGTCCCCATAGGGTAGCTGCTACCTTGGGGTTTAAAGGTATACTTTGTGGCATCACCTTTCTAAAACTAAAGCTCATAAATCCTCACCAATTAGTAATCAGCCAGTAGACTTAATTTTTAGCAAAGGTATTTATTCATATAGCATGGAAAGAACAGTAGTTATAAAATACTCCCTTCATAAATTCAGGGCACATTCCCACAAATGTACACAGTGTGGTTGGGAAGAATCAGCTCAAATTCAGAGTACGAGAGGAATTAGGCACACATTTAACCTACAGGCCAATGACAACTCATAACTGCTGGAATTACAGAAACTGAAAGTCCTTGATCCCTTTGAAGAGTCCTCATGAAATTCATCTCTGTGAACATCTGTATTATACCATACATCCACCTTTAGGTTCTGTTGCAATCCATGGTTGGGGTACTGTTGAGCTCTTTTCAGAAATGTTTCCTTTCAATAACTCTTCTTGGTTCAGGGCTAGGTATCCTCAGTAAAATACCTCACTCTAATGTATGGTGACTACCCAATATATCTCCATATTTTTGTCTCTTAGACCCTGTTAGTGATTATTTTTGCCAAATAGTCACTAAGCAAAGCTGGGTTTCAGGATTCTAAAACTCTAAGGTTTCATCTATGCAAATGAAGGGCTAGAGAAAAGGCACAGAGTCCATTCATATCCTGGGGCAAACACATTGTTTCTGATGGCTTTTCAAAGGCAAATGGACTCTATGTGTCAGATTTTTTACAAAGTGCAAATGAGTCTACTCAAAGTTTTACATAATTTGCTAGGCAAGTAATGATGCACTCATCTGAAAGGGACTCACCTTTCTATCTCCTGATCTTTCTAGACCTTGTATAGATTTGTCAAGGCCTTAAAGGGGCACACTCACACTAAAACATCAGTGAGGTCCTAGCACATTCACATCAGTCTTTTTGGACAGCTTTCCTTTTCTCTCCTCAGAGAACTGTTTTTGTCTCTTTTTTTTTTTTGTCTTCAAAATTTAATTCTTAAGAGAGCATCCTTCATGGACTTACTTTTGGAAACCTTTGAACTCTATTCTCCCAAAATCTAGTTTTTTTCTCCTCTGTCACAGATCCTGAGATAGATCAATCACTTCCATCCAGGGTTCCAATCATTCGTGCCCAGTTCCTCCATTGTTTTTTTTCCCCTGGTGAGAATTAGTTGCTAGAAGCTTGACAGAGATATGACTAGAGGAGAAGCTTAGTATATGGATATAAAAAACAAAAGCAGAAAGACTGAAGAGAGAATCCATCTTTCAGACATCACAGGCCTTCTCCTGAACTGAAGGGGTAGAGTTCACATGGAGGAGGTGACATCAGGTCCAGGTAACAGTAAGGACCCCAAGGTAAAGTAGTGACAACAAACATGAGCAGCATCAGGGACACAACACGAAAAGGGACACTTCTGATATCCTTATCATGCTGGTCTTTATCATGGACCAAGGTGATTTTATTAAACTCATTAAGACAACAACTTGGCCCAGGATCTGAACTGATAGCAAAACTCATATATAGTATCACTCACTCAGTGTTCTTCAGCCCAACAGATGATAATAAATCTTTAATATTTTAAAGGCTCCCATTGAAGGCATGCTCCTTTCTTCTGGGCAGAAGAATGAGGTTGTGTAAGAACCCTCCACACTGAGTGATTCAGGATTGTCAATGAATTGGCTAAAGGATAAATTCAAATTTGTTTTTGTTTTTTTGTTTTTTGGGGGCAATGAGGGTTAAGTGACTTGCCCAAGGTCACACAGCTAGTAAGTGTGAAGTGTCTGAGGCTGGATTTGAACTCAGGTCCTCCTAAATCCAAGGCCAGTGCTTTATCCACTGTGCCACCTAGCTGCCCCAGATAAATTCAAATTTACCACAAGTTTGCATAAACCATTTTATGCCCCTTGAATTGTCCAAAAAATAAAACAAAATAAGCAAGGCATCTCCAAACAATTGAATGCCTTGTTTTCCCACTGTTTTTTTGGTGAGGCAGTTGTCCAAACCATCCTGAAATTAAAAAAAAAAAAAAGACCCGAACAGCCTCAGAACACACAAAAGGACAGGGTGAGAGTATTTTCCAGAGAAATATGACTTAGAAGGTAGGCAGGAGGGGTGTGCTGTGCTAGGGTGGGAGTAGAACCTAACTCTGAGGTCGAGTCAACACCGATATAGCCCCAGGAAGGCTGTGCCAGAGAAAGAGACCTCCAGAGCCTCTGAATCAGCTACAGCACCAGCATCTTCTAGAAATAAGCTCACGGTCTGGTGAGAAGCCTGGGTGGTTGGCCAAGGGGAGATTACAGGAGTCTCTGCTGGTACTGAGGCAAAACTTGGTTGTTTTACCCATCCTGGGAAGCAGGAAGCAGCCTTGAGTGGCAGTGGCCCCAGGTAGGAGAGGGACCCAGGTGAAAGAAGGGCACAAAAATTTTGTTTTCTGGTTTAAGAGCAGGTCGGCCTGGGGCTATTTTCAGACCAGAGCACAGGACAGGCAAGCACAGAATGTGCCTCTCTTTAAACTATACCACTTGGGAACCCCTGAAGACAGTGTAGCCTGGAAGAAGTGTCACATTTTAAAAAGCAGTTAAAAGTCAAATAAAAGTTGGGGAAGATGAGCAGGCAGAGAAAGATGAGGACCAAAAAAAGTTTCTTTAGTGACAAGAAAGATCGAGGTGCACCCTCAGAAGCAGATAGCAACATCAGGGCTCATATATCCAAAGCTTCCAAGAAAAATATGAATTGGTCTCAGGCCATAGAAGGGCTCAAAAAGGACTTTGAAGAGAAAGTAAGAGAGGTAGGGGAAAAAAATGAGAGTGATGCAGGAAAGTCATGAAAAAAGTCAACAGTTTGAAAAGCCAAATAGAAAAGCTCTCTGAAGAAAATAATTGCCTAAGAATTAGGATTGAACAAATGGAAACTAATGACTTTATGAGAAACCAAGGTACAATAAATTAAATCCAAATGAATAAAAACAATTAGAAGGCAATGGGAAATATCTCCTTGGAAAACCAGCTGACCTGGAAAATAGATCCAGGAGAGATAATTTGAAAATTATTGTATTACCTGAAAACCATGATCAAAACAAGAGCTTAGTCATCATCTTCCAAGAGATTGTCAGTGAAAATTGCCCTGATATTCTAGAAACAGAAGGTAAAATAGAAATTGAAAGAATCCACTGATCACCTCCTAAAAGAGATCCCAAAATGAAAACTTCCAGGAATATTATAGCCCAATTCCAGAGCTTCTAGGTCAAGGAGAAAATATTTCAAGCAGCCAGAAAGAAACAATTCAAGTACTATGGAGCCAGTCAGGATAGCACAAGATCTAGCACCTGTTGCATTAAAGGATTGGAAGGCATGGAATATGATATTCCAGAGGGCAAAGGAATTGGGATTACAACCAATAATCACCTACCCAGCAAAATTGTGTATAATATTTTAGGAGAAAAAATGGGACTTTAATGAAATAGAGGACTTTTAGCTATTTGTGATGAAAAGACCTGAACTGAATAGAAAATTTGACTTTCAAACACAAGACCCTAGAGAAGCATAAAAAGGTAAACAGGAAAAAGAAATCAAGAGGGATGTTAAAAGTTTAAACTATTTATATTCCTACATGGGAATATATGTCTAACTCATAAGAACTTTTTCAGTATTAGAGAAGATAATAGGAATAAATTTAGACAGAGGGCACAAGTGGGAATTGATTATGAAGGGATGATATCTATAAAGCATTTGGGGGTTTTTATCATTTTGGGGGGGTTATCAGGGTTGAATGACATGCCCAGGGTTGAGCAGTGGGTGAGGGTCTTGTGTATGAAGCCATATTTGGGCTCGGGTCCCCCTGGGTTCAGGGTATGTGCTTTGACCACTGTGTCACCTAGCTTCCCCATGATGACATCTTTCAGGAAAAATTGAGGGGTGAGAGGATTTCACTGGGGAAGGAGGAAGGGGAGAGGTAGAATGGAGTGAAATCTCACTTGAAAGAAGCAGAAAAGGGCTTATGGAGTGGGGGGAGAGATGGGGGAGGAGCAGGGCAGTGAATGAGCCTTACACTCATTAGAATTGGCTCAAAGACCTTACTTTCATCAGAGTTGGCTCAAGGAGGGAATAACATCGGGTAGAGTAATCTATATAACCCTGCAGTAGGGTAGGAGGCAAAGGGGATCAGGAAGGAGGAGTGAAAGAAGGAAGGGCAGATTAGGGGAGGGGACAGTCAGAAGCAAAACACTTTTGAGGAGGGATAGTATGAAAGAAGATAGAAAATGGAGTAAATATAATAGTGGAGGGAATAGGACGGTTGGAAACACTTAACAATAGTAACTGAAAAAAATTTTGAGGCAGAGGCAAGAGTAATGTTAGATGATGATGAAGAAGATGAAGATTGATTAACTGATAGATTGATGATGATTGAATGAAGAGGAGAATTGATTGAGGAGGATTGATTGATTAGGAGGAGGAGTAATTGATGAAAATGAGGTTTGATGAATGATGATGAGGATTGATTGATGATGATTGATAATGATGATAAAATATATGGTACTTACTTTGCTGGGCTACTGTGAAGAAAATTCTTTGTCAGGTATAAGGTACTATACAAATGTTATCTATTACTGTTGTTGAAAGAATCAACCTCATGGGCTAACTGTATGGAAATCTCTCTTTAAAGTACTATATAAATGTAGTTTACTATAAAAAAAAATGATGAGGAAAATGCTATCAGAAAAACCCAGAAAGACCTGCATGAGCTGATGCAACATGAAATGTACTGTATACAAAATAACAGCAATGCTGCAAGATGATCTGCTGCAGATGACTTAGTTATTTTGAGCAATGCAATGATCCAAGACAATACTGAAGGTATTATGAAAAATGCAGTCCATCTACAGAGAGAGAACTGATGGTATATGAATACAGATTGAAGCATACTTTTTTTGTTAATTCCTTTATCTGAAGTTTTGGTTTTCTCTGTTTTCTTTCACAACCTGGCTAATGAGGAAATTTTTTGCATGACTGCTCATGTATAGCTTGTATTGAATTGCTTGAGTTCTTGGTGGTGGGTGGGGAGGGAAGGAGGAAGATAATTTGGAACACAAAGGGTTTTTTTTTTTGTTAATTGATGTCAAAATTTGTATTTACATGTAATTTGGGAAAAATAAAATTCTATATAATTTTTTTAAAAAGACCTGAGCCATTTCTGTAGTGTATGAAGTCATCTTGGATGACAGAAACCTCAAAGTCTAGGTAAATGCCCACAAAGGATGGAGAGAACCAACTGCTTTTGTGTCTAAATGTAGTACATCATTGTTAAGCAATTGTTAGACATTGTTAGGCCATAACCAAGAAACTACTAGACTGGAGAGCCCTTTCCTTTCCTAGGATAGTGCATATTTGTAAAAGATATCATTTAGGGGGAGGGTGGAGTAGATGGGGTAGAGAAAACCAATCCTGATAGTCAAGGATATGATGACAAAGCTGTTGCTTTAAGAGTTAATTCCAGTGTCCAACAATGCCAACCACTTAAGAATGGTATGGGAAATGGAAAATCCAATATATGTTGGATGGTGATGGGACCAATATTGAATCTTACTCAGAGGTAAGTGGATGACCTGAGTGGAGTTACCTCCAAGAAGTTCAGAAAAGCATATAAGAAAGAAGGATGTAGTTTGCAAGAGTTCTGACAGTTGCTTATAGGATGGAAGTTTTGACTGGCACTGTAGTGCCATGTTCTGAATGGGTACCACATGCAATAAGAGCGAACATCTTGCCCTAGTTGAGATAAGGGGGCCATTATAATCAATTTGTCATTAGGGGTCGGCCAAAAATCATTAGGAAGGAAGCAAAAAGGGCCTCTTAGAGGTAGGCATGAGGAGTATCTTTGGGAAGTCGCTACCTTAATATTGGTTAAATTATATAGTCCCATGCAACATAGCAGCATGGCCTTTTGGTCAGGTTCCTTCCTGAAAATTTGTGAGGTTACGTTATATAGAGTTCAGATAATAGTGTAAGGACATTGGCCTCATATAGGTAGTAGATAGTCTCTGGAGAAGGGCAGTTTAAGATATATATATCAGGAGGTAAATCAATCTAATTTGGGGAATCCAAAACAAACATTTTGGGTAGAACTCAAAATATAAGCTTTGGGTGAACCCAGAGTAAGCTGGATTCAATCCAGCTTGCCTATAGTGTCTCTCAGGTCAGCCTGACCTCAACAATAGGTTTGGGGTTAAACAAGTTTAGGCACATAAATCTAGGTTAAACAATATTAATAAATTATAAACAATAAAACCACTATTATAAATAACAAACCAGTTTTTCTACAGTCCCCCAGGTTCAGTTGACAATGGATCCTCCTCCAACTTCTGCCATTTTCTTTAAGGGTATCATCCTAGTAAATCAGTTTAGCAGAGGGCATATGATACCTCTGATGGGCTTCATAAAACTGTTTTCAGTGGAGGTCATTATCAACTCTGTTTATCCTGATCCCAAAGGAGAGTTTTGATGGGTTAGTCCTGATCTCCCCAGACCCATAGCCACTGTCTAGGAATCAGTATAGATGAAGATCTTATCCACTGTAGACAGTTAATACTCTATCATGCAACAATAATGAAATTTGTAATTTAGACCACTGGGAGAGGTTGCCAGAATCCACATCCCTCAATGTATCTGCTTACTAGATTAATAACTAAACAAGTTCAGTTGCTTATGTCTCTCTTGTAACAGGAGTAAGACAGGTATGAAGGCATTACTTGGAAACCAGATCTTTGCAGGCTAATCTGTTCAACTAGAAGAAGCAGCACATATAGGCTACCTAGTACTCCATGATTTTGAGCCAGAATGACAACAGAGATCAGATCCCTATAGGCTGATAAGTGTCATCTGCTTCCCTATTGGCCACATAGAATTATTTTAAGTGGAGTTGGTACAGCAAATTATTCCACCTACTTCCATCTCCAAGAGTTTTCATTTGGTCTAACCTCTAATAGTCAGCATATAACTCAATAAAAAGTCCTATACAGGTCGTAAGAGCACATAATTTCCATTCCAACAATACAATTCCCACAATAGTGACCTAGGATCATCTACCCTTTTTTTATTTAAAGAAATGGATTTTTTACCGAAAAAATACAAATGAAAATTGGGATACCCTTGTACCCACTGGAGGGCCCCTCATATGATAGTAACCTCCCTATATATTGCACCCTTCTCCCTTTCTAGACCACAATTACTTGTATGGCTTCTGATCTCTGACAGCCAGGATGATCTAAGTCTTGGGGAAACTTCAAACCACTCAATGAAAAAATGTCCTCCATTATAGCAACAGAGACTTGGATGGTCGTGATTACAAATTGGAGTTAGGGATTTAGAGGATTCCTTAAGATTGGGCAAGTCACAGAAAAAAAAATAGTTTCTAGGCTAGTTGCATTACAGTCATGCCAGTCAAAATCGCCAACTTGTTGTATACCATACATGACATTCCATTTCCTACCTGTGCACCATCCCAGACCATCCCTCACACCTACAATAAAAAGAATTTCCTTATTTTCCCAGCTGCTAATGACCCCCATAAACTATCTTTGTATATATTTTGCATTTAGTTATCTATGTGTGTGTCCTTTCACCCTAGTAGAATATAAACTCCTTGAATGAAGGGACTATTTTATTTTTGTGTTTGTATCCTTAATGCCTAGCACAGCACCTGGCACATAGTAGGTGTCGAATTGAATTGAATTGAAACAACATATGTACAAGTTGTTTCTAAATTAACAAGTTGCAGACAAATGAGACTGTTTTTATTAAATGACAGTTTGGACTAATTTGTTCTCTCTCTACTGACAACAGAAACAGAAGAAATTAGAGCATTAGAGGAAAAGAATGAAGATATGATAATATTTGACATTTATATACAACTTTAAGGTTTACAAAGCTCATCTCATTTGGTACACACATCCCTGGGAGGAGGGCCTGAAAGGTATTATTACATTTATTTCATAGTACAGAAAATTGAAGCTTAGGAAAGGGAAGTGAATTGCTCAAAGTCATCCAGCTAGGAAGTGTCAGAATTGAATTATGGTTAGTCATTTTTGATTTAAGCAAATATTCTTTGCCTGCAGGAAGGAATATCATATTCCAAGCTCTCTGATCTTTTGTAGTGGTGGCTGCTATATCATGTGTGGCTACTCAGTACTTGGGTTCTCTCTTTCTGGCTGCTTCCAATATTTTTTTTCTTTGACCTTTAAGTTCTGGATTTTGGTTCCTGGGAGTTTTTATTCTGGGGTTTCTTTCAGGAGATGACTGATAGATTCTCTCTATTTCTATTTTTCCCTCTGGTTCAAGGAGATCTGGGAAGTTGTCTTTTCTTATTTCTTGATATATAATATGCATGCTCTTTTGAAGGGTGGGTTATGGGCATGGGGTTGGGGGTGGGGGAAAGAGGTTCATTGCTTTCAGGTGCTCTAGTGATTATCTGTCCTTCATCTGTTTTCCAGATCAGTTATTTTTGCTTTGAGGTACCTTATTTTTCTTCTATTTTTAAAATATTTTTTTCTTAATTTTGATATTTTTTATTGTCTCTTGGAGTCATTACCTTCTATATGATTCATTTTAAATTTTCAGGGAGTTTGTTGTTTGGGTAAGTTTTTGTATTTCCTTCTTTATCTGTGACAATCGGTTAATTTCCTTTCCAATGTTTTCTTCCATAACTCTCATTTAATTTTTTCCATTCTAGTGTTCTTATTACATTTATTCACAAATTGCTTTAACTTTTTGTAAACTCTCCCTCTTTCAGGGATTCTAGTTGAATTTGTTCCCAAGCTGTGTTTTTATTTGAGCTTTTCATTGTAGATATTTTTAAGTAATTTTCTTCTTCTGTGTCTGTGTCTTGAGTGTCCTCAACACCATATTAGGTTTTTATTATGGGTTTTTTTTTTTCACTTTCTTTTTCTTCCACACTATTTCCTGTATTTGGACTTTAGGGCTGGGCTCTGTATCCTTGTGAAGGGAATTTCTGTGCTAGTCTTCCTGCCACTTTGAAATGCTATCTTATTTCAGTATGTAAGGACTAAGGTTTGGGACCTATAAGATTTTAGTGCTCTCAAAGTGGTCTGAGCAGGACAAAATCTGATCACTGCTCCCCTTAGTCAGAGCTCTGGAAACTCCTGTTCTGAATTTGGGTCTCAATAATGCATCAATAATGCCCCTGATTGGAGTTCTAGTAAACTCCTATTGGACTTAGGCACTATCAGCCATCTGGAAAGTTCTACCAATTCAGAGTGACTGTAGGCTTCCTTTTCATCTGGGATTCTTTTTCTGGTTATTATTCCACTACAGGCTTCATACTGACTTGGAGGTTCAAAGTGTTCAAAGGTTCAAAGTTACTTTCTACTCCTGAGATGAGAACCACTAGCCTGCTAGTTGGTTCTCAACTTGCTCCCAACTTAGTACACAGTCTAGGGCTTATGATTGCTCTTCACCCCGGAATGCTGCCCTTTTCAGTTAGCTTTGTATGTGTGACCTAGAAGTGGGCAGTAACAAAACACTTAGTATTGATTCAAGTGCCCTATACAAATTTTAGTCTCTCTGTGCTCGGTGTACTTCAGTACACAGGTTCTCTCTCTCTCTCTCTCTCTCTCTCTCTTTGAGTGTATGTGTTTGTGTACACACACACACACACACACACACACAAACATATATCTTTATATATGTGTGTGTGTGTATGTCTATATATAAAACAAAATTATAATTATAAACTCTTTTCCTCTAAATTAGGCCTCATCTATCTCCCACCAAGCAAAGACACTGCTGCTTTTCTTTTGTAACCTTCACAATGCCCTTTTAAGCACATAATAGGCGCTCAAGAAATTGACTTGTTGATTGCTTAGAATGCAGTACCAAATTAACCTGCCTGTCATTTTTATGTATATGCAATCCAATCTTACATTGTAATCAGAAGTTTCTGGAACCAGTCTGCTTTAAGGAGGAAAAAAAAAATCAAGACATTGCATATTAGATACAGGTAATATGATATCTGGTCTGTAGATCACATAGGAAATTGTAGATTGTAGTCTTTCATTCTTCTTACCTGTTATATGCTATGTAAATCTTATGCTTAACTCAATTTTGAATGACAGCTTTAATGATCTAACCCTTTTAATATGCTTTCTGAAGCTACTGTACTAAGCACTACCCAAGGAAGGAGGCAGAGAGAAGGTTAAGTACACTAGAACTGTTCATAGGTCTCATGACAAAGTCTTGCCCATGGTAATATCCCCTTCTATGTTTTTAGGAACTCTGCCAAGATCTATCTGCTACTCCCTTTTGCTGATGTAGAAGTATTTGTTCATGCTTTTGTCTCCTTCTATTTAGACTACAGTAATACTCTTTTCCCTTGTTTCTCTGAATACATCATTAACAGACTACAGCTGGTACAAAATGTTGCTATTGGGATTCCAACTGGCACCAGATGGAACAGGCGCATAACTCCAGGCCTGTCTCAGTTAAACACCAGTTGCCAGTCAAATTCCAGATTAGTAATGATGCTCTTTTGCTTTGAAAGCTGGCTACCAAAACAATCTTTGATCTTTTAGTTCCATTTATTATAGCTTCCAGTAGCAAACTTTGCTTACTGATCTCTGAATGTCCCACACAAAATGGCTAATGAACTAATCTCACCCACCAATGGAAATAAGAACTAATGAGTACAGTGCTAAATGAAACTCACTGATCTCCTCCCCTTCTTGAAACCATCCCATGCCACCACTATTAGAATAGCACCATCACCACCATTGCCCCTCCCCTCCCACAACCTACAGAAACCACTTAGCTCCTTTTCTTAATGAATAACTCCTCCTCATAGCACATTCCTACCCTGGTCCCTAGAGAGATTTGAGAACTCTGAAGAAGAGAGGAGGCAGCTTTTGTCATTGGAACTGTGGTCTCTCTGATACCCTGGCTCTGATTCTTATCAGCCATAGAGAGAATTTACTTAATTCTATAAGTTTTAATTTCCTCATCCATTAAATGTGGATTATACTACTTATGCCATTCAAAACATTGTCATGAGAACAACACCGTAGAAATGTGAGTTATTATTATTAATAATTACATATTGCAGCTCCTTGTAGAAACATATACATATTAAAGGTGGCAATGCATCCCAGAATGTGACTAGTCCAGGCAAGATGATAATATTCTTCCCATGCTTAGTTTTATTCCTGTGCCTTTTCCCGCTTCCAGCCATTTGCATAGGAGTTGGAAAGAGTAAGAGGTTGACAAACTCAGAGAGTCCTTGGCAGTTTGTTAGAAAAGAAACCTCTAAACTGATAATAACCAGGTAAAGCCCAATAAATAGAAATGAAGCCACAAGGAATTTACGGCTAATCTTCTAAAAGAGATGTGGCCCTAGTGATAAGGAAGTTAATGTTTAAGAACATATGAGCCTGTATGTGTGAGTTGACTTGGGCTGCTCTGTGTTCTAAAGAACTTGGCCCCTAGAAATATTAATCTCCTTCTAGAGAGGAAATATTTCCAGCCAAGGCTCAGAGAAAAAAAAAAAAAAAAACAAGAAAAACCACTCAAATTTTTCCTAGTCTGATAAGTGAATATCTTGTGAATCCACTTTTCTAAAAGAGCCACTGCAAAATAAATAAATAAATGTACTAATGAACAGACGGATGGATGGACGGATGGATGTATGAACACATGAACAAACAAATAAATAAGTAAATAGATAAATGAATGAATGGATGGATGGATGGATGAATGAACATACAAATAAATAAATGAACAGATGTGTGTGTATATATGTATGTGTATATGTGTGTATGTATGTATATATATATATATATATATACTCATACATATACACATATTATACATACATACATACATACATAGCCCCTGTGGCTTTAAGAAAAAAGAATGATGACATAGAGTTAAAACACTACTGAAGTCAGGAGCTGGGAACAGAGAAGAAAGAGTTCCATAGCTTCAAGACCAGCAAAGCCAAAGTTGAGAGAAATGACAGAAAACTACAGGACCAAAGAAGAAATGCCAGTTATTGCCATTGGAGACCAGGCAACTTATCAAAAGGCTCTACCTTAACCCACATGCAGGGAGCAATGATTGGCCCAGGAGAAACTACATGTCCCATATGCATGCAAGCCCATTGGAAAGTAAACCCCACAGGAGCAGCATGTTGCCATTTCTGGAAGAAATTAGCATTCCTACAGTGTGGAAGGCATGGATTGCCCTTCTACTCACATCTTGGGCACAATACATTTACCCTCTGTGTCTGTTCCCCAGATCATGTTCTTTATATGTTTCCAATCTTAAAGACTTACTCTATGGTGAGTTAGCTTCAGGCCAAAGAACTGCTGGATGCTCCCAGCTTCGCTACAGAGATGTATGAAAGCAAGACTTGAGGGCTCTGGGAATAGACATCAGCAGCTGGGAGGAGATAGCCAAGGACCGCGCCCAGTGGAGTTCAATACTCAGGAGCAGCTTGGCGAAGCTGAGATGGGCCTTCAAGCTTGGGAGGAAGAAAAACGAATGAGACACAGGAACCAACGGGCAACAGAGAGCGTAGTTTTCTGATGTCCTTGTTGCAGCAGGAGCAGCAGCTCCCATATCGGACTGCACAGCCACACTGTGGCCTGTGGCTCTTCAAGGAACTGATCCATGGTTTTCCGCGACTGGTGGAAACCTACTGCTATGTTTCCACTCTTGTACAGGAATTTGTACAGAAATATGCTCTTAGTTTAGGGAGGAAATTGTTTATTGCCTCTCATTACATTATCATTTCATTAACTGAGTGAACTAATTGTGTATTCTGACTAAATAGTTAAAATAAATGCATTGTTGTGGTCTTATAAACTGTGTTTTGAATTATTCTGGACCCACAAAGTACTTGAAGCAGCTTGCCTGAGGATGGGAGGGTAGTGTGATGATTGAAAATATGAGAGACATAGATTCTGGGTAATTTAATAATGTTATTAATAAGGCCAGGAGGTTATTAATAAAAGGATAGTCATCAGCCATCTCTCTTCAACCAAAGAGCAAAATGGTGGTGGACTCAAAGCTTATATACCCTTCTAGATAGTAGATGATTCATCAAACATCAAGTAAATCTAATTGGTTGTCATGATTGGAAGTTGGTTATACTTAAATGAGGTCTTGGGATATATGACTTAGGTCACTCAAATCTTGAGGAAAGGGAAATCAGAGAAAGAAAGTAGACCCTACCCAAGCCCGTCTGAGCAAAATAGCTTCTACCTGGGTGTGGCCTAGTGCAGGACCGTGAGCCTAAATCTATAAGTATTATAAAGGTGAAGATTAAATCACAGTATTAATAAAAAGGGAGGGATCTGGATTTCCCCATGATATTGGTTATTAATAATAATTTCTCATCATAGAGAGAGAAAGGCATGGTACAAATTTGAGGCTATAGGTGCCTAGGGTGCTATGATAATCATCATTATTATTATGATGATGCATTGTTCTCTACTAGATATGAACATATTTAGTACTTTACCTAGGAAGTTATTAGCATGAACATCTCCTGCATAGCAAAATGATCCTTGGAGCTCTACCAGAATTAGTCCAGTCCCATTTATAGAGTTATCTCCCTGTCTGCCTAATTCACGTTGTAAAATAAAAGAAATGCTAGGAGAGGTTGGAGCATATATTTATAGCTTGTTGATCACAAATAGTAATTGTAAAGGCTGATTGAGCTCCTCAACTGTGCAAGTTCAGGGTTTGATTTGTCTCTCAAGTATTAAGAGCCATCACTCCAGTTAAAATAAGTACTATCTGCCTTGGGGAAATAGTTGGAGAATTCTGAGCATTTCTCCCTGCTTTGAGCAACACAATATAGATAGAAATATTGAAAGGAAGGTTGACTAGTATTCACTCTCAGGTGACCTCTCAAGCAAACTTCTTTGTGTCAGCACAAAGAGTGAATTTTTTGGTCAATTTGTTGCTGGTAGCAAAGTATACTAGAAAAAGAGATTCTGCTGACTCTTTCTGTGCATGGGTATTAACTTTCCCTTCATTTGGGAGTGTCAAGGGTAAAAGTGCCAGAGGAAACAAGCACTCTTCTTATGTCAAATGCAACACATATCCACCCCTCCAAATAGATAGATAGATACAGATAAATACATATATATATATATATGTATGTATATAATCTTCTGTATGTAAAAGAATGAGAAGTTTACTTTTGTATTAGTAGATGGGAAAACAAATAACTATTTTAAAAGAAAACCCTGTCATTTCTAGCATCTGTCCCCACTAAGAATTATTAAGGGTACTCCTCCCCCAAAGCACAGTGAGATCCAGGGTAGGACAGTCCTTCTTCCCAAAAGCTGATGAAAGGGAGGTGTTCTTTTACCCCCTGGGGTAAATGTAATTTGAATAAATGTGTACTGCTCTAAGAACCAGAATAATTAGCATTTCATGAAACAGAAATTGATATGACCCAGGAAGAGAAGATCCCTAGGAAGAAATACTTGCCTTTCTGAATCTCAGAAAGGTGGCCAAGAGAAATGTCATATGAGCATGATGACCCTTAGGCTATCACAGACTCCCCAGCTCTGATTTCACCAGAAAACTTCAGGCTCCTGATTCCTGGTTAGCTACAATCTTCCTAAGGGTACTGAAGTGGAACAGAAAGTACAAAAGGATTCCCAAGCATCATTCTGTACATGAGGCTTTCCCAGATTCCTCCAAATTCTCTACTGCCAAATTACCATCTATTTATCTTCTGTGTATGTGATACTTAAATGTATGAATATTGTCTCCCTTAAGAATTATCTCTTTTTTGAGGTTTTATCACCAGTGCTTAGCAAACTGCCTGATAAAGGAGGAAATTAATAAATGATAGATAGATTGATTGATTGATTGATAGTTAGATAAAGATAGATGAATAGATAGATGATGATGATGATAGATAAAGATAGATGATAGATGACAGATAGATAGATAGATAGACAGATGAGAGACAACAAGCATTTTATTAAGCATTAACTATGTACCAAGCAATGTGCTAAGTCATGGTTATATAAATACAAGCAAAGGGAAAGACACACCCTCCCCTGGAGGAGTTTCTATTCTAATAGAGGAAGACAACACATAAAAGAGAGCTGAAAAGCAAGAGATATGGGGGTGGAGAAGAGTTGCTAGGTCAAGAGAGTCAGAAGCACAGGCAGAAGAGGAAAGAAATATGGCTGGCCTAGACATATCCCCAAAATGGAAGCTCCAGAAGGAATGGACCAATGGAAGGAGAGGGCCAGTATGGCAGAGATGTGCTCCAGGGAAAGAACAGGGCAGGGGAGGGGGCAGCGGGGAGGGGGGGGGACAAAGAGACAGAGAAAGCAGAGACAGAGAGACAAAAACAGAGACAGAGACACTTTAGATCATCCGTGTGTGTGTGTGTGTGTGTGTGTGTGTTTGTGTGTGTGTGTGTACTATACCTATATCTATATTTATACCTATACCTATATCTATACATATTTTGCACAGTAAGAATTTTCTTACTTGGTTTTCTACCCACCATTCTAAAGGTTATACTTCAGACTAAGCTAGTGCTTCACTCTAGATGAGAATTTTCTTTTTCTCACTCTCCAAATCTTTTTACTTTTTCTCCTCCTCTTCCTTCCTTTTCTTCCTTCTCCTTTATTTTTTTTCTTCTTCTCCTTTATTTTTACCTTTAACCCTTTTCAACTTTCTTCCTTATTCATTCCTCCTTTCTCTTATTATTCTGGGGTAACTGAGTGAGAAACACCTTGATTCAGTTCCAGGTCTTCAAGCCATGATGAGCAAAAGCTCTTAGTTAAATCAAAATTCTGCTTTAACTCCAGCAACTTCAGTCCCAGCTGAGGTCTGTCAGAACCCAAGGCTCCCATGGGTCTCTGAAGTATTGCTGTGTACTTCATTAAAAATGCCATACTATGCACCTGGGTTATGTGCCAAGAAGTGCTGTTTGAAGCCTTAAACTAGGAGTGGAGGGTAAGAGGGGGGAAGGGGGAGGAAAGCAATAAACAAACACAGACATCCAAAGGAATAGGAGATAACACAGTAGAATGGTTGTTTAAAGTGCTGAGAATAAAATTTAAAAGACCCTCATGTTTATGATTTTACCTGATATTAACAAATAAATATAAGCCATTAGGAAGAATGGGAAATATACATAACTTCAAGCAATTGTCACATGTGTATATATGTGTTTTATTTGGGTCCTGATACGTAATCTCATCAGTTTAGGGAATTTCTAGTGTGAAATCTCCTTCTATCAATAAAATTATTTTGTAAATTAAGAGACTTCAAAGTAGTGACTTCCAAACCTTTTGATCACACAACCTTATCAATCGCAAAAACCCAATCATATATGGGTAATATATGTACATTTATTTAGAGATTATATAGACATAATGCTGAACTAATTTTATAAAAGATATACAAATAGATGTTTTAAAAGATTGGGATAAAGGTAAAATGAACATTTTAAATAATTTATTTGCTAGTGATATAAAGACTATTGCATTGTAAAATCATTAATGACATTTTAGTGAGAAAATATGATATATATTTCATTATTTTTGATGATTTTGTTATAACCCTTTGTGACCCATTGATTCAAAGGTATGTTCCAACTTTAGTCATTTCAATTCTTCATCCTAATGGCTGTCATACCTCAAAATGTTCCTTCATAAAAATCTTAGATCAAAATATAACAAGTGCTTCATTGACTGTACTTTTTAAATCATGATTGACATTTTTTTTTGTTTCATCCACCATTTAGGTAAAGGTTTATGTGTAATTGCCCTAGTAAATTTCAATATTAGCTCATGTTATTAAAGGTATTGACTTTTTATATTTTTAATAAATATGCCTGATATCTACTGAAGCACTTCATTTGAAAGATTGTAAATTAATAAATTCTATTTCCAAGGGTTTTTTTTAGGAGTACAGAGATGAAATTTTTTGTAAGAGGCAAATACACTGATTTTTGTCAGAAAAAGGTTAGTTTTAAAATATTTTGCTAACCATTGTGATGCTATTTTAGCTGATATGTCAAAGGCACACAATATACCCAGTGTGAGGCTCACTATTAACAATAGTGGATATAAAACCATACTTCAAATAATCTTGATAATTTCAAATCTTGTATGTCTTGTCAAATCTCAATAGATTTTCAATATTTACCTTGTAACGTAGTTGACAAAGATCTCATGCTAGGAGTAGAAATCTTAACTCTGCTATTTTGTTGTTCACTTTTGCTTGAATTATTAAAATTATCAATCCATAGTTTATTTGCAGAAATATTTTTAAGCCACTTGACCATTTTGTGAGCTTTAGTTTAATTAGATAATACATAAATATGGGAAGCATGAATCTATATTTCATACAACTGGCTTTAAAAATTTATAATGAATTTCACACACCACTTTCAAAACTATCTTGATTTTATGTTCCCTTATAAACAATTTTTAAAGTTTTAATAACTCTCCTTCTCAACATCACTATTAATAACTTCCCTTCAATTCCCCCAATTTCAGAGAGAGAAAAAAATACTTGTAATTAAATATATAATCAAGCAAAACAAATCCACATAGATTCCATGTCTAAAAAATTTATGTCTCTTCACCCTGAGTTTATTGCCTCTCTTTCAGGATGTGGGTAACATGTGTCCTAATTGGTCCTCTGAGCTCTTAAGTCTTTCAAAGTTGTTTATCTTTATAATATTGTTTATCATGTAAAAATTGTCCTTGTGGATCTATTCACTTCAATCTACATAGGTCCATAATTCCCAGGATTATCTGAAATAATCTCTTTTATTATTTCTTATGGTAAAATAGTATTCCAATTACATTCATATCCCAAAATTTGATCAGCCATTTCCAAAGTGATGGACACCCTCGTTTCAGTTCTTTTCCTTGCTTTCTCTCCCCCCTCACACTTTTAATCTTTGCTCTCTTTTGTTCTGCTTATGTGATTCCCTTCTGGGTAGTATATTCTGTCATAACCCCTGCTTCCTGCCCCAACCTTTCCCTGCTTATTTCTCTATTGAGTTTGATATAGTTCTACACCAAACATGGTGTATATGTTCAACCCTCCTTCTAATTCAAAGAGTACAGTTTATCTGATGTCCACTCCCTTTACAACTTTCTCTATATGTGTCCTCTTTTTATTTTACAGACCAGTTATGAGATCTAGCAAGTTCCACCTTCCTTTGCATCCTTTCTGCATCATTGTCATCCTCTTTTTACCCTCCTTTTTTTTTTTTCTTTCTCCCTTGAAATCATTTGAACAGAACCAATCCCCTCTAGGTTCCCTATTATTATTATTCTCAGTTTGTTTTATTAAACTCTTTCAATACCTGAAGATACAGATGTCTTAAAGGGATGCTTCTTTCCTCTCTTTCTGTTAAAATGTTAGCATTTTATCATCATACACCTTTTTTCCAATTGCTCAAATAAATTTATCTTTGTAGATTTCTCTGGGTTCATGTGTTTTTATTTCAAAGATACTTCTCAGCTCTTGTCTTTTTATTAGTAGTGTTTCAAAGTACTTGTTTCCATTAAAGGTCCATTTTCTTCTCTGTAAAATTATACTCAGCTTTGTGGGGTTATGTTATGCTTGTTTGAAAGCATGTATCTTTTGTTTTGGGAATATTTGTTCCAAGATTTCTATAGAAGCTGCCAGGTCTTTTGTGATATTGACTAGGATTTCTTGATATGTGACCTCCTTTCTAACTGTTTATAGTATCTTTTCTTTGATATGGAAGCTCTGGATTCTGGCTATGATGTTCCCCTTTCCTTGTTTTATTTTTCAGATGTTTATCAATGGATAGATCTCAGCAGATTTCATTTATGATTTCTTAGAATATAATATCCAAATGTTATCTTAGTTTTTAAATAACCCAGGGATTCTTAAATTATATCTCCTTAACCTGTTTTCCAGAGCAATTGTTTTTTTATATCAGATATATTTTTTTTCTATAATTTTTATTCTCTTCTAATATTTGTTTGTTGTATAATGGAGTCACCATTTTCTATTAGTCTATTCTTATTCTCAAAAATGTTGTTACTTGGGTATGGTTTACCAATTACTCTTCTAAATCTCTTATTCTCCTTTCATTTCTTTCCTTTAGAGCTTTGATTTAACTTTTTCTTAATCTCAAGCAGTGTTGAGGTAGTAAGCAGGGAGAGATAAAGGGAGAACCTATAACCAACTTTCCAAAAGTACCTGAGGTAATTAAACATGTCTGGCTTAGTCTTACCTATGTAAGATATCTTCAAAGACCCAATAGCCATAATCATTGCATTGTTCATATTGTCAATTTCCTTCTTCTCTTCTTCACCCCCAACTTTACCTTTTCAAATTTCTTATCTTTCCTTTCAGAGTCTTTGATGAATCTTCCCAACATTAGCATTCAAAAGCAAAAAATAATAATAATAACTCGAAAACTCTGTATGCTTTGCTTTTGTACAAGTGTCAGCTTTTTAAAAAGGCGTATTACACTTGGATATCAGAACTTGTCACTATCCCTGTAAGTAAAGCCTTTCAAATTTAGTAGATTCCACTGGTAAAGTGATTGAAACCCAGGGCAAACTATAACCCAGAGCTATGACTAGAGAGTAAGACCTCAGTGGCTGATAAATCGGAAAAACATCTACAATTGGAGGAGGTAACGTTTAACTGGAGCTGGTCAAGGGATAGAGCAGCTAGGTGGTGTAGTGAATAGAGTGCCAGCCCTGGAGTCTAGAGGACCTGAATTCAAAAATCTGGCCTCAAACACATATTAGCTCTGAGATGCTGTGCAAGTCATGTAACCCTGTTTGCCTCAGTTTTCTCATCTGTGGAGAAGAAATTGGCAAGCTACACCAGTTTCTTGGCCAATAAAACCCCATATGGTATTATAAAAAGTGAGACATGATTGAAACAACTCAACAACAAAAGGTGAAGAGATTGCAAAAATTAAAAAAAAAAAACCAACCCTCAACTTTGAAAAAAAAAAAAGGACTAGGAATCACTTTTTTTTTTCCTGAGGCAATTGAGGTTAAGTGACTTGCACAGGGTCACATAGCTAGTAAGTGTCAAGTGTCTGAGGCTGGATTTGAACTCAGGTCCTCCTGACTCCATGGCTGGTGCTCTATCCACTATGCCACCTAGCTGCCCCGGGATCACTTTTTTTGTTGTTGTTGTTAAATTCATATGACTGGTTTTTCCCTCTCTTTCTGGAATGCTCTCTGCCAATGTCAATAATCCATCAGAGAGAAAATGTACAATTCCTCCTGGTCCTATGTCTGGGCCAGGAAACAAACTACTATGTTTTGGAGCTAAAGGCCCTTCAGGAAATCAGAAAGACTCCAGGGAAAATGTCCCTACTCAAGAAAGAGAAAGAAGTATCAGTCAGTAATTCAAAAGCAAGTGGTCCACACCTAGAGACAAAGGTCTAGGAACTGGATTTGGGGATCATAACAGAAATAAGATACATTGCATAACCAATAGAATTCAGAGTAGATGAAAAGTTGTATTCTGAGTACAGGAAAATGGACTGGTACCAGAAAAATGCTTCCAGGTTTGCATTAACTACATATACCAAAGGAATTAAGCTCATTTGGATTCTTGCCTTCATTGTGCTTTTTATTCTGAGTTTTCTGATGCTGGCTCCACCTCCTTTCTGTCCCATAATGATTTTCCATTGTACCAACTGCTCCCTGCTGCTGGTAGTTGTTAAGGGCTAAAATTCTAGCTAAACTGTCTAAAATATCTAATGAGTGGTCGCCAATAAATTATAAGCTTTAGCAAGAGTTAGACTTTTAAGCATTTATTAAGGAGAATAAGAATTTGGTAAAGAGAGAGAAAAAGGCCTAGATTCCTATCTATTAAAGGGAGAGCACATTTCTAGCTCCCTTCTCCGCCAGAGTCCAGAGGAAAGAGAGCCCGAGACTCCGCGCCAGTCTCTTCCTTCCTCCTCCCACTAGTCCGCATCACTTCCTGATACCAAAGACAAGACTCCTGGTCTTGCCCTCAAAGACCTTCGCTTCATGGGCAGAACTCTTCTACAGTTAGTATCCAGCAGGTGGCGTTATTCCAATCGTTACAGTCCCCCCTGTTGTTCCTCAAGAAACAAAATGTTTCCTTGACGGAACAGTAAAAAGAATATAATAACTATTGATAACTAATAATATGTGAACAACAATATAGAAAAGGAAGAGAGGAAAGTTTTGTCCAGAGGGGCGATTTTTTTTTTGTCCTCATGAACTGACGCTTTGACATTAGTCTTGCAAAGGGAGGGCCTCTGCAGAGAATACATATTACAGATGGTGTATATTATAACAGAAAGAGAAAAAAAAACAACAAAAACAACAAATCAAAACTGTTCATTTAAAGCCTCCGAAAGTCTTTTCTCAGATGTCCTCTAGGTGTAGTTGTGGAATGGAAGTCTTTTCAGGGGTTGATGTGTAGATGCTGGTAATCAGCCAGGAAAATTTCCTACAAAATTGAGCTTAACACAACTTTAAAATAGCTTTATCAATAATCAAATCAAACAATGAAAGTTCTCAAAAACATGTCTAAGGGAATTCAGAATCTTAGTTGTTAACACGTGAAACATACAATAAAACAAAAATTGAACCATTCTTTAAAATTATATTATTATTATAGTCCCCCCCTTATGGAGGGTAATCGAGAAGACAATTGCTGCGATATTAATTATTAAAAATAATTTTTTATCTTTGTTTCATCACCTTTTTGCATCATCTGCCTAATTATCCTCATGCCATTATGAGAAATTAAAAAATCTAATATAATTGGTAACAGATGTCAAGGCCAAATTCAACACTGTATTTATCATGACACCTGAGATAATTATGGGGGTTACCATAAAAGAACAGAGAAATGATGGGATATGAGCATTCCCACACTTGAGCAGTATGTACTGCCCATACAGTATGCCAGGCTTAAAAGAGGTGGATGGAATATATGTCCATGCCACCGAACATATTGGAAGAAACTGAGTCAGACTTAATCAGATGCATGGGATTGAGATGTCCATGGCATCAGGCATATAGGAGGGAGCATAGAAGCCAGGTGTAGAAGTGAGATGGGTGGGATGAATACTTCCAGCCATCTGTACAATATTGTAGGGAAAAAGAGAATAAAATATTAAACCAAGAGAATCCAACCTGAACATTTGTCAAAAGCCGTTCCCTCGGCCATACCTTGACTTCATGCATGTCTCCCCTCATGTAACAGTTCAATGTCTGCTCTTTGCATGTATTCCTCTTGTGATTGGATGGCATCTTGGCCAACTGGCATCTGATAACTCAGAATAAAGGTAATTAATGTCTTAAATGATAAGTTCCCATAATCCAAGTCTCATATGGATTTAAAAATTGAGGATAATAAATGATTGCAAAAAATGTGAATACATCTTGACTCAGAACACAATATATAATTATGCAACAATTTCAAATGATACCCCTTTTTTTTTACTTAGTAGACAATTACTTTTGTGAAAAATCTGAATATATTTAAATACAAGTTAAAGCATAACAGAATCTCAACCCTCTTTTTTTTTTTTTTTTGGAATATGCTTATCAAAAATAATACTTCTAGAATCAATTTACACTTGCCATGGCAAACAATTTGCCAGGGAAATGCTTTAAAGAGTTTGATCAAATAATCAGTTGAGAAAAAATAACAAAAACAAACAACTCAGAATATGGGAGCACAATACTCCTAGAATTAACACTGTATTATGAAATCAAAACCATCTTGCAATTTTTTCAAAATTAGATAAATGAATAGAAGAAAATACACATGGAACAATAAAAGACAGTGAAATTCAAACTAAGGAAATCTAAATGAACATGAACTTAAAGAGTATTATAAAATATAAACTTGATCACATGACTAAAAAGCTTTTACAAATATTCTCCTTGTTTTAAAAACTAAGTATAAGACACAATCTCAAAAGCATGAAAATCTCTATGAAAATAAACCCATACCATTAATTTCAAAATGTATATATAATAGCATAGAAATCCTATGTAACCTCTGAACTGACATTATTACTCTGAGTGAATTCAGAACACTTTTGATTCCGATATCTAAAATCCCCAATACTCATATCAATACCTTGCTGCTTACTTCTACATTTCTGTAAAATATATACCCTTCCATGGCAAAAGAATCGGAGTCTTGAACTATGTTGATAATTGTCATTCTTATTCGGCTTAAGTTTTTCTTCTTTAACCCCTCTATATTGTCTGTCAGCCTTTTCACCATACAAATGCTTTATAAGATTACTAATTAAAGACAAAAGCAGGTTAGCAAAATTATGAACAAAACGAGCATATCTGGAATTTAAAGGGTTTTCTAAAGTTGTCTCAGAAGCACAGCCAGGCTGGGGAAGGGGTGAGCCTGAAGCTGCAAATGCAGTTAGAGAAAGTTGAGCATGCGCATTAGATCTTTGGACTTCCCGGGCCAGGGAAGCAATGGGCTTGGCCATGGGAGGAGTAGAGGGTGGGGTTTGGAGAGGAGGGGAGGGACCAGAGCAATTAGAATCAGACTTGATTTTGAACTCAGGCCTGGATTCCTCTTCCCCCACTTGGCCTCCAGGTGCTAGGGGATTAAAAGCTTCTAGAGGGTGGGTCATTGCCTCCAGGCATGCAAAATTAAAGCAACAATTAGTGTTAGAACTGGGAAAAGCTGCAGGAATCTCTTCAGGTTTCTCTGAAAAAGCATGGTTGGGAGAGGGAGAGATATTTCCTTGTGTGAGTAAGTTGCTGGCTCTTTTAACAAAAATAAAAAGAAAAATAGAAAATCCACAAAAACAAAGCATTAACATGATCTTATCTCCCATTTGTCTGGTTAAACAGACTAAAATCAAAAATAGGGTAATTAGGGAGTTTAAAAGGTCCATTCGAAAAAATTTAAAGGAAAACACAGCCAGTGCGCCAGTACTTAGCAGTTAAAGGGAGAGGGAGGGGAAATTTCTTACCCAACCAGCAGATCAGAAGACTGAGGGTTAGCTTTCCTCTTCGTGGTCAGCCATCTGTTAAGGGCTAAAATTCTAGCTAAACTGTCTAAAATATCTAATGAGTGGTCGCCAATAAATTATAAGCTTTAGCAAGAGTTAGACTTTTAAGCATTTATTAAGGAGAATAAGAATTTGGTAAAGAGAGAGAAAAAGGCCTAGATTCCTATCTATTAAAGGGAGAGCACATTTCTAGCTCCCTTCTCCGCCAGAGTCCAGAGGAAAGAGAGCCCGAGACTCCGCGCCAGTCTCTTCCTTCCTCCTCCCACTAGTCCGCGTCACTTCCTGATACCAAAGACAAGACTCCTGGTCTTGCCCTCAAAGACCTTCGCTTCATGGGCAGAACTCTTCTACAGTTAGTATCCAGCAGGTGGCGTTATTCCAATCGTTACATAGTAGCATCTACTTTGGGGAAACAGAGACACAATGAAATGGCAACTAAAACAATACTTCTACAGAAAGTCAATTTCCAAAAAAGAGTTGCAATGCAAAATATTAACTCATAAAACAGAATAGTGATCACTAATGTCATTAGAAAAGGATTTTGCTATTTATAGCAGCTCTTTTTGTTGTGGCTAAGAATTGGAAATCAAAGGAATGTCCATCAATTGGGGAATGGCTAAACAAACTGGGGTATATGATGGTGATGGATTATTATTGCGCTATAAGAAATGACAAACAGGATGACTTCAGAAAGACCTGGAAAGACATGTAAGAAATGTTGTATTGTGAAATGAGAAGAATCAAGAGAACACTGTACACAGACAAAACAGTATTGTTTGATGAAGAACTGTGAATGACTTGACTATTCTCAACAGTACAATGATCCAAGACAATCCCAAAGGACTATTTATGAAACATACTCTCCACCTCCAAAGAAAGAACTAATAATAATGGAGCAAAATGAAATATGCTATTTTTCTACTTTCTTTCATTTTTTCTTTCAATCAAGTTTGCTTGTACAAAATAACAAATATGATAATGTTTTTCATAATCATACATGTATAACCCATATCTGATTATTTACCACCTCAGGGAGGAGGGAGGGGAGGGAGGGAAAGAAGGATAAAAATTGGAACCCAAAACTATAAATAAAAATGTTTATTATTTTAAAAAAGGATTTTGCCACTTTGAATGATTTTCTTCAGGTTTACTTTCAATAGTTCTGCCTGGTCCATTAATGTGCTTGTTTATAGCTTGGTTTTTTGTTTGTTTGTTTTGTTTTGTTTTGTTTTGTTTTGTTTTGTTTTTTTTTGTTTTGTTTTGGTGAGGCTGTTGGGGTTAAGTGACTTGCCAAGAGTCACACAGCTAGTAATTGTTAAGTATCTGAGGCCGGATTTGAACTCAGGTACTCCTGACTCCAGGGCCAGTGCTCTATCCACTGCGCCACCCAGCTGCCCCTGTTTATAGCTTGTTAAAGAAACTGAAATGTGAAAAATTAGAGGAAAATGAAGATGTAAGCATAATGGAAATAACACTTCTAAGTGTATAATTATAATATAATTAAATTGGAAACCAATCAGATTTAGAAAAGAATTTTATTAGTAGGCAGTTTTTTTAGGAAAACATGGCTTACTATGTGTCTCAAATGCTGATTATTCTTCATTCATTGTTTCTTATCCACGAGCACACCATAGTACAAAATGTTATTGCTTTTGGAGGAACTAAAGTCATAAATACAAATTGCAGAATGATGGAGCATGGGACCCACCTTGTCCAATCCCTTATTTTATAGATGAGAAAATTCAGGCCCATAAGAGTTTAATTGTTCTACCCAAGGTTGTAGAGCTATTTAGTGGCATGGCTAGAATTAGAACCAAGTTTCCTGGTTCCCAGTCTAATTTCCTAATGTTGTACCTTTGAGTTATTTTAACACTAAGCAACTCATTATATTTTATTTTTTGGAGGAACTAAGGTATATGATTAAGAACATGACACAAAGCCTTATACTTTGAAGGGAAGATTTTTTTTAATTGGCTAAAATGGACAATTTAAGAATCTTTTTTTTTTAAATTTATTTTAACTTAAGAATCTTTTGGCCTTCCCCTCTCACAAGTGAAGATCAGTTTCTAAAATCCATATAGAAACACATGGTCTTTTAATCCTACTGCTCTTACTATGGTATGATCTACTGTCAATGGAGGAGAATCTAAGCAGAGAAATGCTCCCAAGGGCAATGTGGGGGCTGGGCTGGATGCCAGTCGAAAGACAAACATTCATACTGTTGAACACGAATGTATCTTACTGTTTCCCTTGGTCCCTCAAAGTTATTCTAGAAGCTTTTATGTGTTTTATGATGTGTCTCTTCACTGCCATTCTATATTTTCCTGAGCAGCTAGCAGGAAGAACGTGGTGAGCCCTGAATGATAAATAAATACAGCAATTCCTTAGATCTAACAGGCTGCAACTGAGAAAAAAGGGGAAAATATGATCATTAACAACACCATCAGGCTCAACTCAAGACCAAATTCAGAAGCTTTTTTAGGTGGAAACTTCTAAACTTCTCTTTATCTCAATGTGGCAACTGGGTCTTTGGTCAACATACACCAAAGTTAAATCTGTAATCACAACTGAGGTAGACAGGTAGAATAGACATCTGAAGGTATATATATTTTAACTCAGGTGTACTGTCCAAAAGGTGAGATGTGATCTAGGTAGTTGGTTTTTTTTTTCCCTCTCTGTTCAAGATGATCTGAAAGACAGTTATAGAACCTCACATGATAATTCAATTTATCCCTCCTCCTTAGTTCTTGAAGAGGATCAAAATGACACTATTCTGGGGTCAAGTATAGTGTGTCCAACTATGACTGATCAGACCAATAAAACTCTGAAGGCCCTACCACAGGCTGGGCACAAATAGTCCATATGAACATTTGTTGTGGAGATGTCTCCAAATTTGTGCTTCTCACATTTCTTTTAAGCAACTACAATTCTGCTTTGCTCACAGAGTATACAGTGCCTTCTTTGATGTGGGCATGCCATGCTAGGTGGTCTTTTGCCAGTGTCTCCCATTTCACACAATCAATTCCAAAGATCTTCATAGAGACTTTGAGAGTGTCCTTGTATTGTTTCTTCCAACCTCTAGCTTCATGAATATATCATTGATATAACTACCTCTTCCCCATCAGATCTAACATAAAGAACATGGGGACCAATTTTTAATTGGGGATTGTTAGCTAAGCGGCTCGCCAAAATATTGGGGCAAGGAAGGAGACCGGCAACCTCCCTCAAAACAGAACAGGATTTATTTTAACAAGAACGAACTTAAAAAAAAAAAAAAACCACACAAACAGGATCAGTAGGATCAAGGGAAAGGAAATAAAATGGGGAAAGGGAAATTATACAACCTGAAAAATACCACCACCCAGGAATCAGCTGAGAATACACAGCAGAGCTCCTGTTGCCTTCCAGCTTCCAGCCAGAATGCCGGAAAGAAAAAAAACTTACTTCCTCCCTGCACACTCAACACAGCCCCCAGCCAATTGGATGGCCTCTCTGGCAGTCACATGACTGCCCTCACTAGGCTTCCAATCATTATAATTTTTCCAGGCCCATGTAGGCGTCATTGAGTGGTGATGATGTGAGGTGCCAATGCCATGGCATCGGCTACAACCAGTGGGTGGAGCACCGTGCAGTTTGCGGAGCCCCAGGCCAGTGCAGGCCGAGGCATAAAAACCTCAAATAACAATCCTTTACAAGAGGATTTTGCTTTGTATTTCTATGATGTGTTTATCATATAATGTAATGTATAATGTAATTATCTGTGAATGCATCTTCATAGTAGGTAGATTGTAATCTTCAGGAGGGTAGGGACCATACCTTAACTAAATTCTATACCTTCCCAAGGTTTAACATAGTGCTTTCTATACAGTCAATACTTAATAAATGTTTGCTGAATTGGACAAAACTTTAGTCCCTAAATTAACTAGAAAACTTGGTCTGAATTTCTTAAAATCTATATGCATCTATATACCTTGCACCTCAGAGAAGAAATTAGAGGAAAGAAAGGAGAAAACTAACAGCTTTAATATTGAAAGTTTTATTCAATTTTCTCTTATTGCTGTTCTCACTTTCTCCCTCATAGCCACTGACAAGTTTGGGGTTTTGGGGGGGGTTTTTGGGTGGGGCATTGAGGGTTAAGTGATTTGCCCAGGGTCACACAGCTAGTAAGTGTTAAGTGTCTGAGACCAGATTTGAACTCAAGTCCTCTTGAACCCAGGGCCAGTGTTTTATCCACTGCATCACCTAGCTGCAACCAAGAAGTTTTAATTTTAAAACATAGTAAACCAAGAGAAATATTCTTAAATTAGCTTACTTATCATTTTATCACATATGTAAAAATATGATTATCTATTCATTAGGATAGGCACAATCTATTCCCCCCAATAATTAGTCTAATTATTTCACAGTCACAATTTTTATTTTCATGTCATTTCTACTCTGATATTCTATTGATATTTATATTTATGTGGTGCCCCCTCATTTTCATTCTGCTCCTTCTCCATCCTGTACATGCTCACTCTCCCCACAGATTCCACCATGTTTGTATACTTTTCTTCTCTGTCTCCAATTATGAGAAAGAACAAGTTGCACCCCTTCTGCAATTACAATATTGAATTCCTTTTACCCTACTTTTTCTTTTTCCTCTTACAATAGAACTAATTCATATAAATACTCCTTCCCCTTCTCACACTCCAGTTCTCCCATTTCTCTTATTTAACTCCTTCAATTTTTGTTGAAGTCATTAAGGTTCTGAAAGGATGCTTGTTTCCTCTCTCCCTTTTTTTTAGAATTCTAGCATTACATTATCAAATGGTCTACTAATTGTTTAAATTAATTAATCTATCTAGGTTTCATTGGACTCATGTTTATATTTCAAAGTTCCTACTCAGCTATTGTTTTTTTTCATCAGGAATACTTGACTGTCTGCTATATCATTAATGGTCTATTCCCTCATACCCCACCCCCCTGCACACACACACACACACACACACACACACACACACACACATGATGATACTCAACTTTGTGGGACAAATTATTTTTGTGTGTTTGTAGGCACAGATCTTTTGCCTTTGAGAATATGAAATTCCAGGATTTCTTCTCATTTATTATATAGAAGTTTCCAGGTCTTATATCATACTGACTATAATTCTTTGGTATTTGGGCCATTCCCTTCTGAATGCTTGTAGTATTTTTTTTCTTTGATGTGGGAGCTCTGGATTTTGGCTATTACTCCTTTAAGAGTTCATTGGTGAATTCTATCTTTACTCTCTGGCTCTAACAGATCAGGGCAGCTTTAAATTATGATTTCTTGAAATAATATGTCCAGGTTTTGGCTTTTAAAAAAACTTTTCAGGGAGTATAATGATTCTTGGATTATCTTCTCTGACATATTTTCTTTCCTTTTTTGGTTACTTTCAGTCTTATTGATTTTTACATTACATAGATTTTCAGATTGTTCCCAATTCATGAGATTTCTTGTAAAAAGGTAAAACAGTTAAGTAAAACTAATAATACAATGATCTCATCTGAAAGTGCACATAACATTTCATATCTATAGCATCCCTCCACACAATTCTAATTTTTTAATGAACAGAAATCTATTTTCTCTCTTCCCTCCAAGCACATTGAAAAACAAAGAAAAGAATTCTCTCTCTAGCCTTCTCTCCCTAGTTTTATCCAAGTGAGACTTTCATTCCTGCCAGGAGGGGAAGCAGGAAGTTGGGGCTGGAGGCTACTCTGCACTTCGATGGGGAGATAGAGACACTTGGGTAGAATGATACCTTTTTCCTTCAATATTATTAGTCTAGGGAATATAATTGGGTTCTATCTAACTTCTGAACACTTTGTCATTTTGGGGGTAGGGGAGGAGAATCCCAAATTCTCTATGCAAGACTTGACCTCTTTCACACCTAATACAAGTTCCACAATGAACACACCAGTGACCTGATTGTGCTATTTGCCCAGCTCCTCCAATATGACCTGTCCACAAAGATGTAAAAAATGCACCAGACAAAGTCCTAAGCAGAGAATCAAAGAAAAAGTCAGAGAGAATAATTTTTAGGTGGATTACTCAGATCCAAACACAGTCCAAGAACTCACTGAACTAAGATCAGGAGATCAGTGAAAAGGCCTTAACCAAGATCTCACCATTTTGTGAATACTAAAACAACCTTGACGTTTCCCACTGTGAGCTGTCCCTGAGATCCTGAAATGATACAACCCTCAATATCTCATGACAGCTGCAGAAGCACCAAAGAGAACAAATGCTTGGCTCAGACATTCCCCCCAGAAGTGCACAGAGCCCAGTCTTTTTTTTTTTTTTTTTGGTGAGGCAATTGGGGTTAAGTGACTTGCCTAGAGTCATACAGCTAGTGTTAAGTGTCTGAGGCTGGATTTGAACTCAGATCCTCCTGACTTCAGGACTGGTGCTCTATCCACTGTACCACCTAGCTGCCCCTAGAGCCCAGTCTTTTTTTTTCTTTCTTTTAAAAAAAAATTTTTTTGGGGGGGGTGAGGCAATTGGGGTTAAGTGACTTGCCCAGGGTCACACAGCTAGTAAATGTTAAGTGTCTGAGGCCGCATTTGAACTCAGGTCCTCCTGACTCCAAGGCCGGTGCTCTATCCACTGCGCCACCTAGCTGCCCCTAGCCCAGTCTTAACATAAAGTTCAAAGTAAACAAGTAGGCTATAACAATGAACAATCAAAAGAAAAATTCTCACCATAAAGAGCTATGATGATGAAAGGGATACTCAAGATACAAACAAAGAAGACTAGAAACAGACACAGAAGGGTCAAACCATTTAAAAAACATAGCCTCATATGACTTTAAAAATTATGATAGGTAAGAAGTATTTCCTGACCATAATTACTTAGGAAAAATAATTGACATATTTTGCCCTGACTCACTTCACCATATCTATACCTTCAGCTTGCATATGACATGAAGTAGCAGAGTTGTGTTTAAAAATATGACTAACTACTCAAATTTGCTGAATTAAGAATAGTTTCATGAGTATTTATTTATCTGAATAGCCATGTGTCAGGGTTCAGTTCTGGCACTTTCCACCCTAGCCTGTATTGTTGTTCATCCTTCATTCTCAAAGAGGACCAATGACATCTTGAAAGTGATATCTTAAATCCTGGCTCCAAGGTCACTATGGCTTGAATTCCTGATCTGGTGAGGATCTCCACCATCACCTGAAACTGAATATGACAATTCAAAAGAAACCACAATGACAGGAGATAAGAGGGAGAACAGGGGAAGGAAATCTGTCCCTCTCACCTGGCAGGTTTTAAAGAAATAGCCTGTTCTGGCAGTGCAGTCAATTAAAGAAGGCTCCCCTTCTCTGAAGGTAGAAAACTCACCACATTATAAGAGAACATAGGATGCAGGGTCCCTCCATATTAGGTAATCTAGGCCTGTACAGGCAGGGCAAGCCCCTTTACACTTTGAAAAGGAATCATCATCAGGGTAGTTTTCATGACCACTGGGAGCAGTTTAATTATGTTTTGATTTTCTTTCTCACTGGGGAGAAGGAAAGGGAGAAGAAAATGTCTCCTCTAACATTTATCATTTTCCTTTTCTGTTATATTAGCCAATCTAATAAGTGTGATGTGGTACCTCAGTGTTGCTTTAATCTGTATTTCTCTAATCAAGAGTAATTTAGAATATTTTATATGACTATAGATAGTTTTGATTTCTTTGTCTGAAAACTGCTTATTCATAAGCTTTGCCCATTTGTTAACTGGGGAATGACTCATATTCTTATGTTTGACTCAGTTCTCTATATATTTGAGAAATGAGGCCTTTATCAAAGAAAGTTACTATAATCCCCCCCCCCCAATTTTCTGCTTTTCTTCTAATTTTGGTTGCATTGGTTGGGATAAACCAAACTTTTAAATAAGGATGTTGGAATAGAATGTTGGAAAAGGTGGATATAATAGAGCTTTGGAGATTATTGAATGAGAATAGAAAGGAGTATGAATATATCTTAGGTATGCACAGCAGCTTTGCACACACACAAAAAGACTATGTTAGGGCATAAAAAACTCACAAAGAAAAGCAGAAATATTTTTTTTAAATCTTTTACAAATAATAATGCAATAGAAACATTCAATAAAGGTCTTTTGTGAAAATATTTAAAACTAAGCAGAGACTAAATAATTTAATTCTCAAAATGGGTAAATCAAAGAATAAATCATAGAAATGATCAATAATTTCATTAAAGATAATGACAACAATAAGATAATGTACTCCAATTTTAGAGACATGGCTAAAGTAATAGGGGGAAATTTATATCTTTAAAACACTTTCATCAGTAAAAGAAAGAGCAGATAAAGTAATTAGATATGCAACTTTAAAAAACAGAAATAGACAAATTTTTAAAAATTTAAACATAAAATAAAAATTTTAATCCAAAGAGAAGCTAATAAAAGTGAAAGAAAAATACCAATGAATTAATAAATAAAACTGAGCTTGTTCAATGAAAATACACACTAAAATAGCTAAATAATAACCTACCTTGATTTCTAAAATTAAGAAAACCAAATGACCAGTATCAAAAATAGAAAAAGGCAAATTCATAACTAATAAAGAAGAAATAAAGAAAATTATTAGGAAATGTTAACTCAATAATAATATGCCACAAATCCTTACAAAAATGTAAATTGTCTGGATTTTCAAAACAGGAAAAAGTATACTTAAATAATTCAATATTTGGGGAAATAAAAGAAATTGAATGAACCAAAAATAAACTCTCAAAGAAAAAAAAAAGAGACTGGAACTAGATGAATTTGCAAATGTATTCTATCAAACATTTAAAGAACAAATAATTCCATTACTACATAAACTTTTTAAAGAAAATAGGTAAAGAAGGAAGGGGTACTGCTAGCTCTAGCAATAAGAAAAAAAATTTTGAGGGAATAATAATGGCAAAAGAGGAAACAAGTGTATCTATTTTTTTCAGATGATATAACTGTTTAACCTAGACAATCCTAGAGATTTCTCTAAAAAGCAATTGAAACAATTAAGAACTTTAATGTATTTGAATGATATAAAATAAATTCACACAAAGCATTAGTGCACTATATTTTACCAATAAAGTCTAGCAGAATGAGATAGAGACACTTGCGTTTAAAATACCTACAGAAGGGACAGCTAGGTGATGCTGTGGATAGAGCACCAGCCCTGTATTCAGGAGGACCTGAATTCAAATCCAGTCTCAGACCTTTGACACTTACTAGCTGTGTGACCCTGGGCAAGTCACTTAACCCCAATTTGCCTCGCCAAAAAATAAAATAAAATAAAATAACTAGAGAAAGTATAAAATACTTTGTAGTCTACCTGCCAAGAGACACACATAAACATGAACACAATTATAAAATTCTCTACCCAAATAAAAATGGATCTAAATTATTAAAATCATATTAATTGTCCATGGGTAGCCATTAGAGCAAAAATGGTAATGGTACCTAAATTAATTTGCTTTTTGAGGGTTATACCATTCAAAATACTAAATGATTATTTTGTAGAGTTAGGGAGTAAAAAATAAAATTCATCTGGAGGACCAAAAATCAAAAATATCCAGGAATTTTTAAAGGGAGAAGTAGGGGGGCTAGCAGGACCAGATATCTCCTATACTACAAAACAATAGTCATCAAAACAATTATGTTATGGGTAAGAAATAGAGAAGCTTATCAGTGGGACAGATTAGGTACACAATATACAGAGACAAATAAGCACAGGTACCTGCTGCTTGCTAAACCCAAAGATCCCAGCTGTTTGACAGGAACTCACTATTCCACAAAAACTGCCTGGAAAACTAGAAAATAAGCTGACAGAAATTAGGTACATCTTAGACTCTATACAAAGACAAGATCCAAAAGCATCTGTGATACCTTAATGATGTTGTCATAACAAATTAGAAGAGGAAGAAGGAATTACCTATCATAACTATGGATAGGGGAAGAATCCAAGACCAAGCAAGAGATAGAGAGATTCATAGAAGATATAATGGGCAGTTTTGATTATCTAAAATTAAAAAGATTTTGTATATATAGAATCCATGTCAACTAAAATTGGAAGAGAAACAGGTAAATATGATAGAGAAATTTGGCATCAATTTTCTTTGATAAAAGTTTCATTTCTTTTTATTTAAAATATTTTATTATTTTCTAGTTATATATATAATGATAGTTTTGACATTTGTGTTCATAGGATTATTAGTTCCAAATTTTTCTCCCATCCTCCCTTCCCTCCCTCCTCCCCAAGAAGAAAAGCAGTCTTATATAGGTTATATATGTACAATCACATTAAACATATTTCTGCATTAGTCATCTTATAAAAGAAGAATAAGAGCACAAGGGAAAAACCTCAAAAAAGAGGGGGAAAAACAGCCCAAAAGTAGAAACAGTATGGTTCAATCTGCATTCATAATCCACAGTTCTTTTTGCTGGATGTTGAGAACATTTTCTATCATGAGTTCTTTGAAACTGTTTCAGATGGTTATACTGCTGAGAAGAGCCAAGGCTATCACCATTGTTCACCACATAATGTTGCTGTTACTATGTAAAAAGTTCTCTTGGTTCTGCTCACCTCACTCAGCATCAGTTCATGTAAGTCCTTCCAGATTTCTCAGAACTCCTTCTGCTCATTGTTTCTTACAGCACAATAGTATTCCATTACATTCCTATACCACAACTTATTCAACCATTGCCCAGTTGATGGGCATTCCTTTGATTTCCAATTCTTTGCCACCACAAAGAGAGCTGCTATAAATATTTTTGTACATATGGGTCTTTTCCCCTCTTCTATGATCTCTTGGAATCATAGAAGTGGTACCACTGGGTCAAAGGGTATGAACAGTCCCATAACCCTTTGGGCATAGTTTCGAATTGCTCTCCAGAATGGTTGGATTAGTTCACAGCTCCACCAATAATGCATTAATATTCCCATTTTTCCACAGCTTTTCAAACATTTATTATTTTCCTTTTTTTGTCATATTAGCCAATCTGATAAGTGTCAAGTGGTACCTCAGAGCTGTTTTAATTTGAATTTCTCTAATCAATAATGATTTAGAGCATTTTTTCATATGGCAATAGATAGCTTTGATTTCTTCATCAGAAAACTGCTTGTTCATATCTTTTGACCATTTCTCAATTGAGAATGACTCACATTCTTATAAATTTGATTTGTTCCCTATATATTTTAGAAATGAAGCCTTTATCAGAAATACTGGATGTAAAAATTGCTTCCCAGCTTACTGCCTCCCTTCTAATTTTGGCTGTGTTACTTCTGTTTATACAAAACCTCTTAAATTTCATGTAATAAAAGTCTTCCATCTTGCATTTCATAATATTCTCTATTTCTTGTTTGGACAGAAATTCTTTTCCCCTCCACAGATTTGAGAGGTATACTATTCCTTCCTCTCCTAATTTATCGATGGTATCACCCTTTATGTCTAATCTTGAATCCATTTTGCCCTTATTTTTGTGTAAGATATAAGGTGATGGTCTATGCCTAGTTTCTGCCATACTGTCTTCAAGTTTTCCCAGTATTTTTTGTCAAATACTGAGTTCCTATCCCAGAAGCTGGAGTCTTTGGGTTTATAAAACAGTAGATTACTATAGTCATTTACTTCTGTGTCTCCTGTGCCTAACCTATTCCATTGATCCAACACTCTATTTCTTAGCCAGTACCAAACAGTTTTGATGACTGCTGCTTTTTAGTTTAGCTTCAAATTTTATACAGCTGGCCCACATTCCTGTGCATTTTTTTCATTAGTTCCCTTGATATTCTTGATGTTTTTTGTTCTTCCAGATGAATTTTGTTATTATTTTTTCTAATTATAAAATAATTTTTAGGTAGTCTAATTGGTATGCCACTGAATAAGGAGATTAATTTAGGTAGAATTGTCATTTTTATTATATTAGCTCAGCCTATCCATGAGCAAATGATATTTTTCCAATTACATAGATCTGATTTTATTTGCATGAAAAATGTTTTGTAATTGTGTTCATAGAGTTCCTGGGTTTGTCTTGGCAGGTAGAATCACAAGTATTTTATATTATCTACCATTGTTTTAAATGGAATTTCTCTTTCTATCTCGTGCTGCTGAGCTTTGTTGCTTATGTATAGAAATGCTGATGATTTATGTGGGTTTATTTTATATCCTGCAACTTTGCTAAAGTTGTTAATTATTTCAAGCAGTTTTTTAGTTGATTCTTTAGGATTCTCTAAGTATACCATCAAATCATCTCAAAAGAGTGAAAGTTTTGTTTCCTCCTTGCCTATTCTAATTCCTTCAATTCCTTCTTCTTTTCTTATTGCTAAAGCTAACATTTTTAGTACAATATTAAATAATAGAGGTGATAATGGACATCCCTGCTTCACTCCTGATCTTATTGGGAAAGCCCCTAACTTATCCACATTACATTTGTTTGCTGATGGTTTAGGTAGATACTGCTTATTATTTTAAGGAAAGCTCCACCTACTCCTATGTTCTCTAGTGTTTTTAATTGGAATGAGTTGCATTTTGTCAAATGCTTTCTCTGCATCTATTGAGATAATCATTTGATTTTGGTTAGTTTTGTTATTGACGTGGTTGATTATGTAGGTAGTTTTTCTACTGTTGAACCAGCCTTGCATTCCTGGTGTAAATCCCACCTGATCGTAATGTATTATCCTGGTGATCACTTGCTGTAATCTCCTTGCTAATATTTCATTTAAGATTTTTGCATCGATATTCGTTAGGGAAATTGGTCTGTAATTTTCTTTCTCAGTTTTGGCTCTGCCTGATTTAGGTATCAATGCCATATTTTTGTCATAAAAAGAATTCAGTAGAACTCCCTCTTCACCTATTTTTCCAAATAGTTTGCATAGTATTGGAATTAATTCTTTAAATGTTTATTTGAATTCACTTGTAAACCCATCTGGCCCTGGAAATTTTTTCTTAGGGAGTTCATTGATGGCTTGTTCAATTTCTTTTTCTAAAATGGGCCTATTTAAGGATTTTATTTCCTCTTCAGTTAACTTGGACAATTTGTATTTTTGTAAATATTCATCCATTTCTTTTAGATTGTCAAATTTATTGGCATGCAGTTGGGAAAAATAGTTCCTAATTATTGCTTTAATTTCCACTGCATTGGTGGTGAATTCATCCCTTTAATTTTTTTAAATTATTTTATTTTCCCCCAATTATATGTAAAAATAATTTTCAACATTCATTTTAAGAATTGAGCTCCAAATCTCTCTCCCGCCCCTCCAACCCCCATTGAGAAGGCAAGAATGTTGATTTAGATTATACATGTACAATTTTACAAAACAGATTTCCATATAAATCATGTTGTAAAATAAAATATAGACTAATACAAAAACCCTAGAAAAAGAAAGAAAAAGAAAAAAGTATGCTTTAGTCTATATTCAGACTCATCAGTTATTTCTCTGGCGATAGAAAACATTTTTTCATCATAAGTCTTTTAGATTTGTCTTGGATCATAGTATTGCTGAAAATAGCTAAGTCCTTCATCATTGATCATCTTGCAATGTTGCTATTATTGTGTACAATAATCTCCTTCCTAATTCTACTCTCTTCACTTTGCATCAGTTCATGTAAATTTTTCCAGGTTTTTCTGAGACCATCCTGATTATCATTTCTTACAGCACAATAGTATTCCATCACAATCATATACCACAACTTGTTTACCCATTCCCCAATTGATGGGCATCCCATCAATTTCCAATTATTTGCAGCCAAAAAGGATGCTATAAGTATTTTTGTACATATAGATCTTTTCACATTAAAAAAAAAATCTACTTTTGGATACATAGTATACATACATAGATCATAGGGATACATGGTTTTATAGGCCTTTAGGCAGAGTTCCACATTGTTCCACATAATGACTGAATCAGAACAATTTTAAAAAGAAACCGAATGTCATAAACTATAATGACCAAATTTGGCCCTCAGTAAGATGTATGTGTGCAGGGGTTTCTATCTATCTGTATTTGTGTGCATATGTCTTATTTTTTTATTTTGAAATTTTTATTTTCCAAAATATATGTAAAAACAAATTTTGACATCAAATTTTAAAACTGTGTTCCAACTTCTCTTCCTCCCTCCCTTCTCACCCCCCACCCACAAGAACTCAAGCAATTCAAAATACATTATACATGAATAGTCATGGAAAACATTCACACATTATCTAGGTTGTGAGAGAAAACAGTTAAAAAACAAAACTTCAGATTAAGGAATTGTCAAAGAAAATAATTTTTTTTGAAATTGTTTCCATCTGTTTTCAGATACCATCAGGTCTTTCTCTGTACATGGGTTGCAATTTTCATAAGTCCTTCAGGGTTATATTGGATCATTGCCTTGCTGTAAATAACCACATGCTTCCCAGCAGATAATCTTACACTATTGCTGTTATTTTGTATACAGTACATTTCACTCCACTTCAGTTCATGTAGGTCTTTCCAGGTTTTTCTGATAGTATCCTGTTCATTATAACCTGTATATAGTATCTCAAACTTGACAAAGAATTTTCTTCATAATAGCCCAGCAAAGTAGGTACCATACATTTTGCCATTATAATCAATCATCATAATTATTTCCCTCTATCCTATTCCATTCTCATAATATTTACTCTATTTTCTATCTTTTTTTACTCTATTCCTCCTCAAAAGTGTTTTACTTCTGACTGTCCCCTCCCCTGCTCTACATTCCCTTTTTTCACCCTTCCCTCCTTATCTTCTTCCCCTCCTACTTTCCTGCAGGGTTAAATAGATTATTCCTCCCAATTCCATGTGAATGTTTTTCCCTCCTTGAGCCCAATCTGATAAAATTAAGATCTTTGAGCTAATTCTGTGTCCTAAATTTTTCTTCCTTTCTCTCTCCTCAACCCTCCCTATGAAATTCAATATGTCATACTTGTGCAGTTATGCAGAACTCACCTTCCTTGAAAGTGTTTTGCTTTTTACTGCTCTCTCCCCCCAATCTGCCTTTCCCTCCTTCCCCTCTGGGACCCCCAATCCCCCCCCCCACTTTCCCTCAGGGCAAAAATATATTACTATACCCACTTGAGTATGTATGTTATTCCCTCTTTGAGACAATTCAGGGATCACAGTTGTTAGCTTCTTATCACTCTCAGGTGCCCCACTCTCAGCTATGTTGAGCTGCAGCTGTGCCCACTGAGCCTAGCAGTGCTAAGCCAAGCTGAGCCGAGCCATGCTAATCTCCCCTCCCCTTTTACCCAGGTGAGACAGACCTTTCCTGAAGTCCTCTAAATTATCTCAAGTAGGAAGACTGTGTCTCTCTGTCTTTTTGTAGGTTCTGTAGTTCCAGAATCTGTTTAGCAGCTTGATTTAATGTTGTTTTTGAGGGAAACACTGGAAAGCTCAGGTAACTTCCTGGCTTCTCTCTGCCATCTTGGCTCTGCCCCCAGAAACCCTGAAGATCATCAAAAGTCTTGTTTCTAAGGTAGATAGGGAACTAATTCAAATTTCTTAAGAATAAGAGTCATTCTCCAACTGGTAAATGGTCAAAAGATATAAAGAGGTAGTTTTTTTAGAGGAAAAAAATCATTACCAATAACTTTATAAAATGCTAAAATTACTAATTATTAGAGAAATACAAATTTGCACAATTCTGAAGTTCTACCTCAAACTCATCAACCTTTACCAACAGGGTGCTGATGTAATTCCTGTCTCTATTCTTCTATTATACCTGAAAAGAACTTGAGAAAACTTAATTTTGTTTATACCTAAGCAAAACCTTTGGCAAAATAAAATGTAATGGGGGCAGCTAGGTGGCACAGTGGATAGAGCACCTGCCCTGGAGTCAGGAGTACCTGAGTTCAAATCTGGCCTCAGACACTTAACACTTACTAGCTGTGTGACCCTGGGCAAGTCACTTAACCCCAATTGCCTCACTATAAAAAAAAACATAATGGTTTTTTATTATTATTTAATGATTTTTAAGTTTTCTTTTTAAATTTTGAATTTCAAATTCTCTTTCCCTCCCATTTCTTCCCCCTATCCTTTGAGAAGACAAGAAATATATCAATAATACATGTGAAAAATGCTAAACATATTTCAATATCAATCATATTTTTTAAAAAATAAGAAAAATTAAGTGAGAAAATTGTACTTCATTTTTCACTCATTGTTCATCAATTCTCCCTCTAGCATTTTTTCATCATCAGTGTCTTCAAATTGTCTTGGATAATTGTATTGATCAGAGTATCAAAGTCTCTCATAATTGATCATTATTACAACATTGCTGTTACTGTGCAAAATGATCTCCAGCTTCTTCTCACTCAACTTTGTATCAGTTCATATATATCTTGCCAAGTTTCTGTGAAACTACTCCCCTCATCATTTCTTATAGCACAATAGTACTATATTGCAATCATATGCCAAAATTTGTTCAGTAATTCTGCAATTGACATACGTCCTCTTGATTTTTAATTCTTTGCTGCCACAAAAAGAGCTGATATAAATACTTTTGTACATATACATCATTTTCCTTTTTCTTTTCTCTCATTGAGATACAGACCTAATAGTAATATATACACAGTTTTATAGCTCTTTAAGCATAGTTCCAAATTTTTCTCCAGAATGGTTGAGCAAATTTACTGTTCTATAAACAGTTCATCAGTGTACCTATTTTCCCTTATCTCCTCCAGCATTTGTCATTTCTAATAGTTATGAGATGATATCTTAGAGTTGTTTTAACTTATATTTCTCTAATTAATGATTTTAATGACTATAAGATAGCTTTGATTTCTTCTTCTGAAAACTACCTGTTCCTATAACATATTCCCTATATATTTGAGAAATGAATCCTTTATCAGAGAAACTTGCTGGAAAATCTTGTTTTGTCTGAGATCATGATTGTTACCCGTACCTTTTTTTTTACTTCAGCTGAAACATTAGATTATCCTCCAGCCCTTTATTTTGATTGTGTGTTTCTTTTTCAAGTGTGTTTCTTTTTTAGTTTGTTTGTTTTTTGTTTGTTGTTTGTTTCAAGTGTGTTTCTTATAAATATGACATTGTTGGAATCTGGTTTTTAATCCATTCTTCTATTTCTTTCTGTTTTATGTGCATTCATTCAAATTCAGTTATCATGAATATAGTATTTCCTTCCATCCCTCCTCCTCCTCCTCCTCCTCCTCCTCCTCCTCCTCCTCCTCCTCCTCCTCCTTCTTCTTCTTCTTCTTCTTCTTCTTCTTCTTCTTCTTCTTCTTCTTCTTCTTCTTCTTCTTCTTCTTCTTCTTCTTCTTCTTCTTCTTCTTCTTCTTCTTCTTCTTCTTCTTCTTCTTCTTCTTCTTCTTCTTCTTCTTCTCCCTCTATCTCTCTCTCTCTTTCTACTGTCCCTTCTCAAAAGTCTATTTTTCTTCTAACCATTACTTCCCTTAATTTGACCTCCCTTTAATAATCCACTTTCTCTTATTTCTTTCCCCCCTCTATTTCCCTATTGGGTAATATAGATTTCTATACACAGCTGAGTATATATACACATTCATTTCTCTTTTAATCAATTCTGATTAGAGTGAGGTTCAAGCATTTGCCCACCATCATATTCTGCTCAACTCTAAAAACTCTTCTTTGCAAGTCTCTTTTATATAAGAAAATTTTTATGCTTCCCTTGATTCTCATGTTTGAATATTAAATGTTACACTTAACTTTGATCTCTTCATTAGAGATAAAAGCATAATTAGGAATGCTTGACAGTGTTCTTTCACAGAATTTCCATTTTTCCCCTGAAGGATTATAATAGTTTTCTGGAGTAGGCATTCTTGGTTGTAATTCTAGTTCCTTTGTCCTCTGGAATATAATATTCCAAGATCTTCATTCTTTTTTTTCTTTGCAGGGCAATGGGGATTAAGTGATTTGCCCAGGGTCACACAGCTAGTAAGTGTTAAGTGTCTGAGGCTGGATTTGAATTCAGGTACTCCCGAATCCAGGGCCAGTGCTTTATCAACTGTACCACCTAGCTGCCCCCAATCTTCACTCTTTTAATGTGGAATTCACTAATTCTTGTGTTATCCTGACTGTGGCTCCATGATATTTGAATTCTTTCTGGCTGCTTGTAATATTTTCTCTTTTACCTGAAGCTCTGGAATTTGACTATGCTATAAGTTTTTATTTTGGGATGTCTTTCATGAGGTGATTGGTGGATTCTTTCAGTATCTATTTTACCCTTTGGATCTAAGATATCAGAGTAGTTTTCTTTGATAATTTCTGGAAATATAATGTCTAGATTATTTTTTAATCATAGATTTCAGGTAGTCTAATAATTCTTAAAGTATTTCTTTTGAATCTATTTTCCAGATCAGTTTTTTTCCCGTGAGATATTTCACATTTTCTTCTATTTTTTTCATTCTTTTGATTTTATTTATGTTTCATGGGGCCATTAGCTTCTAATTCCCCAATTTCAGTTTTGAAGGAATCCTTTGCTTTAGTGAGCTTATGTACCTCCATTTCCATTTGGCCAATTCTACTTTTTACGTAGTCCTTTTGTTTAGTGATTTTTTTTGTATTTCCTTTTTTCATTTAGACCATTCTGTTTTTTAAGGAGTTCTTTTCCTCAGTGAATTTTTTTTTTCCTCTTAATTTTTTATGGTGTTACTTTCTTCAATATTTTTGTGCCCTTTTTACCAGGTTGTTCATTTTCTTTTCATAATTTTCTTGAATTTTTCATAATTTTCACTCTCATTTCACAATTTCTCCTCTACCGTTCTTAACTCTTTCTTTTAACTCTTCCAAGAATTCTTGTTTGGCTTGGGTCCAATTAGAATTATCTTTGATGCTTTAGTTTTCATATTATTGTCTTCTGAAGTTGTGTCTTGGTCTTCCATTCCACTCTAGTAGCTTTTTATGGTCAAGTTCTTTTTTGTGGTTTGTTAATTGTTGAGCCTATTTCTTGATTTTAAACTTTATGTTAAAGTTGGACTTTACCCACTTGGGGCTGTGGAGGCACTATCTCAAGTTTCAGGGTTTTTGTGCTGTTATCTTCAGAGCTAGTTCAAGTGTGAGTTTTTAGTGTTTCCAAGGTGACGTGATCTGGGGAGAGGTGTGGTCACTGCTCTCCTGATCTGCACTCTGGTCTTTACCTGGAAAGGGTCCCTGTTTTTCCTGAAGCTTCAAGAGCCAGTGCTCCTCTTGGTCCTAGAACTATTATCAGGTCCCCTACTCCCTTGTAATCAACCACAAGTATTCTTCATCATACTAAAATGGCAACACAGCAATAGAGTTGCCAATCAGAGCCAGCTGTCCCTAGTATGAGCAATGGGTCCCCTATCATCTCTTTCTGACCAGTTGTCCTTCCACCTTACCAGCTCTGGGCTGAGAGCTTCTAAAATTTCTGCTTCTACTGCAGCTGCTGTTGTTGCCACTATGTGTGTGTGTGTCTGTGTGTGTGTGTGTGTGTGTGTGTGTGTGTGCACACTCATACACCTGTGTACAGGCCTCCACCCTAGTCCTTCAGACCACCTAAGTTTTCTTAGGCCAGAAAAAAAAAAGTCCCAGCCTGATTTTTTGTTGGCTCTGACACTGCAAAAATTGACTTGAGGCATTATTTTAAAGTTGTTTGAAAGGGAATATTGAGAGAGTTTATCTAGGTTGCTCCCTCTAATCTGCAATCTTGGCTCTTCTTACACATGATATTTTTGTAGAGAAGATAGTGAAATATGGACTAAACAATGATAAAATTAGTTGACTCCAGAATCAGAGAATTTGCCACGATGAAAGTGGCTGTTAATGATTCATTGTCATTGTAGCAGGAGGTCTCCAGGAGGGAAAGCTCCTGGAGTATTTTACATCAATATTAGTGACTTATGTAGGGCCCCATCTTGGATCACTCATACAACTCCAATTCATCCTGGCATGTCAGGTTCTCAGAAGAGTGGACACCATGACTTTGCCAACTCTAGGGTGTGGGGCATATTGGGATGAAGTAATCCTGTGGGTAGCTATTCTCCCAGAAGTACCTCATGAGTTTTTACCTTTATGCTTCCCCTTAAGAATAAGCCAGTAGACTCAGTTCTTTAGCAAAGACAGTTACTCAAATGATGTAGCAAAAAAGTAACTGTGCATATCTCTCCCTAATAAAATAAAATAAAAAACTGGGACACTCTACCACAAATACATGCAGAATCCATGAGGAAAGAAAGGGGTATAAACTTAAATTTGAATAGAAATGAGGCACACATATAGGGAGTAAACATGGCTGGGCTGTATACAACTCCCAGCTTATAAGGTTTCAATATCTGGGAGGTGCTCACAAAGTTCACTACATATGGCATTGATGACAGATGTGTTGTCCCCCTGTTTAATTTCTCTGGTCACTTACAGGTCTGATTGGGTGGTGCTGCATACTCATTTGGAATGCTAAAGGTTCCTATTCAGTTGGCACTAGAGTATTATTTCAGTTAGAGCATTGGCCTTTAGCTTAGGTTCAGCAGAAGCCTTTTTCCTTTGATTCCTTCAAAGCTATTATTCTCAACTTGTTTATCACCTCCAGGCAGGTTGTGAAAGAGGTCTAATCTCTTCTGTTTTGCCAATCCTTTCTGTCTCAAAAGATTCAACCCATTCTAGCTACAAAGCCAATGGTAAGAGGCTACTTCCAACCATGTAGTAGGCCAATTCAGAATGTCCACATATGCCCTAGGCCTCCTATCTCATAGAAGCAGGTCCCTGGTATCTCCCATGTAAGTGTCTCCATTTTAGGTGGTCTAGACATGCACCAAATTTCTGTTATAACAATTTGGAACCCTACTCAGCAGTTCCTTCTAGCTGAAATTGGCACATGGGCTCCACAAGCTTTAGCATGTGCTATATCTCAGCACAGAATTGGTCATATGGAGCATTAACTTTGAGTGCCAGTGATTAAAGAACATTTCAGGATGATCTAAAGAGTTTGAAAGCTTTGTGGTTAAACCTATGTTCATAGCAATGCTTCATCATCCCAAGGAAACAGTCTGTTGCAGAAGGACTACAAATTAATTTTTAAAATAATTAATTATGCAAGGAGGTTGTGGGCACAAACTTAATACTCAAAATGGGCTTGAATAAATTTACAGTTTAGATGTTTCATAACCTTAGAGATCTTTCTCTGGGAGTAATATGACTTTAAATTTCATGGCAAAATTTGCTAGGAGCTCCCCCATCCCTTTCTCCTTTAGAGTATTTCTAAATAATTATGCAATGTCAGCCTTTCTCTGAGTTGTATAGCTTAGTACAGTTTACACAAGAAATTTCAGTACAAAAAAAGGAGAAGCACAGTATTTAGGCCAGAATCAACCCTGGCACATTATTCTCTCTCTTGGTCCTCCTGCCCCAGCTACTAAATTTTACTATATACTGTTTCTGTGTAACTGATGCTTTCATGAGAGAAAGATCAAAAGTCTGTGACCTCAAGTGAAATAAAACTGGAGTTTTTAGACTTCCCAAGAGTCTTTTCTGCTCAGCTCAGTTGTTTCTCAGTCACTATGTACACCCATAGTGTTCCCTCTGTCAAAGTAAGCCATTGCCTGCTTTGTAAAAACTCAATTTGTAAGTTGGAAGACAGGACCTACTAAATTTTCCTTCATTAGTTAGATGCTCCATTTATGATTATATTGACTTAAGGAAATCTGCCAGGCCTATTTCAAAATAATTATGTTTGGGGAATACCAATGCATTAATATCTCATTAACTTAAATTTAATATATTAATATATTTAATATCCCAAACAAGAAAAAAATGTGAAGACCTCCCTACGTGAGCACCACTCAGACTACTAACCAAGAAAAATCCTGATGTAGTTTTAATGTTTTCTTTTCATCCATTTGCCATATTAATTTATTTAGTCAGCAGATGTTGGAAGCTAAAACACTCACTATGACAAGTAGATATCTTTCATAGCTGAAACTTATCCCAATCTCCATGGGAAATTGCTCCATCCAGAGCATCTTTTAGAGGCCCAATGATATTTCTATTATTCCTTTGTGTCTAGGGTGAGTGGTGGAAACCCCATTCAGTTCTTTTTCCAAGCCTGATTTTTTACATTTCAAATTACATTTTATTTTACTTTCAGATCATCGTTTTCTCCCTTAAATCTCCCTCCCAATCTCCATTGAGAAAGAAAGAGAAACAAAAAACCCCACCATTACAAATATGTATAGTAAGCAAAACAAATTCACACACTGGTCACATCCAAGAAAAAAAAAGTATCATGTTTCAGTCTGGACTCTGAGCCCATGACTTCTGAAATAGGGGGCGTATAGCTGGTTTCCTCAATGGTAACTTGGCTAGTTAGTCAGTCTGATGTTTGGCTAGGTCAAGAAAGTCATCTAATTGCTGCACTGGCTCCTCACCAGGCCTGGATGGTATCAGACAGGGCATATGGCACTGACATGCATCTTTTTTATTTATTTTTTTTGCAGGGCAATGGGGGTTAAGTGACTTGCCCAGAGTCACACAGCTAATAAGTGTCAAGTGTCTGGGGTAGGATTTGAACTCAGATCCTCCTGAATCCAGGGCCAGTGCTTTATCCACTGCACCCACTGACATGCATCTTGCAGGTTGCTCAACTCCTGGTCTCTTCTCAGGACCCAGTATCTTTTCCAGAAGAAAAGATCCCATGGACTCCCAAAACTTGCTCTTTGATAAGCAGCTAAAGATTTGGGGTGTTTCTACAGTTGTGTAGCTTAAAAGCCCCAATCTGCTCTGATTCCTGCCCCTTCCAATTGATTATCAATTAGCCAGTCAAAATTATTTAGTGTTTATAAAGTGATATTTAGGTCACATTTGGTGCAAAAATATATTTGTCAAAAGTCTGTGAGCTGTGTATACATCAGAACTAGTAAAGAACTGGCAGGCATCTGAGTTGAACAAGATGAATTGGATCTACTTTTTTTTTCATTCTTTTTGTTGGATCCACTTTTTGAATATGTGTGGTATCTGAGGGTAGAAAGCCCTGAAATCACACATCAAGAGGACTTGCAAAATGTCAAATGTTCTATGGATTCTGCTCAACATTTGAGATAGCAGAACAAAGTGAAATCCCCTTCCAAATTTGAGAAGTGGGGGCAGCTAGGTAGCACAGTGAAGAGAGTATCAGCCCTGAATTCAGGAGGACCTGAGCTCAAATCCAGCCTCAAACACTTGACACTTACTAGCTGTGTGACCCTGCTCAAGTCACTTAACCCTCATTGCCCCACAAAACAAAACAAAACAAATTTGAGAAGTGTGTGAATAACCTTGCATCATGACTGGTTGGAAAAGTAGGAGTATACCTTGAAGAGGCATACAAACCAAAATTGATCCAAGTGTTTAATGGACTATGAGGATGAAATTACTTCAGAACATTAGTAAAGAATGTCATAGAAGCAAATGGATTTGGGAATTGATAGGCAAAGTGAAGGTATTTGAGTAATGGGTAGAAAATTTCCCCAAACACAACTTTAACCACTTTTGGTGGATATTCTCAAGAGTGAGCTAAGGAAACAGAGCAAGAAAACCATAATGCACCAGGGCAGCTAGGTGGTGCAGTGGATAAAGCACTGGCTCTATATTGAGGAGGACCTGAATTCAAATCCGACCTCAGACACTTGACACTTACTAGCTGTGTGACCTTGGGCAAGTCACTTAACCCTCATTGCCCAGCCCTCCCCCCAAAAAGAAAACCACAATGCAGATAGACAATTAAAGACAGGAGCTCAAAAAGGACCTGGAAAAAATGTGGAACCATGAATCAAACTGCTCTCTTTGGAAAGATAGAGAAAGGGAAATGGAGTCCATCATGCTCTAATACAAGAACATTATTGGCAGAACACAGCTGGGAAGCATGACCAGTTGGTGAATATCTTTCAGGGTTGTTTTTTTTTGGGTGGTGGCAATGAGGGTTAAGTGACTTGCCCAGGGTCACACACCTAGTAAGTATCAAGTGTCTGAGTCTGGATTTGAACTCAGTCCTCCTGAATCCAGGGCCAGTGCTTTATCCACTGTGCCACCTAGCTGTTCCGGTTAATATCTTTTTAATTCACCTCAGTTTTGGCTATCCAGCCAGCCAGTACCTGTCTCTTCATCACATAGTTAACAGGCCAGAAAAAATGATAGAAAGTCTGCATATTTTCAAATTGGGGAGCAGGCACTTTCATTAGATATCATCATGCCTCTCTTATAACTGGTTCTCCAATCTCTTCCATATAAGCCATCCATTATAACAGCTGCCCATGTTAAGCATCTTTACCAGTTCCCTACAATACCTGAAATATACCTCCTGCTTTCCTCAGCCTCTCAGAAGTGTTATCTTCCTTCAAGGCTCAGTTCAGATACTACCTTCTCTATGAAGTCTTTTCTGGTTTGTAAGGCCCTCTCCCTCTCATCACTTTATGTACTTATATTCTAGTAGAATATAAACTCCTTGAGGGAAGGAACTATGCCATTTTAGTCTTTATAACCCCACCTTCTAGCTTAACAAATGCTGGATTGAATATAAGGACAAGATATTGCATTATATGTATATGTTGAGCCCCAGTTGGAGGCTTAGGAAAATAATCACATCCCATAACCACCCCTTTTTTTTTTTTTGAAAAGGTAGACAGGGGGCAGCTAGGTGGCGCAGTGGATAGAGCACTGGCCCTGAAGTCAGAAGGACCTGAGTTCAAATCCAGCCTCAGACACTTAACACTTACTAGCTGTGTGACCCTAAGCAAGTCACTTAACCCCAGTTGCCTCACAAAAAAAAAAAAGAAGAAGAAAAGAAAGAAAGAAAAGGTAGACAGGAAAAATTCAAATAACAGTACTTTAGTTACTATTACATATAGCACATTCTGAAAGGTACTGAAAGAAATAAAGCTATATTATTTAGTCCTTGTTCTCACATAGCTTGCAGTCTAGTAGAAAGACAAGGAATTTAGGAGTGGTAGAAGAAAACCACAAAAGATACTTAAAATAAATGTGATGCTTAACTCACCAGAAATAAATAAGCTAGGCTGCTTTCAGTTATTCTTTTTTTCCCAAGGCTCAGCTGGGAAAACATGAGTGTGTGTGAGTGTGTGTATAATATATGTGTGAATAACATTATATATGTGTGTATTTATATTTATATTCAGTCTCACCCCCATCTGAGTTAAAAGTTCAAGTCTTGGAACCACAAAGGCTGTATTGCAAAATCCATGATAATCTGTTCATTTCAGAGAGACAATAGAACATTTATAAAAACCCAGGGTGCCTACTTTGCAATTAGTGTCCTTGAAGAAATTCCATTTCTTATCTTCAAACATCTGTGTCTTTGTCTCTGTCTCTGCCTCTCTGTCTCTTTCTCTGCCTCTGTCTTTCTGTCTTCTTCTCTCATTCTCTCTCCCTTTTTCTTCTTTTCTGGGAGCTAAAAAAATCATGGTTATTAATTCCTAATTCTAGTCTTTAAAGTGCCATTGATATTCCAAACTTGTGGAGGTTTTTGCTTCATAAAAGAATCCTCAAACCCACATAGGCCACACAACAAATAAACTTGTTCTGCTGAACCTACTAGTCAATTCAGTATACTGTCAGCCTACCTCTGAGAAAAGGGCTTTGGCAGCATAAGCATTGCAAAGGAAAATATGGACCTCAGCATGGAGCCTGAAGAAGAAAAACAGTGAGATATTTAAAACAGCCTATTTCTTTTAAATACTTGGGTGTTCTTCAGAGAGGGAATTTCCCCCCACTCCCCACCATCACTGCCTCCAAAGTGTCGGGACTGTTACTCATATTATTTACAGAGCTTTGAAGTGTGCCTCCAAAGATTTAGTTCAACTCTTTGGAATGTGAGGGTCAAATCATTTTCCCTTTCTGATGAAGTCTGTGAATTTAATACCACCATTTTTTTTTCAAAAGAAGGAAATACATAGGGATGCTTTCCACTATTTACTACACTGTAGTAGACAGTTAAAATGCTGTCATAAACAAGATTTTACATTGCTTGGACCACAGTGGAGATGCAATTTCTTTAAGTCCTGCCTTATCTCTTCTGACTTGTCTCAAAACCTATATAATTAATGTTAACAGGGAATTTGGCAATAAGGACCTAGGTCTAGGAGCATATACAGGTTATACTGTAAGAATATCTATTGCTCTTACACAATTATTCTGTGAATGTTCTTGTATTCTGACTATGAAGTGAAAAAGGACCTTTTGGTTGGCTGCTGAGCCAAAATTGAGGGAGGGACACAAAAGTCTCCAGAGGTATAAAGAAGGTCAATGAGAAAGGTGCCTTTCCCACCTCATCAAGCACCTTGTAAGTGTATGGTCATCAAATAGATAAGCCTATATCTGGAATGGGATTACCTCCTTTTTTGTCTCCTTTCCTTTGTTACAGGACATTGTACAATCCTGAAAGATTAGAAGATGCATCATATATCCAGACTGAAAAAGACAGAGCCCTGAGGAAAGATGTGATTAATTCAGCTCAGCAGTGACCTAAACTGGCAACCAAGTTTCCATGTCCTTTAGCTAGCAGGCAACTCATACAATGGCTAGTCTACATTAGGAAATGAATTTATTGTGATAAATGCTTTCTAGCAATTGATTTAAGGCTGACCCCATTCTCCCCCAAAACTGAGAAGGTAGAGGGAAGAGTGTACTCCTGGATCAAGGGATGTCTTTGTATTTCTGCTCCATCTCCTCAATAAATATCTGTTCATAAAAGCTACTTGACATTTTCCCAAATACATTTTGAAAGATTTTTTTCACTAATAAAATTTTATTTTCTCTCCCTCCCCTCACTGGGAAAAAGTAAGAAAAAACTTTTATAACAAATATGTATAGTCAAGCAAAAAAAATACATTTGCCATTATAAAAATGCATTCTTGTTCTACATCTTGTGTCTTTTACCTCTGTCAGGTTCATCACTAGTCCTCTGGAATCAATTACATTGATCAGAGTTGTTATGGCTTTGAACATAGTTTATCTTTATAATACTGTTATTATTACATAAATTATTCTCCTAGTTCTCCTCAATTCATTATGCACTAACTCATTTAAACCTTCTCAGTTTTCCCTAAAATTGTCCCTTTTATCCTATCTTATGGCACAATCATTTCCATTATGTTCATACACCATAAGTTGTTGAGACACTCCCCAATTGATAAGTATTCTGCCTAGTTTCTAGTTCTTTGCTAACATGAAAAAACACTATTATAAATATTTTTGCATGTATGGGTCAATTACCTCTATCCTTGATCTCTTTGAGGTAGAGACTTAATATTGATATCGTGAGGTCAAAGAATAGGCACAGTTTACTAAATTTCAGGGTATAGTTTCAAACTGATTTTCAATTCATAATTTCACTATTAGTGACTTCATATACCAGTTTACTTGCTTTGTTGTTGTTTAGCCATTTTTAGTCATGTCTGACTCATGACCACATTTGGAGTTTTCTTCACAAAGATACTAGAGTGATTTGCCATTTCCTTCTCCAGATCATTTTACAGATGAGGCAACTGAAGCAAATAGGGTTAAGTAACTTGCCCAAGGTCACACAATTAGTAAGTGTCTGAGGCCAAATTTGAACTCACAAAGATGAGTCTTCCTGATTCCAGGGCCACACTTTATCCATTGCATCACCTAGCTGCCTTAACTTTCTGATAGCTCCTCAATTTTCCTTCTTTGATAATTGGCTAACCTGATTGGTGTGAAATGTTGCTTTAATTTTCACTTCTCTATTATTGATTTGGAGCATTTTTACATAATGCTTAATGGTAACTTAGATTTTTCCTTTGAGAGAGTAGGCAGAGCCCAGATCATGGAGAAAAACATTAACTCACCTGAGCTTTCCCCCAAAATAATAATTAAATAATACCTTAAAACAAATTCTGAAGTGGCAGAACCCACAGAAGGATGGGGTAAACAATTTTCTTTCCCAAGACAACTTAGGAAGAAAGTACTGCTGCACCATGGTCAGAGTGGAGCACAGTCCAGCACAGGCTGCACCCCAGAAAACCAGTAGGCCTTGAGGGAAACTGAATCAGTGGTGGCACTGGTGGTTTCTGGACTTCTCAGCTCACAGATGGTAAAGGGATCAAACAACAGGTCAAAAGGAGATTTGAGGGGTCCTTTTGCTGGCACTGGGGACAAAACTCTGCTGCATTGCCCAGACTTAGATTTGGGTTGCAGTCCTGGGTCTTAGTCCCAGGGCAAAGAGAAGCACTAACAAAACAGAGCTTTTTGACAAAGGGGAGCTGGGACCCTAGTTATAGTTCCAGGGTGGAAAGGGATGTTTATAGTTGCTCACAGACCAGAGTACAGAATAGAGTAGTAAACACACCTTTCCCTAGATCATACTACCTTGAGAAAATAAAAAACTTACAGATCCCCAGAATTATCTTTGAAAACAACTGCACGCGCACACACACACGCCCATACATACAACCACCCTGAAGCTTGGGACAATGGCCATTTCACTCAAGAAATAGAGCCTAGCTTTAGCATAGAGATATAAGTCAAGAAATAGGCTAGAAAATGTGGAAAAAGAAGGAAAAGATACTGACTATATTAAGTTACTATGGTAACAGGAAAGATCAAAACACAAGCTCAGAACAAGACAACAAAGTCAAAACTGCTACATGTAAAGCATCAAACAAAAATACAAATTGGTCTCAGGCAGTGTTCTCCTTTCATCTGGGCGGGGAGCTCATCTGTATCTGTTCTGAGAAATGATAGCACAAACGGGACCAGGAAAGTTTTTTAAGTATGAGCCCACTAAAAAAGGAACACTGTATCTAACATAAGGTGAATTGTGTCTCCCTTAGTGTGACATGTAGGTTTTTGTCTTGCTTGGCTATTTAAAAAGACTCAAATTTATACATCCTTATAAATAGTTGGTTCAGTTAGTGCAATTTCAAGAATCCCTATGACTATTTAATTCCACCTGAAATTTATACAATATGATCTTCTATTACTACCTTGCCTATGAGCTATTGGAATAAAATATGTGAGCACATATATGCATGGATATACATTTCCACACATTATTGGTTCTCACATATAAACCTAGATATACATATATTACCAATCAAATCACACAATTTTATAACAGGATAAAACAAGAGACAGTCTGCCTATCCAAATATAGATTTTCATTACTTTAATGAAAAGATAGCACTTCAGAAAAAAAATCAAATAAGAGAGATAGAGCAAAAATTAAAAAGAGAAATGAGAATGATGTAAGAAAGTCATGGGGGGAAAAGAGTCAACAGTTTGGTAAAGGAGACACATTAAAAAAAACACTGAAGAAAATAACACCTTTTAAAAAAGAATAGGTCAAAAAGTAAAAGAGGCACAAAAATCCAATGAAGAGAAGTATGCCTTGAAATGCAGAATTCGCCAAATGGAAAAAAATATTTAAAAATTAACTGAAGAGAACTCCTTACAAAAATATAATTGGTCAAATGGAAAAGGAGGTGCAAAATCTCATTAAAAAAGGATTTTTAAAAACTGCCTGTTCAGGGGGCGGCTAGGTGGCGCAGTGGATAAAGCACTGGCCCTGGATTCAGGAGTACCCGAGTTCAAATCCGGCCTCAGACACTTGACACTTACTAGCTGTGTGACCCTGGGCAAGTCACTTAACCCCCATTGCACCACAAAGAAAAAGAAAAAGAAAAACTGCCTGTTCATATTCTTTGACCATTTATCAAAAGGGAAATAGCTATTATACTTATAGATTTTGGTAAATTCCTTATATATTTTGCATATGAAAAATTTATCAAAGAAACTTGTTGTAATAATTCTCTCCACTTACCTATTTCCTTTCTATTTTTCTTACTACATTAGAATTGTTTATGCAAAACTTTTTTGAATTTTTGCATACTAAAATTTTCTATTTTTTATTTTGTGATCTTCTCTATCACTTGTTTAGTCACTTGTTTTTTCCCATCCATAAATTCAAAAGGTATTTTTCTTGCTTTTCTGATTTGTTTATGACCTTTTTTGTCTGTCAGGTATCCATTTGAAGTTTATCTTTTATGTGTATAGCATAAAATATTGTCCTAAACCTATTTTTTACAATGCTGTCCATTTTTCACAGAAGTCAAACAGTGTGTCTGTATAGTAACTCATTTCGTGGGATTTATCAGCTATTATGCTGCTGTGTTTTCTTCTGTATGCTTGGTTACTAATCTATTCCATGAATCAGTTCTTTCTTTTTTAATAACTGATAAATCACTTTAATGATTACTTCTTTCTAATACCATATAATGATACACTTTGTTCCTTCTCACTTTTTCATTTTTGCCATTGAATTCTTTTTTTCTTTTATTTTGGGGGGTGGGGGGGTAAGTGACTTGCCCAGGGTCACACAGCTAGTAAGTGTCAAGTGTCTGAGGCTGGATTTGAATTCAGATCTTCCTGAATCCAGGGTGGTGATTTATCCACTGCACCACCTATCTGCCCTTTGCCATTGAATTCTTAAGAATTTGTTCTTCTACATGCATTTTTTATTATTATTCACCTAAAATATGCTTTTGGGAATTTAATAGGTATTTTTTCTTCAACTAGATTTGTCCAAGTCTTTGTGATCCCATTTGGGGTTTTCTTGGCAAAGACAATGGAGAGGTTTACCATTTCCTTCTCTAGCTAATTTTACAAATAAGTAAATTAAGGCAAACAGGGTTATGTGACTTACCCAGGGTCACAAAGTTAGTAAATGCCTAAGGCCAGGTTTGAATTCATATCCTCTGGACTCTAAGGCCAGCATTCCATCCACTGGACAACCTAGCTGGTCCTTGATAGGCATATAACTAAATAAATAAACTAATTTAGGCGATATTTGATTAATTTTTCTTTAAGTACTTAGATGACATGCTATTTTGTGCATGTGTATTAAGTATTAATCATCTATGGTGCATTTAAACATAATGTAATTTCCCAGTTTATCTCTTTTTAATCACATCAATATTTATTATAGCCTTATTTGAAATCATTACTACAATTGTTTTTTTTAATTCATCTTAAGCTTAATCATAATTGATTTTATTCCAGATTCTTATTGTAACAATGTATGAATCTCTGTGTTTCAAGTATATTTCTTGTAAGCAGCAGATTGTTGGGTTGTTTTCTAAATTATTCCGCTATCCTCTTCTATTTTATCAGTGACTTGGTCCTATTCATATTCAGATTATAATCACTAAATGTGTACTTCTTTCTGTCCCGTCATTTCATAATTTTCCTTTCTTTTCTCCCACTCCCCTCTTTACACTTAAGAAAAAGATGCTATGAGAGGGAATTTGCCTGACCTTTGTAATCTTAAAAGTATAGTAGCTTCTCCTCTTTGATGCAGCTCTTATATATGATCTTGCTTCACCCAAGTTCCAAGGTTTTTTACTCTTTCTTACTTTCCTTTTAATCTACCTTCTTCTGTTTCTCCTTCCAATATTTGAGTTGATTTTATCAATGACTACTCCTGTACCTATTCTGATCTCCCTCTTACAACCATCTCTGCTACTCCTTTCTCCCTGTCTCCTTCCTTAAACTCTATTGTATAACATGTTTATATGCTGAAATCAATCTGTGTGCACTTGTGTGTGTCATGGTATTCAATTTTCTTTTATCTCATTCAGATGAAAGTACAAATCAAGAGATATCTACTCCTTTCTTCATAACAATAATTCTTCATCTTATGAACCTCTTATCTGATGATTACTTCCTTCCAAAGACTGTTCTATTGGCTTTGCTGAAGCTGGTATTGGGCTCTGTTGGAAGACCTCGAAGCTGCTCTTTAAAGTTGGGTTCCTATAGTTAGGGAAAGTTCATACTAAGTTGTTTGGCACAAGCATAGGGTATTGGGCTAGACATGCCCAGAACACGCAGAAGTGGTTTTCCCCCCATTGGCTTTTCCAGCCATGTGCCTCAGGGGAAGCTTGAGCTGGACTAGGCTTGGTATCCATTTGGTTCAAGCAGAGCGTGCTATAGCTACATGGAAGGTTCAAGGGAACAACTATGCTCTGACCACAGACCCAAGTTCATTCTCATCTAAGATTCCTGCAAAAATCAAGTCCAACCTTATGACTTTCCAGATGGGGTTGAGTATTCTAGAGGTGGGTCTTTCTCTTACTGGAGTGGTCCATCTTGAAGCCTTTACTATTTATATGGGATCTAGCAATAATCTGTCTCAGGATTTCACCATCTTCCCACTGGAGTATTTTTATGAGGCTGTTGATACCTTGGATTTCTCCCACCAAAAAGTTTCTTTTCATCTCCTTTAAGCATCTGTCTATTGGTGAATGACTTATTGTATAATATATGGCCTTATACATGCTTCTTTTAAATCTTAGATATGACATTTATTAGAAAAACTTGCTGCAAAGATTTTTCCCAATTACTCATTTGTCTTCTAATTTCAATTTCATTAGACTTGTTTATGCAAAACTTTTTAAAAAATTTATATAATAAAATTTCCCATTTTATCTTCTATAATTCTTTTATCTTTTTACGGTTATGAATTCTTCATGTATCCATAGATCTGAAAGGATATTTCTTCCTTGTTCTTCTAATCTGTTTATGATGTCATCTTTTATGTAGAAGTCATGCATGCATTTGCAGTTTCTCTTGATCTAGAAGTATATATGCATGTGTGTATATATGTAAAAGTGTGTATATGCATACTCATATTCATGTACATGTACACATTTGAGATCTTGCAAGAAAGTAATCATTGAAACAAAAAGAAATAAACCATCATAAAAAAATTTTAAGAACATCCAATTTACTTTTTTTTACTGTTGAATAGAATTTTATTTTCCAAAATATATATAAAAACAAATTTTAACATCAATTTTTTAAAACTTTGTGTTCAAACTTCTCTTCTTCCCTCCATTCCCACCTCCCACCCACCAGCACTCAAACAATTCAAAATAAGTTATACGTGAGAAGTCATGGAAAAATTCCCATATTATCAAGTCCTGAGAGAAAACAATCAGATTAAGGAATTGTCAAAGAGGAAAAGAAAAAAAAATTTAAATGTGTTTCCATCTGTTTTCAGATACTATCAATTCTTTCTCTGCAGATGGGCTGCAATCTTCATAAGTCCTTCAGGGTTATATTGGATCACTGCCTTGCTGAAAATAACCACATGCTTCCAAGCAGATCATCCCCCACTATTGCTGTTATTTTCTATACAGTATATTTCATTCTGCTTCAGTTCATGTAGGTCTTTCCAGGTTTTTCTGATAGTATCCTGTTCATCATAACCTGCATATAGTACCTTAAGCTTGACAGAGAATTTACTTTTAAATTTTTTTCTAATTGCATGTAAAAACAATTTTTAACATTTGTTTTGTCTTTTTAAATTTTGAGTTTTTAATTATCTCCCTGCCTCCACATTCCACCCCATTGAGGAAGCAAGCAATTTGATATAGGTTATAAATGTGCATTCATACAAAACATATTTGTATATTAGTCATATTGTGAAAGAAAACACAGCACCCCCCTCCAAAAAAGGAAAATACAGAAAGTGGGGGAAAAAAGTAGTCTTTAATCTGCATTCAGACTTGATCAGTTCTTTCCCTGAAAGTGAATAATATTTTTCAACATAAATACTTCACGATTGTCTTAGATCACTGTATTGCTGAAAATAGCTAAGCCAATCACAGTTGATCATAATACAATGTTCCTGTTACTATGCACACTGTTCTTCTGGTTCTTCTCACTTCATTTTGGTATCACTTCATGTAATTTTTCCAGATTTTTCTAAAAACATCCCGCTCATCATTTCTTATACCACAATAGTATTCCATCATAATCATTTTGGCCACCACAAAGTGTTACTATAAGTATTTTTATACATATAGGTCCTGTATTTTTAAAAAAATATATCTTTGGGGGCAGCTAGGTGGTGCAGTGGATAAAGCACCAGCCCTGGATTCAGAAGGACTTGAGTTCAAATCCGCCCTCAAACACTAGACACCAGCTGTGTGACCCTGGGAAAGTCACTTAACCCCCATTGCCCAGCCCCCCCAAAAAAAATCTTTGGGATACAGACATAGTAGTGGCATTGCTGTGTCACAGGGTATGCGTAGTTTTATAGTCCTTTGGGCATAGTTGCAAATTGCTCTACAGAATAAATGGATCAGTTTGCAGCTCCATGAACATTGCATTAGTGTCCCAATTTTTCCACATCCCATCCAATATTTGTTATTTTCCTTTTTTTGTCATATTAGCCAATCTGATAGATGCGAGAGGGTACCTTAGTGTTGTTTTAAATTGAATTGTGCTAATCAATAGTGATTTAGAGCATTTTTCCTATGACTTTGATTTCTCTTTCAGAAAACTGCCTGTTCATATCCTTTGACCATTTATCAATTGAGGAATAACTTGTATATTTATAAATTTGATTCAGTTTCTATGAATTTGAGAAGTGAGACCTTTATCAGAGAAACTTGCTATAATTTTTTTCCTACTTTTCTGCTATCCTTCTAATCTCAGCTGCCTTCCAATTTTTTTTACTGTAGAAGCTGCTAAATCTTTTGTCATCTTGACTGTGGACCCATGATATTTTAACTGTCTCTTTCTGACTCCTTGCAGTATTTTCTCTTCAACTAGGAATTTAGCTATAAATTCCTGGGAGTTTCTGTTTTGGGATTGCTTTCATGAGGTGATCAGTAGATTCTTTCCATTTCTATTTTACTCTCTAGTTCTGGGATATAAGGTTGGTTTTTCTTAATATTTTCATGAAGTATGATGTCTAGGCTCTTTTTATATCATGGTTTTCAGGTAGTCTAATTCTTAAATTGTCTTTCTTCCATCTATTTTCCTAGTTTGTTGTTTTTTCAATAAGATATATTCTATTTTTTTTTCATTCTTTTGATTTTGTTTCTTGATAACTCTTGGAGTCAATAGCTTCCTCTCACCCAGTTCTAGTTTTTAGTGTGTTATTTTATTCAGTGAGCTTTTGTACCTCCTTTTCCACTAGGCCAATTCTACTTTTTAAGGAGTTCTTTTCTTACATATTTTTCCATTTGGTCAATTCTGCTTTTTAAGGTGTTGTCTTCAGTGGATTTTTACTCTTCTTTTACTGTTTGGCTTGTTCTGTTTTTAAAGTGTTATTTTCTTCAGTATTTTTTTCTGCCTCCTTTACCAAGCTGTTGACTCCTTTTTCAATTTTTTTTTCAATTCAACATTTATTAAGCACTTATTTCAAAATACTTTGGAGAGTTACAGAGATTGATAAGCTATAACTAGTATCCTCCCTAGTAGAGAACAATCATTCCTATGCAAATTCATGCGACACAAGATTGAATACAATAAGCCAGAGGTTCTTAATCTTTTTGTGTCTTTTTTCATTTTTTTTAATATTTAGAATTTTCCCAAATTACATGCAAAAACAAATTTTAATATCAGTTTTTAAAACTTTGTTTTCCAAATTCTCTTCCTCCTTCCCTCCCTCCCCACCACCCTAAAGAATTTAAGCAATTCAATAAGTTATACATGTGAAGTCATGCAAAACATTTCCATATAGTTCAGGTTATGAAAGAAAGCAGACAAAAAACTTTAGAAAAAGGAACAAATGAAAAAAATATGCTTCAATATGTATTCATATACTATCAGTTCTTTCTCTGTAAATGGATTACATTTTTTCATAAATCCTTCAGAGTTGTCTTGGTTCATTGTATTGCTCAAAGTAACTAAGTCATTCACAGCAGATCATCTTGCAATATTGCTGTTATTTGGTATACAGTACATTTTGCTTTGCATCAGCTCATGTAAGTCTGTCCAGGTTTTTCTGATAGCATTCTGCTCATTACTTCTTATAGCACAATAGTTTTCCATCATAATCTCAGCCCATAATTTGTTCAGCCATTCCTCAATTGATGAGCATCTCCCCAATTTTGAATTCAACTTTTTCAGCTCTTTTTTGGATACCAACTTAGTAATGGTATTTCTAGGTCAAAGAGTATGCATGATTTTATAGCCCTTTGGCCATAGTACCAAATTGTTCTACATAATATTTGAATCAGTTTACAACATTTACAAGAGTGTATTAATGTCTCATTTTACCCATATCCCCCATGCCATTTGTCATTTTCCTCTGCTGTCCTATTATCCAATCCAGTGGGTATGAGGTAGCACCCAGAAATTGCTTTAACCTGAATCTCTCCAATCAATAGTGAGTTAGAACATTTTTTTTTCCATATGGCTATAGGTAGCTTTGATTATTTCATCAGAAAACTTCATGTCTTTTGATAATCTATCAATCCAGGAATGGCTCTTATTTTAACCAATTTGACTCAGTTCTCTATGTGTTTGAGAACTGAGGCCTATCAAACAAACTTGCTTCAATTTTTTTTTCACAATTACTATTGCTAACTGTATTTCCTTCCATCCAATTCCCTCCCTATGACATTTATTATATTTTCTATCTTCTTTCACCTTATCCCTCCTCAAAAGTGTTTTGCTTCTGACTACCCCCTCCCCCAATCTGCCCTTCATTATTTCACCCCCTCCCCCTTACCCCCTTCCCTTCCTACTTTCCTGCAGGGTAAGATAAATTGAGTGTGTATGTTATTCCCTTCTTGAGCCAATTCTGATTAAAGTAAGGCTCACACACTCCCTCATATCTCCTCCATCTTCCCCTCTACTCCATAAGCTTTTCTTGCCTCTTTTATGTGAAATTCTTTACCCCATTCCACCTCTCCCTTTCCCTTTCTCCCCACACATTCCTCTCACCACTTAATTTTATTTTTAAAGATATAATCCCTTCATATTCAACTCACACATATGCCCTCTGTCTACATATACTCCATTCAACTGCCCTAATAATTAGAAAGTTCCTATGAGTCAGAAGTATCATCTTCCCATGTTGTAATGTAAACAGTTTAACCTTTTAACATCCCTCATAATTTCTTTTTCCTGTTTACCTTTTTATGCTTTTCTAGGGTTTTGTATTTGAAAGTCAAATTTTCTATTCAGCTCAGGTCTTTTTATCATGAATGCCTGAAAGTCCTCTCTTTCACTGAATGCCCATTTTTCCCCTGAAGTTTTGATGGGTAGGTGATTCTTGGTTGTAATCCCAGTTCCTTTGCCCTCCAGGATGTCATATTCCAACTCCTCTGATTCTTTAATGTAGAAACTACTAGGTCTTGTGTTATCCTGACTGTAGCTCCACAATATTTGAATTGTTTCTTTCTGGCTGCTTGCAATATTTTCTCCTTGACATGGGAGTTCTGGAATTTGGCTATAATATTCCACCTATCCTCTCCCAACAGATATCCTAAAATAAAAAAAATCCCAAGAATATTATAGCCAAATTCCAGAACTCCCAGATCAAGGAGAAAATGCTACATGCAGCCTGAAAATGAATTCTGAAGTGGCAGAACCAATAAATGGATATGGTGAAACAAGTCTTTAGCCGAAGGCAACTAAGGTGAGAAAGAAGGATCTGTCTCACATGGGTGAAAGTGGGGCATAATCATGCCAACATACTTTGGAGATGACTGAATCAGTGGTGGTATCTTCCAGAGCTTTTGTTCCACAGACAGAAAGGAGGTTAAACAATTCATCATAAGGAGATTAAATCCCTGTGTTTTCTTTCACAATATGACTAATATGGAAATATGTTTTGTATGACTGCATATTTATAACATATATCTCATCAGAATTGGCTCAAAGAGAGAACAATATACACACACAGTTGGGTATAGAATCCTATCTTACCCTATAGGGAAGTAGAAGGTAAAGGAGATAAGAAAAGATGGGAGACACTGATAGAAGGGAGGGCAGATTGAGGGAGGCTGTGGTAAGAAGGGAAAAAATGGTGAAGAGGGACAAGCTGAAAGGAGAGACAGAGACAGACAGAGACTAAATAGAGAAACAGAGACAAAGTCAGACACACACAGAGAAGGATAAATGGATAAACAGGGAAAAGAGAGAATGGAGGGAAAAAGGCAGGTAGGAATCATAACTATGAATGTGAATGGGATGAACTCATACATAAAACAGAAGTAGATAACAGGGTGGATTAAAAAACAGAATCTTAAAATATTTTGTTCACAAGAAACACATTTGAAGCACAGTAATATGCACAGAATAAAAGGGGCTAGAGCTGAATCTATTATGCTTCAGGTGAAGTAATCCCCTCCCCAAAAAAAAAGCAGAGATAGCAATCATGATCTCAAATAAAGCAAAAGTGGTTGGGAGGTGGAGCCAAGATAGTGGAGGAAAGACAGTAACCTCTTGGAGCTCCCCACATGATCATGCCCCAAACCTGCAAATAATGGCACAAGACAAGGAGCAACAGAACTCACAAAAGACAGAGTGAGATCACTTTTCAGCCAAAGACTGCTTAGAAGGATGACAAGAAAGGTCTGCTGTACTAGGGTGGGAGTGGAGCCCAGCCCTGTGGCTATGCCAACATAGATCCAACCCTAGGGAAACTGTGCCAGAGAAAGGAGCCTCCAGAACCTCTGAATTGGCTGCAGCAGTGTCTTCTTCTAGAATTCAGCTCACAGTCTGGTGAGAGGGTCAAGCGGTTGGCTGAGGGGAGATTACAGGGGCCTCTGCTGGTACTGAGATGGAACTCGGTTGTTTTGCCCATGCTGGCAACCAGGAAGCATTCTTGAGTGGCAGTGTCCCAGGTTGGGGAGGGGCACAGGCTTTCCTGGAGCTTGCAACCACATTGAAATAATTTTGTTTCTGGGTTAAAGAGCAAGCAAGCCTGTGGCTATTTACAGATCAGAGCACAGGCCAGGTGAGTGCAGAAAGTGCCTCTCCTTAAATCATACCACCCAGAACTGCCAGAAGTTGGGTCAGTGCATCCTGGAAGCAGTGCTCTACTTCAAGGAGTTAAAAGTCAAGATTTAAGCTATCAATACGAACAGAGAGAAAAATAATGCCAAGCCTAGAAAGTTTCTATGGTGACAAGGAAAATCAAAGTATACCCTCAGAAGAAGATAAAGTGAAATCCAAAGCTTCCAAGAAAAATATTAATTGGTCTCAGGCGATAGAAGCACTCAAAAAGGACTTTGAAGATAAAGTAAATAGGTAGAGGAAAAAATAAGAGTGGTGCAGGAAAGTCATGAAAAAAGTCAACAGTTTAAAAAGTCAAATGGAAAAGCTCTCTGAAGAAAATAATTGCTTAAGAAATAGTATCAAACAAATGGAAGCTAATGACTTTATGAGAAACCAAGACACAATAAAGCAAAACCAAATGAATGAAAAAATTGGGGGAAATGTGAAATATCTGCTTGGAAAAACAGCCAACCTGGAAAATAGATCCAGAAGAGATAATCTGAAAATTACTGGACTACCTGAAAACCATGATCAAAAAAAGAGTTTAGACATTATCTTCCAAGAGATTAGGGAAAATTGCCTTGATATTCCAGAAGCAGAAGGTAAAATAGAAATTCAAAGAATCCACCGTTCACCTCCTGAAAGAGATCCCAAAATGAAAATTTCCAGCAATATTATAGCCAAATTTCAGAGCTCCCAGGTCAAGGAGAAAATATTGCAAGCAGCCAGAAAGAAACAATTCAAGTACTGTGGAGCTGCAGTCAGGATAACGCAAGATCTGGCAGCTTCTACATTAAAGGATCACAGGGCTTGGAATATGATATTCCAGGGGGCAAAGGAATTGGAATTACAACCAAAAATCACCTACCCAGGAAAACTGAGTATAATCTTTTGGGGGGGGGAAATGGGACTTCAATGAAAAAGAGTACATTCAGGCATATGTGATGAAAAGACCTGAATTAAAGAGAAAATTTGACTTTCAAATACAAGACCCTAGAGAAGCATAAAAAGGTAAATAGGAAAAAGAAATTATAAGGGATGTTAAAAGGTTGAATTTTTTATATTCCTACATGGGAAGATGATACTTCTGACTCATAAGAACTTTCTCATTGTTAGGGCAGCTGAAAGGAATAAATTTAGACAGAGGGCATAGGTGGGAATTGATTATGAAGGGATGATATCTGTAAAATATTTATTTTTTGTTTATCTGTTTTTGTGGGGCAGTCAGGGTGGGGTGGTATACCCAGGGTCACACAGTTGTGGAGTGTCTTATGTCTGAGGCCAGGTTGGAGCTTGGGTCCTCCTGGGCCCAAAGTGGCTGCTTTGTCCACTGTGTCACCTAGCTGCCCCATGATGACAACCTTAAAATAAAATTAAGGGGTGAGAGGACTGCACTGGAAGAAAGGGAAAGAGAAGGGTGGCATGGGGTAAAGTATCTCACATAAAAGAAGCAAGAAAAAGTTTATGGAGTAGAAAGCAAGATGGGGGAGGATCAGGGGAGTGAATAAGTCTTACTCTCATCAGAATTGGCTCAAAGAGGGAATAGCATACACAGTCAGTTGGGTATAGTAATATATCTTGCCCTGTGGGGAAGTAGGAAGGGAAGGGAATAAGGGGGGAGGGACAAAGGAAGGGAGGGCAGATTGGGGGGAGGGACAGTCAGAAGCAAAACACTTTTGAGGAGGAATAGGGTAAAAGAAGATAGAAAATTGACTAAATATTATGGGTAGCAAATAGAATGGAGGGAAACACAGTTAGCAATAGTAACTGGAAAAAAATTGAAGCAGAGTCAAGAGCAATGTAGGATGAGGATTGATGATGATGATGATGATGATGATGGGGGTGGTGGTACTTACTTTGCTAGGCTATTGTGAAAAAAATTCTGTCAGGTATAAATTATTATATAAATGTTTAGCTATTATTGTTGTAATAATCAACTTCACAGGTGTTTTGTAAGGAAATTTCCCTTTAAAGTATTATATAAATGTATTTTATTATAAAAAAAAAAAGATGAGCAGGATGCCATCAGAAAAACCTGTAAAGACTTACGTGAGTTGATGCAAAGTGAAATGTACTGGATACAAAATAATAGCAATATTGTAAGATGATCTGCTATGAATGACTTAGTTATTTTCAGCAATCCAATGATCTAAGACAACTCTGAAGGACTTATGAAAAATGTAATCCATCTACAGAGAAAGAACTGATGATAACTGAATACAGATGGAAGTATATTTTGTTGTTGTTAGTACCTTTTTGTAAAGTTTTTTTTTTTGTCTGCTATGTTTTGCACGACTGCACATGTATAACTTATATTGTTGAATTGCTTGAGTTCTTAAGGGGGGAATAGGGAGGAAGGATGAGAATTTAGAACACAAAGTTTTAAAAATTGATGTTACAATTTGTTTTTACATATAAGGTGGGGGAAATTCTAAATTTATTTATTAATTAATTTGATTCAAATAAAGCAAAAGCAAAAATAGATCCAATTAAAAGAGATAAGGAAGGAAATTATATCTTGTTAAAAGTTACCATAGATAATATAGTAATATGCACACTAAATATATATGCATCAAATGGTATAACATCCACCTTTTTAAAAGAGAAATTAAATTTAAAAGAGTTACAGGAGGAAACAGTAAAATTACGCTAGTATGGGATCTCAACTTTCCCCTCTCAGAACTAACAACAAAATAAGCAAGCAAGAAGTGAAGGAGGTAAATCAAATTTTAGAAAGTTAAATATGATAGGCCTCTGGAGAAAATGGAATGGAGATAAGAAAGAATATACCTTTTTTCTCAGTGATACATGGCACCTACACAAGAAAATTGACCATGTACTAGGATATAAAAACCTCACAATCAAATGAAGAAAGGAAAAAATACTAAATGCATCTTTTTCTTATCATAATGCAATAAAAATTATATTCAATTAAGGGTCATGTAAAGATAGACCAAATATTAAGTGGAAACTAAATAATCTAATCCTAAAGAATGAGTAAGTCAAAGAACAAATCATAGAAATAATCAGTAATTTCATTAAAGAGAATGGCAATAATGTGACAACCTACCAAAATTTATGAGATGCAGCCAAAGCAGTACCTAGGGGAAAGTGTATATCTCTAAACACTTAAATCACTAAAATAGAAAGGGAGTAGCTCATTTAATAGGACATAGAACCGAAAAAAAAAAACCAAACTAGAAAAAGAACAAATTAAATCCCCACTTAAAGACTAAATCAGAAATCCTAAAAAACAAAGGAGAGATTTGTAAAATTGAAAGAAAGAAAACTATTTAACTGAATAAAACTAGGAACTAGTTTTATGAAAAACAATAAAATTGATAAACCTTTGGTTTGTTTTATTTTAAAACAGAAAGAAGAAAACCTAATAGCAAGTATCAAAACTGACAAGAGTGAATTCATCACCAATGAAGAGGAATTTAAAACAAAAGTTAGGAGCTATTTTGCCCAATTATATGCCAAACAATCTCACAATCTAAGTAAATTGGATATTTACAAAAATACAAATTGCCCAGATTAACAGAAGAGGAAATAGAATATTTAAATAGCCCCATCTTAGAAAAAGAAATTGGACAAACTATCAATGCCCTACATAAGAAATACTCCCCAGGGTTGGATGGAATCATAAATGAATTTTACCAAACATTTAAAGAACAATTAATTTCAATAATATTTAAACTATTTTTTAAAATAGGTGAAGTGGTTAGTCTACCACATTCCTTTTATGACATAAATATGGTGCTGATATCTAAACCAGGAAGAGCCAAAATAGAGAAAGAAAACTATAGAAAAATTGTCCTAATTAATATTGATGCAAAAATTTCAATAAAATACTAGCAAGGAGATTACAGGAATATAACATATTATAACACATATAACAAGAATATTTCAAGATCATACACTATGAGTAGGTAGGATTTCTGCCAGGTCTGGTTCAATATTTGGAAAAGTGTCACCAATATCACCACTATTGGGGCAGCTAGGTGGCTCAGTGGATAGAGCACTGGCCCTGGATTCAGGAGGACCTGAGTTCAGATGCGGCCTCAGACACTTTACACACTTACTAGCTGTGTGACCCTGGGCACTTAACCCCAATTGCCTCACCAAAAAAACAAAACAAAACAAAACAAAACATCACCACTATTATTCAATATTATGCTAGAAATGTTAGCTATAGCAATAAAAAAGGGGAAAAAAATCAAAGGAATTATAATAGACAATGAGGAAACAAAACCTATCACCCTTTGCAGATGGTATACTTAGAGAATTTTAAAGAACCAACTAAAAAACTAGCTGAAATAATAAACAACTTTAGCAAAATTGCAGAATAGAAAATAAACCTACATCCATCATCAGCATTTCTATATAGTACCAACAAAGTCTAGCTGCAACAGATAAAAAGAGAAATTACATTTAAAATAACTATAAATAATATAAAATATTTGGGAGTCTACCTGCCAATACGAACCCAGGAACTATAGGAACACAATTACAAAACACTTTTCACATGAATAACATGGAAAATATTAATTGCTCATGGGTAAGCTGAACCAATAAAATAAAAATGACAATTCTACATAACTTATTTATTGAGTTTCATTCCCATCAAACTATCAAAAAGTCATTATATAATGCTAGAAAAAATCATAACAAAATTTATCTGAAAGAACAAAAGGTCAAGAATAGCAAGGAAATTAATGAAACCAAATGTGAAGTAAGTTTACCTAGCCATACCATTTCTCAAACGGTATTGTAAAGCAATAATTATCAAAACAACATGGTACTGGGACAGCTAGGTGGCACAGTTGATAAAGCACTGGCCCTGGATTCAGGAGGACCTGAGTTCGAAGCCAGCTGCAGACACTTGACAATTACTAGCTGTGACCCCGGGCAAGTCACTTAACCCTCATTGCCACACCAAAACAAACAAACAAACAAACAAACAAAAAAATAAACATGGTACTGGCTAAGAAATAGAGTGGCATATCAGTGGAAAAGATAAAGTACAAGACACAGTAGTTAATGACCATTGCAATCTAGTGTTTGATAAACCCAAAGATCCCAGCTTTGTGGACATAAACTCACTATTTATCAAAGACTGCTGGGAAAATAGAAAAATAGCATGGTAGAAACTAGGTATAGACCATCTTATACCACATACCAAAATGAGGTCAAAATGATGAGAGAAATACTATATTCATATCTGAGCTGCAACTCATCCTGTGGCAATGGGTTACTTAAGGCTCTTTGAGCTTCATAATATCTCTTATGTACAAAATGATAATAATAATATTTGCACTGCCTACCTTGCAGAGTTGAATATATTTCTTATACTGAGGTCCAATATTCTGGTACTTTGGTGCACATTCTGGTGTGTGTTCTTTAAGAAGCCCATATTAATTACCTGCCATTCACTGGGAACATTATTTTTAGGTGAATTCTGATGTTTTTATGTACAAATGTGTTCTCTATGCATGGTAGTAAGTGGATATTTGGTAGATTTTGTTGCAAGGATAGTAATAATTCCATGGAACATATTTAAACCCCAAAGTATTAATTAATGGTTTTAAACAGTGTACAAAATACACTTATGTGTCATAAGGCATCTGGTAGGCCTAGAATAAGGAAGACCCGAGTTCAAAGCTAGCCTCAGTCACTTTCCAGATGTGTGAACCTGGACAAGTCACTTGACAAAAGGATTCACTGGAGAAGGCATGACAAATAACTCCAGTATCTTTGCCAAGAAAACCCCATGAAAAACAATGGTCCATGGAGTAATGAAGAGTTGGATATGACAATGACTAAGCAACAACAAAATTTAGGTGACATTAATGAGTGTTTTACATTTATTCTTTATTCTTCATTTCAAAGGTTGATCAACTTTGGCATGTTTCATTAAACATATTTTAACTGAAAGCTTTTAAATTATTTGTAATTGTATTCTTAGTCATTAAAACCCTCACAAGTTAGCCTAACAGGAGTATAACTAATTTATGATCCCCAGGACATTTGGGGATTTCTGGTCAAGATGGCTACCTTCCTAGATGCAAGTTGCCCAGGAACCCCATATATATCCCAACAAAAAAGGGGGGAATTTGCAATAGACTAAATAGTGGTCAAGAAAGCTAGTGGAAAATTAGAGTAAATTAATTCTTCCACCCCAGAACTTCACAAAAAGCAGTCAGAAGTCCATGGGCCATAGGAAAGGGTACAACCAGCAAAGCCTCCCTGAAGAAGTCCCATGGTCATTGGAAACACTTGTCAAGGGGCTCTCAGAAACCTTGGGAAGTCGCAGTGATCATTGGGGGGGGGGGGCGGTGTGACAACAACCAGGATAAATTTAGTTCTGTCCAAGACACCAAGGAGGAAGAAGGAAATAACCATTTGTATGGCACCTACTATGTACCAGACACTATGCTAAATACTTTTTACAATTATCTCAGAGATCCCTAGCACTCAATAATGATACACCAGAGAAAGCCCTGAAGATCTGGCAGATAAACCTCAAAGTTCCATGGGAAGTTCCCAATACGGTAACTACACTTAGCCAGGTCAGATTAGCATCTTTTAAAAAAATGAATTACAGTTCTTTGTCTCTGAACCATCTTAGCAAGTCAGATTTTTCCTAATGGTTTCATCATTTGAGGGTTGTATAAGACCAAAAAACAATTATGGGGATTTCAGTATCCCAGTTAAGGCAGAGATTATGATTGACATGTCTGAAGACAAATGAAGACAAAGATGGATTAACAGAAGACATCTAACTTTAAAAGAACAAAAAGTAGTCATAGTATGCAAATTGTTCTCAGAAATTGAGAAAGCACCCTACCAGAATCCTTTAATGAGACAAATATAGTCCTAATACCCATAGCAAGGAAGGAAAAAACACAGAACTATAGATCAATATAATTAATGAATATGGACTCAAAATTTTAAATAAAATCCTGTCAGACTACAGAAATATATTGTCAATACACACAATCATATACGGCTTTGTGTGTGTATAACCAATAATCATGCTCCAATAGGTAAGGTATCAAAGGATATGAACAGTTGCCAAAAGAGGAATTGCAAAATATTAAGAATGACATGAAAGATTGTTCCAAATCAGTAATAGTAAGACAAATGAAAAGCCACACACTGAGGTTTCATCTCATGAACTTCAAACTGGCAAAAATGGGAATAGTTAATTCTAAGGGGGTTGTGGGGAACTAGGCACACCGATGTATTGTTAGTAAAGCTGTGAATCAATATTATTATTTTGGAAAGAAATTTGGAATTAGGCAAATAAAGTACCTAAAAGTTCATTCCCTTTGCCCCAGGAATTCCATTACTATGTTTTATATTCCCGATAATCCTTTAATTAAGAAAAAACAGTCTTAATATAAACCAAAATATTTGTAGCAGTACTTTTGTGATAAGAAAGCACCAAAAAGAAAAAAATGACCATTGACTATGGAATGGCTATATGAATTATGGTATATGGATTGTGTAATTTAAGATTCTAAATGTGGATTCTAATCTCTTCCCCCAGTTTTGGGGGAAACTGACTAAAATCACTGGTAAAACGAGTTTAGGTTTTTAAGGGTTTATTGAAAAATAGAAAGAAAAAGATTGAGAACAGAATTCCAACAGCCTGGCATTCCTATCTTTCCTCAAATTTCCTGTGAAGTCCTCTGCCGCCACCACCACCATCAAGTCAGGAACCCAAAAGCGTGAGAGCTCTCCGCACAGGCTCCCTTTCCTCCTTCCTGTCTCCTCCTAGAAAATAGGAGGCTCCTCAAGCTGATTGGCTGGTAGCCTTGGTAGATAGCACCCATAAGCAAACGTCATTTCCTGACGCCAAGGAAAAGCCACAATGCCTCTGAGGCATTTTCCTCATGGCGGAGCTTTCCCACAGCAAGTCTCCAGTAGGTGGCATCATTCCAATCATTACAGGATGTAATGAAATATTACTGTATTCTAAATATTAAACAGATGAACATTTTTATCATAGAAGTACAGTAAAAGGATGCTGGGACAGCTAGATGGTATAGTAGATAGAATATGAAGCCTGGAGTCAGGAAGACTCTGCTTCCTAAATTCAAAACTGGTCTCAGACACTTACTAGCTGTGTGATCCCGGGTAAGTCATGTAACCCTGTTTGCCTCAGTTTCTTCATCCATAAAATGAACTGGAAAAGATGGTCGCATACCACTCCAGTATCTTTGCCAAGAAAACCCGAAATGGGGTCACAAAGAGTCAAACATGACTGAAAAACAACTGAACAAGAACAACACAGTAAAAGGAAATCATTGGAATTTGGTTATTAGGGAGGTGACGTGATCAATCAAGTCTGTTTTAGAAAACTTATTTTGTCAATTGACGGGAGGATGGATTAGATTGGGAAGAGATATGAGTCAGGGGGTTAAATTAGAAGAGTCACTACCTCTGAGAGAGGTAATGTAGATCTAAACTAGGGAAGTGGTTATGAGAGTAGAAAGAAAGATCATATGCAGGAGATACTGTGAGAGAGAAAAGAATAGGATTTGTTAATTGATTGTATGATTGGAATAAGTGAGATTGAAAATTCAAAGACAACACTTAAATTACACCTAGGGAACTAAAAGTGCATTCAACAGTAAATTCAAAAGAGGTGTCAGTTTAGGAAGAAAGATTATGAGGTCTATTTTGGATATGTAGAATTTGAAATAACTATAGGGAGTTTATTATGTGAGACTGACTAAAGCTTGGAAGAGAACATACATCATTTGGGGGGTGCGGGGCAATGGGGGTTAAGGGACTTGCCCAGGGTCACACAGCTAGTAAGTGTCAAGTGTCTGAGACTGGATTTCAACTCAGGTCCTCCTGAATCCAGGGTCAGTGCTCTATCCACTGTACCACATAGCTGCCCCCTAACATACATCATTTTTTAAATTTACTATTATTACTTTTTTCTACTTAACATTTTTGTCATTTAGTAATTTTTCAGTAGTGTCTAACTTTTCATGTCCCCATTTATTTTGTTTTATTTTATTATTATATTTGGGTGGGGGGAGGGTTGGGCAATGAGGGCTAAGTGACTTGCCCAAGGTCACACAGCTAGTAAGTGTCAAGTGTCTGAGGCTGAATTTGAACTCGGGTCCTCCTGACTCCAGGGCCGATGCTCTATTCACTGTGCCACCTGGCTGCCCCCTTGGTGTTGAATTTAGCCCAGAACTATGGCTCAGAACTGTTAAAAATAGGAAACCTATAGCTCCCTTGCATCTAGCATTTCCTCTCTGTCTCTGTTATGTGCATGAAGAGGATTATTACAATCGACATACTACAGCCACATATTTTGTTAATCAAAATTAAAATGCAAGGTAAATAAATGGTGAGGCTTCCATCCACAGTGGATCCCCTTTACCTTCAGCCAACTCAATCCCCTCTTCCTCACTTGCCTGACTCTGGAGCATTATTCCAGCTTGTAAAAAGCATTAAGGGAGAAGAATTGGTGTCTCTTACCCTTCTCCATCTATTTCACCTTCCTAGTTAGATTCTCAATAGCGTTCAGTCTCACCAGACTTGATGTCTTCCAAACAGTGACCTCATAATTCCAAATGCCACCTAACAACAAGTAATACAGAACAACATACTGCATAATTATAATGCATCCAGATCATTTAGTTGTTGTTCACTCCACCACCACTAAACCTATCTTTTTTTTCCTTTTCTTTTTTTTTTTTTTTTTTTTGTGGAACAATGAGGGTTAAGTGACTTGCCCAGGGGTCACAAAGCTAGTAAGTGTCAAGTGTCTGAGGTCGGATTTGAACTCAAGTCCTCCTGAATCCAAGGCTAGTGCTTTATCCACTGCGCCACCTAGCTGCCCCCATCTGTCTTTTTGAAACAGAACTCTTCTCTCTGGAACTTCTAGGTCACGCCCTATCTTATCCAAGTCTCAATTTTCTCATCTGTAAAATTATAATTGCCTGTATAATGAGAATCAAATAATACAATGCATGTAAAGTACCTTGAAAACTTTAAAATGTTCTCTTAATGTCAACCTTAATAATTATATACCATTTTTAATAGGGGTTAACTGGAGAATGAAAAAGGAAGTCTTCTCATACATGTTCAGTCATATATGTGTCAAAGGAATTTGTTTTTTAAGTCACTAAAATCTGCTCTCCTTTTCAACTGAAAAAGTGATTAATATTATTCCATCCTTTTCCATCAGTTTCCCAAATCCACTAAAAATGCCCAATCAGCATTCTTTTCTGGGATACCCCTGCCAAGTCCACTAAAAAATGTCCAGTCAGCATTTTCACCTAGTGTAGGGAGATGGGTTTACAATAGGAAATGGCCATCACTCATGGAGTAAGTGATTTTTCTGGCCCTAAATGGTCAAAAAGCTTAAAAGGTTGGAAAATTGACATATGTCTTCCCAAGAATCTCGTCTATGAGACTGACTGAACCACACTGTAAGGTAGCAGAAGTTCTTGCATGACCATTAAGCCTTTCTGGCAATATCAACTGATACTGCTTGTATATCTTTGTGTAGAAGAAGGACCTAGTCAATAGGCCTCCTCCCCTCTGCCACCCAAAAAAAGGACCCATTCATCTTGCCATAGGTGGCTGTCATTTTGAGTATTTTCAGGCAGCTTTTTTCAACCTTGGCGGTTTGGGCAACCTGCCAGTAATGAAGATGTATTAAAGCTTAATGCAGCTTAATGTAATAGGTGTCATGTTCATAATTTACCAAAGCTCTTTCTAAAGCATTAAATTCATTTATACTCCTTAAAAGCTACTCAATCCTGGGGCTCAGTTATTTCTTTTTTTTTAAGGATCAAATGATACATAAATTGTTAACATATCCAAACTCATCCATTAGTGCATGTGAAAGCAATAAATGTGCCAAAGTAGCAATAACATGATCGAGGAAAGTCATTGTGGTCATTAGGGCTGAAAGGGTTTCATTTATGGCCTTGGGAAAGAGAAAGAAGACTATAAATGAACCTGGGGAGGAGCCCCCAATGACCAGGATTATGCTTAAAATGGCACCTTATGCTCAAATGAAAATAAGACAAAATGTAGGTTTTAGATTTCATGAAAGATGAAGATAGCTACTTTCCATTTTGAGGCCATTGTTGTCCCTCCCACTCATATTTGCCATTGTTAATTGAAAAGGAATAGATTGATTGGGGATTTGGATCCTCTATGCTAAGTCCCTCCAGAAATGCTGATGGTCTAAGACTAAGGAGACAGAACCTTTTTTTGGAGCTTAGATCTGAGAGGTCAGCAATTATTGATTTCATAAATTCAGATCCAAGTTGTTCTTAGAGCACCTTTTTTGAAAAGGCAGTTTTGTACAAGGAAAGAGTACTGACTTTGAAGTCAGAGGACTTGGGCTTATATCCTGTCTATGACACGGGGCTATATGACGTTAGGGGCAAGTCATAACCTCCCTGATCCTCAGTTTTCTCATCTATAAATTGAAGGGTTGGATTAGATGTCCTCTAAGATACCTTCCAGCTCTTGATCCTAGAATCAAAGACCTTGTCTTTCTTAGGTCTGATCACTGATCCGAGTCATCGTTTCATTATTGACCTACATTCCTCACTGTCTGTTAGTTCAGTGGATTGATCAAATGACTGTGTACCAGAGAACACTGTGATAAGGCAATTGGGAGGCCTAAATTAAATGGATCAAAATAAAGATAAACTAACTATTGGGAATGACTGGAAAACCACCACATAGAAACAATACAACATGTTAGTTGTTTCCTAGCTTTTCAGAACTTTCAAATGATCAGGACCTTATTTGTAGCCAACATTTGCCTGGATATGCTCCCCCCAAATGAATGAAAAAAACACCTTTCAAGTCTACCCAGATAGAAGCATCCAAAATCAAGACTGGATAAGCAATATTGGCTAACTTTCTACTTCTCAAGAAACTACCCTTAATGAGATTCAAGCACTAACCTCTTTAGTTCCCAGTGCAGCTCTAGCCAGATATGAAATTTCACTACCAGATAAGGGGTAAATGAAATCAATCAGAAAGCATTGATTAAGAGACTACTATGTGCCAGACACAGCTAGGTGTAGGGGTTACAAAAGAGTAATAGTCCCCGACTTTAAGAAAAGAGATGTCTTAAATGTATCCAGCCCATCTGTAAAGGACCAAAGATGACCTTTCTTCCAAGCAAGCTAGACAAGATGTCCTCTGCAGTGCAGAGTTGGCATGAATATGCAGTTGGGAGACCAGGGGTCTTCCGCCGAGGGGAGCTTGGGCTGTCTCCACTCTGGAATGCTAACCAAAAGCCAGACAGAACAAGCTCAGATCAGGGAGTAAGTGTATCTAACAACCTCTAATTAAGTCATGTCATGTAGCCGGCTTCACAGGGAGAAAGAAATGCCTACACTAATTGCATTTAGTTCATCTTGTCGCATGCTCCCAATCATAACTGCTAATTCAATTGTACATTCATTCTGCTAGCTCATTGCCATTAAGTACACATTTAATTACTTCAATAAAGGATTAATATGCAGCACACAAAAGGGAGGATGGTGCACTGTGCCAAAACACACAGCTGCCCCACCGTTTAGCCCAGAGATAAAGAAAGAATATCATTTGGGCAGCATAATCTGGCTACAAATACATCATTATTATTTGAACATTCAGGACTTTTATTTTCACGCTTGTTAGTAACCCTCTGCATGCATAGATTTCCTTGGCACCAAAAAGAGCCGTAATGGTCAATTGACAGCTCTCCCATTGTTGTCTCAATCATGCAGCCACCCTGCCATGCAGAGACCCTCCTCCCTTACTCCCCCCCTGGCTTGTAAAGTTGCTCTTATCTCGCCTCCAGGCAGCTACATTACAACATCCTGAGATAAGGGGTCTGGCTTGATATTATTCCTCCTTGTACTGTGCAAAACTGGCATGTATAAAAGAGAGAGAGAGAATAACAAAGCCAGCTCACCCTTATCCATCTCCTCCTCCCCACCCCAACACACACGATCTCTGAGGACAGCCCATCAATTCTGCAGGATGTACACAATCATTATTGTAGGGGAAACAAAAGCTGGTGTCAATTGTGCTATGTTATAAAGCAGTCCCTCAAATTAAAACCATGTACCTAACTGCATCTGATGGCAGAAGCTATTTAGCAGTGATATTTTACAGAAAGGCAATGAAAAGCAATAAGTGCTTTATTTAATGTATCTGTTCAATCCAGCTGCCCCCATGGGCCTTAATAGAAGTTGTCGATCAATGTCAGGCCCTTTGAAATAACTGCACCAGACTGCAATAAACATGAAGGAAAGATAACTAGAGCTACTGATCAGCCTCTTGTTACCTTCCTGGGCTCAGAGATTTGTCATTTTTTTTTGTATTGCTCATAATAGCTAGACTCGATTATCATGCCAGCCAATGTCTGTGGGGAGTAGTTAAGAGCGGGGTTTTAGGAGACGGAGCAAAGTTCAAAAGGGTATAAAAGGAAGAGGAAAGACTAGCAAGAGGTATAAAAAGAGAGGGACAAAGAGAAGAAAGTTTACTCAAGGCACATGTAGAGTCTGATAGGTTTCAACCCCTATGAAGCAGGCATTTGTTATCCTGACATTTGTCTTCTTTCCTCTAGCCAATGATTAGTAGGCCTTGAATTGGGAATAATCAAAAAAGGCAGAAAAAGCTGGTTTCAATGAACTCTACAACCCTTGTTAGCCTAGTGCAGCAGGAAGCCCACGACCAGAGCAGCCCCCAACAAAATATAAGAGACCAAAGGGCAATGGCCAACACTGAGTGTCCTCAGTGGCTACTGCTCTTAGTAACAGCACAGTCACCACCCAGAGCATCTCTGGGAATTAACCATATGGAGTACTTGCACAATGAGTTCAAGTGAAAGATCAGTGGTTTGATTTATCCCACATTTTGCCATTGTGTAAAATCAATAGCCACATGGGCAACATGCACAAGCCTCCTCCTCCTTGCATATATCCTTATCAGATGGGGCCTTTACTGGAGGCAAAGAGAACCTGAGTCCTAAGCCTGTTTTACCATTGACTTGAAATATACTCCCTTCTCTAAGCCTCATTTTCCACGACTACAAGATAGAGTTAACATACTTTATTATGCTAAAAAAAAATATTACTCCCATACTCTATCAGCTTCTTGAGGATGAGGGATATCGCACATTTGTCTTTGTATCTCAGTGCCTAGCATATTGTTAGGCATTTAACAAATACCTTGGGTTGATTAATACAAATCGATGGGGTGTGTGTGTGTGTGTGTGTGTGTGTGTGTGTGTACACAAAGTACAAGTTAATTTTGGGGTAGAGAGACATTAGGAGTTGGATACTTCAGGAAAGACCTCAAATAGCAACTGGTGCCTGACTACAGTTTGATAGAAGCTATTGATTCTAGGAGTTGGAGATGGAGGTGAAGACAGGGGTTTTATTAAGTCTGGGATGCCTTGAGAGAATGTAGCATAGAATGACAGGATGTACATGGGAAGATATGTAGAAGAATGATCTTAGGAAGTTAACATAATTCCATACTGAGCTTTGTTCTCAGAGCATCAACTTCAGAAGTGAATAATGCTGAGTTGTCCTACATGTTCAGTGGCAAACAGATTAACTGGAACAAAAGAAAAAAATAAATATATTCAAACACAATCGATTTTTACAATATTTGACATCTTTAAAATACTTCTGATCTGCAAGGTTCCTTCCTTTTGTTGTAGGTACTTGTGTTACTTGACAACATCGAGTTCATGAGATTTTGACACTTTCTTTAATTTTAATCATAATACCAGTTTTATAACATTAAATACCTTTGATGAAGTTGTTTTTTCTATAATATTAAATACCTTTGATGAACAGTTGATTTTTTTGTCTACCCTAGTTATAATGCATAGGTTTTCTTTTTTTTTCTTTTTTTTGGGGGGTAATGAGGGTTAAGTGACTGGCCCAGGTTCACACAGCTAGTAAGTGTCAAGTGTCTGAGGTGAGATTTGAACTAAGGTCCTGCTGAATCCAGGGTCGATGCTTTATCCACTGTGCCACCTACCTGCCACCTAATGCATAGGTTTTCAATGAAGTTTAAAATCAGGTGAGTTAACAGGCACTTAAAGCATGTTTCTCTCTACTACCTGGATATATTTCTTAAATTTTTGTAATATGTAACATGGTTCAAATTTATAGTACAGTATCCCCTCTACATTTGGGAATTTCTATAATTCAAGAACAATTATGTTCTTTGGTGACACCAATAATATGACTATATTTCTCAGAGTTTATCATTCCTTGATGAAGATAAGACTTACAAGCCCATTGGCAGTAAAATTTTCCCCAAATACTTTTTGGGGTTAAAGTTTTATATTTTAATTAAAATGTCCAGATCTGACTACTCTGTTGGTACAGCATTGAATGGAAAAAAAATATATGTTTCATCACTTTCATCACATCTCACACACACATAGACAAAATCAGTTTCATGCACTTATTGCATATTCTACAAAGAAGGGGAGCATAGTGCACTGAAGACATTGCTTTATCTGGAGCTGGAAAGGCATGGGTTAAAATCTTATCTTTGACACTTTCTAGTATGACATTGGATAAGTCATTTAATGTGTCTGAGTCTCTGTTTCCTCTTTTGTTAAAAGAGGATGTTGTACTAGACAGTCCAGAAGGTCCCTTCTAGCTCTCAAGCTATAATCCTGATTCATTCAAACGTTTATTACATGTTATCCCTTACTTCAAGGACCTTTTTAAATTCTGTTATGCAAACTAGCTTATTAAATTCAAAAAAATATTTTTGTTACCTACCACATTTGCTTCATGCAGCTATCCTCCTCACCTTTCCCAATCTTCAGTATTCCAGTCTTTATACTGTCATGTCAATGGCAAAAGTGTTTTCTTCAGAGCAACACATGGCGACTTTTAATTTTTTAATGGTCTTCTCACTGTTCTACTAACTTTAAGAACTCAGTGACTCACTTTAGAGCAATCAGTGACAAACTCACAGCTGCCAAGACTCTCTGAAGGTTCTTTGTTTACTGAGGATTAGTTAGTCTGTTTGGCAGTAGAATCTTGTCAATTGTTGGTGTCATTTATGATTATCCACCATACTTTCTGTTGTACTTCAGTGAAAGAGATCTGTTTCATTGCATTCTCAAATTATTCCTTGAAATGTTTGATTTCCCATCAATAGCTGTAATAATATCTCCAGCAGTCATTGAAGAGAGCTTCAATGACTTCTTCAAGAGCTACAACTTTTGTACCCCACCCCCCTTAAACTGTATAAAAACAATAGAATATACTTGGCTGACAGAGAACTCACCCTGAATAGCTGCATTTGTTAACCAAAGTTTTCTTAGCTCAAGTGAGCAAAGTCCCTCCTTTCCTAAACAAAGATCTCTTGGGGAGGGGAGGAAGGAAACCCTCTCAATCATGTTTCAGCTGGTTAAGGTCAGACTTTATGAATTAGCCAAATATCTTGGGTTTTTTGTTTGTTTGTTTTTGTTTTTGTGGGGCAATGAAGTTTAAGTGACTTGCCCAGGGTCACACAGTTAGTGTGTCTGAGGCCGGATTTGAACTCAGCTCCTCCTGAATCCAAAGCCGGGGCTTTATCCACTGTGCCACCTAGCTGCCTCTGAATTAGCCAAATGTCAACAGAAGTAGACATTCCTAACCACTTCTATCACAAAATTAAACCATATTATGGTTTCCTATATAATGCACATGTAGGGAAGACATGGAGCTGAGCGATCTAGACTTGTGCGGCTAGGAGTCCTTTTTCCCTCGTTCATGGTGTTCTTACCTGAAAGCTTACTTTAGGGTGAGGGTGAGGTGTTGTTAATAGACAAGTCACTCTCTTGCTGACTGGGCTGGCTCCTTCGAGAACCTGGTGTTTCTGCTTTTGAATCAATCCACTTATGGGCTGAGTAAAGTAGGTCACTCAGCTATTGCTTTATCTCTTCATTGGACTCTGCTGCTGTTGTGCTCCTGACTCCAGGTGCCGGTGGGACCTCTGATGGCTTTGATGGATGTTTCAGTCCCACTCGTCACCAAGGCACTCCCTTCTCAAAATACTCATTCCCTCAAGATCAGAGAAGAATAAACACAAAAGAAACTGTATTCATAGACTCATGGCAGCCAAATAGGAGATAGGGCAGATACTTCTCCTCCCCTATCCAGCTATTTGCAGTACTTGCTTGCCTTGCTGGCTGCCAGGAAAGAAATGGGGGGGGAAAAGGTCTGAGGGAGGAGAATATTAATGTTTTTTTGTATTCTAACTTGGTTTCAGCTTAATGCACCTTGAATCCTTGATTCCTCTGGCTCTGCAGCCAATCTGAAGGCCCATGATCACAGCAGCATCCCCTCAATTACCCATGGCCTCACCCAGCCTCCACACCTGTTTTGGTTGGAAGCAAAGCAGGTATCTGCATATTCTCTGTAAAATGCAGCAAAAAGGACAAATCCAAGTAAGACCTAAGGATCATTCTTGACTAGTCCTCAGGAGCCAATCTTTCTATTATTCAAGCACATAATGTTACTTTTATTATAAGTTAATTACAGCATGAAAATGATCTACATCTCTTTTTTCCCTCTCAGGTTTGTTTCAATGGTTTAAAATGAAGTTTTGAATATCTGCATGCAACCCTGGGGGATGGATGTAGCAATAAAGAAAAATAGCAATATTCTGCTGGATGACAGGATTTAAGGGTTGTAAGGGACTTTAGTGACAATCTAATTCAACCCCTTTATTATTGCAGATAAAAACACTGAAGCCTACAGAGGTTAATTGACTTGCCCAAAATCACCCTGGGAGCAAAGGCATGGCTGTAATTCAAACCCAGTTCTCCTGCTTCCAAACCCATGCCTGTGCTACCACACTCCCCTCTCTCCCTGACAGAGAGCTGAAAATACAGAGGGAAAAGTAAATAAGGAAAATAAAATGGAGTTTTTACAGTTTCTGTATGCTTAAAGATATTTACAAGTCTTCATTTTACTTCTTTTTTTTTCTTTTTTTTTTAGTGAGGCAATTGGGGTTAAGTGACTTGCCCAGGGTCACACAGCTAGTAAGTGTTAAGTGTCTGAGGTCTGATTTGAACTCAGGTACTCCTGACTCTAGGGCCAGTACTCTATCCACTGTGCCATCTAGCTGCCCCTTCATTTTACTTCTAAATGAGTTTTCAATGCTGTGTGAAAATTTAGCAACTACTAGAGAGATATAAAGAATTAACATGGTGACCTAGAATCTATCCCTCTCGAATGTGAGGTCCTGGCAGAAATTATAGGAGAGTTATAAGAAAGATGGGGGTGACATGTTCTAAATCACCATTCAACATGGTGGGGACAAAGCCAGTGTGGGTCAGGGCAGGGCAGGGCATTCTGAACTTTGATTCTATTAAATTGCCTTCCTATGGACTCCTTGGGTTAGATGAAAGGAAGGTTAAAGAATGTCGACACTATCTTTACCTCAGTAGAGAAGTGTGGACAGTGGAAATAGGAAGTCAAATAAATTCTCTGTCAGACTCATAACTGTGCCAATTTGGGGTTTTTGTTTGTTTAATTATGACTATACAATAGGGAGTATTGGGAAGTGATCAGGAAACATCAATAAAAAATTTAATAAATAAAAGTCAAGTTTAAAATGTAGACTGTTATATTTTAACACCAGTTATACCTTTCCCATAAATCTTTACCCATATTTTTGCTCCAGCTCTGCCCGTGGGCCACCAGTGGAGTTAACTAGTGTCTGGGGATTTCATCCCAAGGAGATCCCCTGGCAACTTCTGAGGACACAAATGGCTCAGCAGTGAAAGATGTGTTCTGAGATTATTAGACATCCCCTCTTTTCCCCCTGAATTGGCAGAGCTGCTCACTCGGTGAACCTTAAAAAGGGAAGACCCCCCCCACACACACACACACATATACTCACAATGTGCAAAGTAATACTTTCACAAACCATAATAAATAATGACAAAACTAATTTTTCATTATATTGCTCTTTATTTGGTTGAGTCCCTGGATCCAGAAACCCCAGAGTCCCCTCTTCAGTACAAAGTTCAAATACAATGCTTTCTATTGATTGAGCAAAGCCTTTCTTGTTTGGCATGTGATTATGGCCAGTCCTTGGATACTGAGCTATGGTGTTAACCCATCTGCAAGTCTTCTTTGCATAGATATGACATTGGATGGTGTCAGCAAAAGTCCTGCTAACATCTTTTACCCAGCATGGAACCAGTGAATGTATTTTAAGATTTGGGGATAATAATGGCTCATATTTTTATGGCACCTTTTAAGACAAATGATTTCCCATTGATTTTCCATGCCTACTGGGTTAAATTTTTTTGCTTCTCCCTTGCATTTTCAAAGCATTTATTTGTGAATCCATACCTCCAAGTAGCCCTGCCACGGGAACATAGATAGGGGAGACAGACTGCACAATTCTCTATGAATAAACCAACAGCACTAAACTCCCAGATAAAGCCACATCTATTTGGCATGGGGGCTCCAGCCACTGCTGGGCACTCAGAAGCAATCACCAGCAATACCTGGAAGAGAAAGTGAAATTTAGCAGAGCTCCAGGACAAATCCATTCCCCAGTTGGCGCTATTTACACATGCTGTGTGAACACCACTGAGAGTCCAACCCTCACCCCCTGCCTGGGGCTGCATTGCATTTCTCAACTGGCACTGCTGGTGCTTGGCCACAGAGGGCCTGCTGCTCTTCTGGAATGGCAATGAGGAAAAAGGAGGTAGCTCATTTAAAGTACTGGAACCATTAGCAAGAAGGCAGGTGAGGTCTCCCCATCCTGTCTTTTCCCCTTCCTGGAAAGGGTTAGCCTGCTGCTTCTCCACTTCAGTTCTTAATTGAAGGGGATAAAAGGGCAGAGAGTGGCCAATTTAACACAGCAGCAAACAGTTTTTCCAGCCTCCTAACACTCCGGTAGAGCATGGGATCCAAGAGTTCTCATCATAGTAAAGTAGTTAATCATAGGAAAGCCCCCAGGAAGGCCAGAAGGGATGCAGGTGGCCCTAAGGAGAAGTAATCCTGGGGCACAACTTTGGCCAGACTTAGGAATTAGTGCGCTAGGACACTTAGTGCAATGCTTACAGCTGTAGGGGGGAAAAAAGCACCACAACTCTACCGTATCTGGAGAACAGACAGTACAGCCAGGCCTTTCCCTTTCTTGAGAAAGGAAATTAACCATCAATCACAGAGTTGTGAAATCATAGACTTAGAGCTGGAAGGAATCATAGAAATCATCTAATACAAATATCCTAGTTTTAAGGATTAGGAAACTGAGGCCCACAGACGTTAATTGGTCATAGAAGTAGTAAATGGCACAGTCAAGATTTTCATTGATGCGCAGTGGATCAAGCACTGACCCTGGAATCAGGAGGACCTGAGTTCAAATCCAGCCTCAGACACTTAACACTTACTAGCTGTGTGACCCTGGGCAAGTCACTTAACACCAATTACCCCACTAAAAAAATAATTTAAAAAAATTAAAAAAAAAAAAAGATTTTCATTGACTCCGATTCCAGCACCCAGCCTCCACCATATCACACAGCCGCCCACTCCAGTGATCTTTTTTTTAACACAGAAGGAAGAAAAAAGAGTGAGGAAGAGAAATGGGCACCAAGAAATGAGCAACACGTACCCCCACTAAAATCCGGGGAACAAGTTAACCAAGAAGAAAAATTAAAAAAACAACCCAAGATAGAGAGGAAGGACTTGGCTCAAACTCTTGTTGACAAATGCAGACAGGCGGTATTTCATTTAGATAAATATTCCCAACTATTCAGATACTTAATTACTGTGTGATAATGTGAAAGTCACTTAACCTTTCAGAGCCTGAGGTTTCTCATCTATCAAATGAAGATCAAAAACACTTACAGGGCGGTGGGAGGAAATCTTCTAGAAATCTTTAATGTGTTAGAGAACGAAGAGCTGTGGTTAGGCTAGGCTTGTCATCTCACTGGTGTAAGAGACTCCCATTGAAGGAGGGGACTGCACTGGATCAATGAAGACCAGCAGTTGTTCTGAAATTTATGGTCTTTGAGAGTCACCCAGGGGAACTAAGAAGCTAAGTGATTCACCCAGGGACACACTGCCAGTATGTGTCAGAGAGGAGACTTGAACTGAGGTCTTCTTGACTCCAAGGTCAGCTGTCTAACCTATATGTCACACCGAATGTAGAGTTATTGCTGCTGTGGATAGTTGTCCTCATCTGTTTTCATCTTTTTTGATAGAGCTCAGATAGAAATGGTCCAAAGATGAGTTGCCTTCCTACTATTATTATTATTTCATATTGAATTTTCTATGGATACAGGCAAATAAAATGACTGATTTTTGTCATCAAAGCGTTGGAGTATAAGCTCATCTTCTAGTTGGCTAATTCCAGTAGAAGACAGGATGATACAGATAATATAAACCTCCTTCTGTTCTCACAAGATTTTAAATTCTTCCACAAAGTTTCAGTATTTTGAAAGCTTGTCATTTAATCTGTTTGGGGGATTGTATTGATTATGGCTACATCTATTGAAATATTGTTCAAAAATTTTATGGATCAATAGAACAGTTTTGTCTGGGATAATACTCCAGGTTCAGTGCAGTTCATTTGTAAAATCTCCAGTGTGCATTTATAGCATGAAGATCAGTCATCTATTGGTTTATGAAAGACAGATAGCTTCTATAATTCTAGCCTCCAGAATACATTATGATATATGGTACTAAGTAGGTGTTAAATTTTTGAAAGTGTGGTGTTGTGTTGCACAGTTTTTATAATATCCTTGTATGATATGAATTGATCAATAAGATCACATTCCATTGATAGTGACATCACCTATGCAGGAGCTTTTGATACCAATTCTGGATTTCATTTCACAGGGTTACATTCAACAAATCAAATGCTATGTACTTGACTATTATTCTGTGATCTGATATCTGTTCCAAGAGTATTTCAGTAACTTTAACCTGGTTATCATGGTGTCCTGAGAACATTTATTTGTCTTAGTCCTCTTTTTGTTAATAAGGAAATGTTAAGTTTTCTCTAGCTTTGTGTTTCATTATTCTTGTTTGGATATCTGTTGTATATCTGACAAATTGGCTTTTATCAATTTTACAATTCCAAAAGCAAACATTAAGACTGAAATTACATAGTTGTAAATTGCTTTAAATGTGTTTTTCCAATAGAATTTTGAGTTTGGGGATTCCAGTAAGACTCAATGTACTCATTCACAGCTTTCTCCTTGACTGCTTTATTCTCCATGTTTTTCCTGGAGAAGATCAAGGTACTATAAGTATTATTTGTCCATTGGTTCAATTCAACCCCCATTCAAGTTGGAAACCTTCAATCTCCCTTTCTTCTTGTTAACACGCGAAAAAATTTATACTCACCAAGTCCAAATAATGTTTTTATATAATTGGGAAAGGATTCCATGGAATGAAGAAGCTGTTAAATGTGTTTTTCAATGGAGCCATATAGCTTGATGTCATTTATGTAAATCAAATAATTAATAAGATGTTTTGCTACAACTCCATCTTTAACCAGGAAACCATATTCATTTCTACGTAGGAGATATGATAATGAATGTGAGGGTAGGCAGAATCATAATGAGCTAAACTGTCTCCCTGAAAGATGCCATGTTTTATAGCAATTGTTTTTGACATTACTTTGTTGGTCGTGCATTTTAAATAGAGAACAATCTCACTATACTTACATTTATTTTATATATTTGCAGGACATGAATAAGCCATGAGTACAGAACTGAGTTGTGTGATCATCAATAAAAGCAGTATAAATGTCATGGTGCTTTCAGGCAACTTGTTCAATGTTGCCGAATTGGTAAGTAGTTCTTTACATTGCTGAGACTTTTTGTAACTTTTTGCTTCTCACTCAATATTGTTTTCTCAGAGGTGTTTATAGATTCTTTTAGTGATGCAAGATGTGAAATCTTTGTATAGAGTTCATAAACACATAACTGGCCTATTTTTTGAAAGGCCACTAGTGTTCTCATCTTTTGATTGTAGGTCTGTAAAACCTTCTGTCAATAAATATAGGATTAGATAGTCAATAAATATAGGATAGATCTGAGAATAAGCTGGTGAAGTGCTTTGCTAGTAATTCATGTACCACATGAAGCATTTGAGCCAATAGTTAGGATATAATCTGGCCCCTTGCTCTCTGGCTTTGAAGAGAAGCTAGAGTATCAGTCACATCCCTTGATGTAGCTATTCCTGCTATTCATATTCACGGTGAGAAAGGTTTCTCTTTCATGTTTGATTCAACTGAAGTTTTTGTAGTACTGGACTATTTGCAACCAGAAATTTTCACTGTGATCATTTTCAAAGGTTCTTTCTTTTCTGCCTTTAATTGGGCAATATAACATCCAGGCTTTTTACTGTGCTAATATTAAGATTGACGCAATTTTTCTGAGATAAAGTGCTTTGAAAACCTTAAAGTAGCATATAACTTATTAACAATAGTACTTGCATTATACATAATAGCATTCTTTCTGTAGATCTTGAAAAGTTTTTTCAACTGTTCTTGTCACAGTGGTTTTTGTTACCTTACTATAAGAATATTTCATGATAGCTTCACTTCTCCTCCTCCAGTTTGGTGCTATGAGATATGTTATTGACCTTACTCATAGCAGACCTCCTGTTAGAACCTAATGGCTTCGCTTCTTTAGTGATTTCTTCTGCTTTGCCTCAGGCATGGACTGTCTAGGCACTAGGTCATCTTGGTTCTGTGGTGCTTATACCTACCTGATGACTGAGATGACTACTCCCTGATCTGGCTCTACTCACTATTGTTCCTTTGGTGGGACTGCTCAGTGGCCTGGATGCTGAGCTTCTAGGGTACAGCAGTCTGTCCTACCTTCTGCTATGCTTCTGATGAGTTACCTCTGGGCAACATTCTGCCTTAACTGGGAGCTTAAGTGATTTTTGTCTCCTGGTTGGGGTCCAGGGCTTCTCCCTGCCTGGATGTTTCTCTAGCCTATCATTCTTCAGGAATATCTTCAATTGTTTTGATTGCATGGAGTTTATGGGTTATTTCTCTTTAGTTTTCTTTCTCATTGTTCTTTCTGTGCTTTTTAATAGCTTTGGGGGGAAAGAAGGGGAGAAATATGCATTTCTTACATGCTAACACACTATCATTTCCCCACAATTCCTACTTTTTCAGTTCTTAATAGAAACTATGTCTACAAAACTCAGCAACTTATTTTGTAGGACTTTTTTAAAGGACTGAGGACAAATTCTGATCTTGTGAAGAAAGTATGTGTTGGTTTTTAATTTTTTTTTTCAAAATCATAAATAGAAACAAACTCAATAATAATGGAATACTAATAAGCCTCGATGAAATCCATGTTCACTCAAAAGAGATCAGCCTAGTTATCCATTAAAAGGGGGAAAGTACATAAAGAATACATATTGTCCTTGTCATGATATACTATTGCACAGGCAACCTCCTGAGTTACTCCATCAGTACATATAATTTGGTAAGCACTACACATGGACTATAAACTGTGTGCAGAATTAATTATGAGAAAGAGATCAAGCTGGATTGCATCCTGGAAATTGTGCAGGTTTTCCAATGATCCCAAGCTGCTGCCTGCTGCCAAAGTCCATCTGTTTAACAGCAATATTTTCTGAGTGATACTATATGTCTGTAAATAAATGAACACCACGATATCAGAAGAATCACAATTATAGGTGGCCCAATGATCAAGGAAAGATTCAGGGTGGGTGTCAAGAGGCTACAGTGAAAAGCCAACACTGACTTATATATCAGAAATTATGTAAAATACATCATCCATTCTCAGTAACGGAAGTGGTTTGGTCATGACAGAATGAAGAGTGCTGAACAAGAATCCATATGATATTGAAAGAACCAAGGAAAGTCCTCTAGTATATAATATGGTGGCTAAATCATGGACAAGAATCACCTAGGATAAATAAACATAAACGATTTGCTATCAGCACTGGTGGAGGATATATCCACACAATGCCAGTGAAATACAGAAATAAGAATCATAGCATTTTAGTGAATCATGGATTGAGAGTTGGAAGGTACCATAGAGGCCATCAAATCCAATCTCCTCACTTTGAAGCTGGGGAAACTGAGGCACAAAGAAAACACAATATATTAAGTGGCAGAGCTAGCAACTATATTCAAGTACTCTAACTCCTTGGGGGCAGCTAAGTGGCACAGTGGGTACGGCATTGGCTGTGGATTCAGGAGGACCAAAGTTCAAATCCAATCTCAGACACTTGACACTTACTAGCTGTGTGAACCTGGGCAAGTCACTTAACCCTCATTGCCCCACAAAAACCAAAAAAACAAGTATTCTAACTCCAAATACAGCATTCTTTTGACCAAAGCACCAAGGTACCTTTCTAATGAAAATAAACACTCAAACAAAATAAGAAATAAAGTTGTGCACAAAATTGCAAACTCCTAATTATTTAATTTGCTAAAAGACAAGTCCCCTATCATTTCTGGGTTTTAAAGAGAAAGTTGAATTAGAATATATATATGTTCTCTTTGAAAGCATTCTTCTGCTCTCTCACTCTTGCTCTCACTCTCACTCGCTCTCACTCTCACTCGTTCTCTCTTCTTTTTAAAAAGAAAAATAACATCTTGGTAATTCTTGACCTTACTTCAGTCTCTGACAAATATTGGAACTGTTATTTTTAATAATATTCTTGCTGCCTGCAAGTTAATATATGCAGTGTTTTATGGAAAGACTTATATACACTGATACATAGTGAAGTAAACAGAACCTGGAGAATGTTGTACACAGTAACAGCAATATACAAGATACAATGAGCCAACACAATGCAATGAGCCAAGACAGTCCTAAAGGACTAATGATGAAGCATACTACCAACATCCAGAGAAAGAACTGATATTGATTGAATACATATTGAAGCATGCTCTTTTTATGTCTTCTTTCATTTTTTTCTTTTATTTGAAACTTATACAAAATGACTAATATGGAACTGTTTTACATAATTGTACACATATAACCTATATCTGTTTGCCTACCACCTGGGGTGAGGGATAGAATTTGGAACCCCAAACTTTAAATAAAGATATTTTTTTTAAATATGTGCAGTGTTTTGATTATGATCGCCTTACTCTACATCATTTCATTGCAATTGTTCTATTTTGCTTTATTTTATTGGCATAGGTTTAAGGTAATATTTCACAGATATATTACAATGAATTCCAATGCTCTCCAATCATTAGACAAATAGGTTGTTTCCAGTCTTGTGTTTTTATTGTTATGACCACTATTAATATCTTTGTACAGAAAGAATATTTTTTCTGTTTGAATAATGTCATTGTCCTATTAGTAAGGTCACTGAGTCATACAATATGATCATTTTAATAGCTCTTATTGTATCTTTCCAGATTACTCTCCAAAAATATGTCATAAACCCACTACTCAAATAATAGCATAATAGTATGCCTGCTCCCTCATAGCCCAAGTCTCAATTAATCTTATCAATTTAGCTATCTGCTAGTTTGATAAACATAAGGTACTGCCTAAGAGTTGTATCATCTGAAGTTGTCTGATTATTAGAAAAAGTTGTTGTCATTTGTCCTTTCTTTCTGGAAGAGGGCCATGACATTGGGGTGATGTCATCACTTGCCCTGAATTGGATTTAAGTGAGTGAGGGCTGTGCAAGGTCACTAACCTCACTCTCTCCTCCAGAGCCATCTAGGTCCAGTGGCAAGATATATATCAGGATGACTGGAGATGGCCTCAGATGTTTAAGGTAATTGGGGTTAACTGACTTGCCCAGGGTCACACAGCTAATAAGTGTCTGAGGTGAGATTTGAACTCATCTTCCCAACTTCAGTGCCAGTGTGTTATCTGCTCTGCCACCTAGCTGACCCATTGGAATATATATAAAGTTGTCAGATCATTATTAACCATATGTTGTAATTGTGCTCTGGGTTTTCCCTCTTAAAGTGAGGAAAGTGCTATCTTCCCCACTGACCTCTAGGGTTTATTTAGGTTGTCATTTCACTAATGCTAACAGCTCAAACTCCCATTCTGGATGTATTCTCCCACTATTTTTCACCAGTGACTAGCACCCCAATTCCATTTAACTAATACCAATTAGTTTTTACAAAGGGATATTTATTCAAAAATATAGCAAGATTAGAAGTACAAACATCTCCCCTCCAAAACTTCTTCCTTACACACTCTTCTTTGCATCTTCCCTATACTAGCTTATTCCCTGGAAAGAGTGAATTCAGATAATAAAGTTCCTACATAAACCCGATCCTACATAGACCTGAATGCAGCATAGCTGCTGGGCAAGTCCATATCTTAGCTAATTCTGAGCTGTGTCTTTAAGACACAGGTTGAATTGACTTTTGCTTGAGTCAAAGATACTGGGTTTGCTGCAAAACCAGGAATGGACTCTACTCTTGGATCCCTAGACCTCGGGGGTTTGCTCTCCTGACCTTTAGACATTGAAAAAGTTATAGACTTGAACTTTCTTCATCTAAATGAAAAAAAGAAATTCTGAGGCAAATAATTGAAATCTGTATTCATGATAACCAAAGTACTTCAAATGCTATCATCCAGGAACTAAGGTCTTTGAATTTGATGTTCCCCAGTGGCACCAGTTTTGTTTCCAAAGCCACAGCCAATTAAGAGACTCCTCTTAAATACATGGTTACCAAAAATGGAGTCAGTTACAGAATTTCTACACGCATTCCAATGTCCAAGGCATTTCCATTATATATCATCAAAGCTCTCTTGCAAGCAAGACCAACCTCATATTTGTGGAATTGCAACTACAACACTGTGCATGCTCATAGGCAATGAGTTCATTGTTCATTCCCCTAGTCACATATATAGGCTTTCCATTCTGTATGCATATTTTATCTATTTTTTACAAAATAAATAAGTAATAATAGAATTCTTGAAAGCTATTCCTCTGAATTGGGTGTTCACAACTGGATATTAAGGGAGATTTTTGGTTGTTTTTGTTGGTTGCTGTTGTTTAGCTTCTGAGAGACATAATCTCAATGTATACTGTCTGTATAGATGTATAGATCAATATATTTTAAATATATAGTAATCATATTTTCTTTTGACATTATTGTTTTTTGCTTTTCTTATTCCAGATTGTCTTTCACATTAGAATGAAGCTGTTCTGACTCAGCTCAGTATATCATCTTGGTCAGGTGCCATCCAATGCAAATAGAAAGAATAATAACCACCAAACAGTAAAAAAATAAATGTTGCACAATTAAGCGCAAGCTGCAGCCCAAAGAAGAGATATGAAAAGTCACCTCTCTCTACTCCTTTGAAGAAGTGGGGCATCCACAGTTGTGAAACTTTGCATATGTTATATTTGTTCAATGAATCGATTGGTTTGGCTGAAATTTTTTTTATTCCCTTTTTCTTTTTTAGGCAAAAAAATCTTCTTTTATTAGAAGGAATATCTTTCTGGAGGTGAAGTAAGGAGGAGTAAAGGTGAAAATCTAGGCCATGTCAGAAAAAAAAAACAACAGTATTTATATATTCTAAAATAACAAAAACGAGAAGTGGAGGTAAGATAAAGGAATAACTCCTCCAGCCCAATTCCACAAAAATCAAGAAAATACAACAGTTGGAATTCTGATTTTATAACCAGGTTAGTTTAAGGAGACAGAGGTCTGCAGATATTGGAGATAGGGTATGGCCAATAATACACTCTACATGAAGGTTTCCAGGGCACAGAGACTACAAGCAAAAAGCAGGAAGCATCAAGAGGACATAGATCACATGGGATCTTTGAACTATCACAGGGATAAGTAATGGGTGTCATCTGACAACTCTGTTGCCCACTAGCTAGACAAGAAGCAGGTCAAATGGTTTGTGGGCACTGGTATTACCAAGGCCCTTGGATTTGAGGTCCTGGGCTCTCTCTCTCAGGATGTGAGTTAAGATTGGAGTCAGGACTGGTAGTGCCTCATGTACCTGCTGCAAGGTGTCTTACATCTTCAGGAAAAGAGAGCACAGAGAAGATGTGACTACCCAATTGCCTCTGTGTTTTCTTTTTGCTTATAAGGATCATCAAACTGGGATAGATGGAACTACTATTAAAGAAAATGGAAGTTCACAAGAGAAAGCCTAGCTGTTTATAACAAGTTCAAGTCACCTGGCCTGGATAAATTCTGTTAGATAATAAGAGAACTTGCAAGTATGCATGTGAAACCACTGTCAGTGATCTTTGAGGAATCATAAACAAGAAAATGGGGCAGCTAGTTGGTACAGTGAATAGAATGCTGGGCCTGGTGTCAGGAAGACTCATCTTCCTGAGTTGAAATCTGAGCTTCAGATATTTACTAGATATGGGACACTAGGCAAGATACTTAACTTTGTTTACCTCAGTTTCCTCATCTGTAAAATGAGCTGGAGAAAGAAATGACAAACAACTTCAGCATCTTTGTCCAAAAAACCCAAATAAATGGAATCATGAAGTCAAACATGACCTAAAATGACTAAACAACAACAACAAACCCCAGAAAATGGCTATTGGAACAAATTCTCTAAAAATGGAAGATGGTAGATTCAATTCAATGCAATTAACTTCCAAACTATAGGCTGGTAAGTTTGACATTAATATTGGGGTGGGGGGGGGTGGAGGCACAGAATTCTAGCATAAATAGAATGCTACCTTTCCTGGATAGCAGGAATACTTTCTTTCAGTTTTTTAAGTGTTTTCTTTCAGTTTATTAAGTTCTCAAGACAATTTGTTCAGCTGGGTGCTATCTACAGAGGGATACTAGGAATTAAAAGGGTATATAAAAAGGGATGCTTGTATTTATCTTCAGACTCAGAAAGATGTAGTACAAAGTACTGACCATGTGGTGGGGGAACGGCAAAGAGGATCAGTGTCTCTATACCTTAATATGGGAAAGAGGTTAACACAATTTCTTTAGTCTAATTCAGATACAGGTGAGGGAAAAAATATCACAATTGTCTGAACTGTCTTTTTGTACCTCAGCTAGGCAGAGATAGGAGACTAATTAAAGTCAGAGATGTAAATGCATTGACAAGCTCTGAGACATGACACCTGAGTAGTATGTTGTTTAAACATCTAAATGTGGGTTCTAATCTGTCCCCTCCCCAGTTTGGGGGGAAAACTGCTAAAATCACTGATAAATTCACCAAGAGTTTAGGCTTTTAAGGGCTTATTAAAAGATATAAGATAGTAAAGACAGAGAAAGATTGAGAACAGATTTCTTATAGCATGGAAATTCTAGCCTTCCTAAACCTCCCACGTGAAGTCCTGCCACCAGGCCGATACCTCAAACCCAAAGAGGAAAAAGCCCTCCGCCAGTGTTCGTGTCCTCCTCCCATAAATGGGAGGCTCATCAAGTTGATTGGCTGGTAACCTTGATTGACAGTACCCACGAGCAAACATCACTTCCTGATGCCAAGGAAAGCCACATGGCTTGCCCTCAGACGCCTTCTCCTCATGGTGGAGCTTTCCTACAGTAACTCTCCAGCAGGTGGAGTCATTCCAATCATTACAGTAGTATCACTCTAAGAGAGTAATCATCTCAAAGCAGCAAGAGCAATCACTAAGAAGCAATATTGCACAGAACCTTTAGGGAATGGCATCTAAACATTTCATTAAATTACTTTCTACTAGGGCAAGACACCACATTCATAGTTAAATGAATGTAAATAAATAATAATAACAATATACCGCCAAAAAAGATAACATTACATAGTGGATAGGAAGCTAGGTTCTAAGTTTTAGGAAGATGTGGGTAAAATTCCCACCTCTGATATACAGTGATTTAATGATTCTGAACAAATTATTTAACCTCAGCGTGCCCCAAGAAGCTCTAGAAAACCTTATGAAGTAGGGGCCAATATGCTTTGATATGGGAAGTCTTCTAACCTACAGTTCTTAAATCAATGAAATTATAATATAATAATAACAACTATACAAAAAGAGCACAAATCAACAAACATTTAAGCATCATTGTGGTAAGCAAAAGTCTGGATATATAAACACAGAAATATATCACAATTCTAAAAAACCTATTAATAAGGGGAGTTTTCCTTAATATAGGAAATAGTATTTATCTAAATCCAAGAAAAAGCATTATGTAATAGAGAAAGTTAGAGGTCTTTCCAATAAGATCAGGGATAAAGAAAGGATGCTTATTTTTACCACTACCAGGCATCTAGGTGGTTCAGTGTATAGAGTGCTGAATTTGTTGTCAGGAAGACCCAAGCTGTGTGGTCCTGGATACATCATTTAACCTCTATCAGCAAGAGTTTCCTTATCTGTAAAATGGGTATAATAATAGCACTTATTTCACAGGGCTTTTATGTATGTGTGTGTGTGTTTATGTGTATATATACATATATGTGTATATGAGTACATATATACAGATATACATATGTGATCGTTTGATTTTCATATATGTATATATGCAAAATATAAGGTACAAAACATAAGGTATAAATTCTAATTTTTATTATTACTACTCCTGTTTGATAATACCAGAAATGCCAGCTATAACAATAGGAAAAGAAAAAGTGATCGAAGGATCAATCGTAGGCAACACATAAACAAAATTCTTATTCTGCAGATATAGTGAACTTAGAAAACCATTGAGAATCAACTAAAATTAATTGAAGCAATGACTTCAATAAGGATTTTTAGGATAAAAATAAATTCACATAATTCATCAGAATTCTAATTCTAACATATAACAAACAAAATACAGCAGAAACATATAAATAGAGAAATTCCATGCAAAATAACTACAGAAGCTATAAAATATTGGGGAATATATTCACCTCAGAGCTATATGAATCTAAACTATAAAATACTCTTTACAAAAATACATACCTAAATAATCAGAGAAACATTAATTACTTAGGAGTAGGTTGTCAATATAAAAACAATGACAATATTAACAAAATTTATTCAGTGCTGAACAATTCAAACTCCCAAAAGAATATTTTAGATTAGAAAAAAAAATCATATGGAGAAACAAAATGTCAAGAACAATTTATGAATAGAAAAGGGAAGGAAATATCATTACTTATTTCAAATTGCATTACAAAGCAGTAATCATGAAAATAATTGGATATGGGTTAAAAAACTTGGAGAAGTTGATTTGTGGAATTGATTAGGTACATAGCATATGGAAGCAAACAAGCACAGTGCCATAATGAGATAATAAAGAGACTCAAAGACCGCAATTACTCTGGGAATAATAGTTTGAAAATATTTGAAATATTTGAAAATAACAACTGAGAAAACTAGACAATAGTCTGGCAGAAAATAGGACTCTCGACCTTTAGTTAAAAACTGGTTCAAATTTCTCCTTCACACTGTGACATATGTCTATAGAAGGAAGAAGTAAAGATGTGCACACCCCAGGAGAACACCTACTCACACCTTAGCATTCTTATTTTCAAAGGAAAACAGGTATATGGGGCTTAAGTGGATAGGGATGGGAGAAAAGAGAGAAACAAAATGGAATGTAAAAGAGAGAAATGGAATGAAATGGGAAAATGTGAGGGGTGGGGAAGAGAGGCCAGTCTGTACAGTGTAGGAAGGGAAGGAACATAGAATGAAACTAGAAAGATAGTCTGGGGTCAAGGTATTAAAGGTATTACAAGACAAGTAAAGAAGCATTTGTTCTATCCCAGAAGCAAAACAGATCTGGTGGAGCTCACTTAGGGGAAGAGTGACATGGTCAGATTTGCACTTAAGGAACTACACTTTGGCAGTTATATGAAGTGGAGAAAGACCTGAGCAATGGATAACATCATTATAGTCTAAGTGAGTGAGAGATGATGAGTGTTTGAACTAAGGTGATGGCTATATGTAAGTAGAGAATGAAGCGGATATTGGAGATACTGCAGAGATAAAAATAGGTTTTGTTCAGGTTTTCCAACTTTTCTTTAAAGTCTCTAATTTCACTTACTTCTCCCTTCAAAACTTTTTGTGCCTTCCAGTTACTTTCATACTGGCAAATAGGGAGTCAATGACTCTGCCACACTCTGCCCCTGTCATTGTTGTCTGACCTTTGTTTTTGAATAAGACCAATGACATCACAAGGGATATCTTGACTTGTTCGTGAATTGGATTAAAGTGAGGCAGGGTTGCACAAAGTCATTAGCCTCACTCTCTCTTCCTGAATAATCAAAGTTCAGTGGCAAGAAAAAAGTCGGGATGAGTGGGGATGGCCCAGGATGCAGTGAATGACCGTGGTATCTTTGATATCTGACCAAGGTGTAAGTGCTCCATAGCACCTGCTTTGGCTTCCTTCATGGCCATGGGAACAAACTGTTCTCATTGATCTATTCCACAGAGGAAGTCTTCACATGCCTGGGGTAGACATCCCCCTGACTCAACCTGTCGGTTACCCTCAACCTGATTTAGCCAATCTGCCAAGACAGTTTTTACTGAGATGTGGCCATTGCACATTCTACAGTTTCTTGAAGCCACAGATGACAGTTGGGTGAGAGATGGACACCAAAGGTGAGCAGCCCTGAAAAGGTCTTGGAAAGCCCTTACACCAAAGATGTAACAAAGATGAACACCCCATGCACCACATGAAACCATATCTGGAGCACTAAATATAGATCTGGGCACAATATTTTAGAGAGGATTTTTATAACCTGGAAAACATTCTGAGGGGGGTACACAATATACCAAAGGCCTTCTAACCATGCCCTGTAAGGATTGGTGGGCTGAAGTGGAGATGTTTTGTTTGGGAAAGAAAAAGGTCAGGAATGATCATGATATGACTACAGACTCTCCCAAAGGAGAATGAGCCACCTTAGAAGGTCTTTAAATAAAAATTGACTGGTCAAGGCAGCTAGGTGGCATAGTGGGGCAGCTAGGTGGTGTAGTGGATAAAGCACCAGCCCTGGATTCAGAAGGACCTGAGTTCAAATCTGGCCTCAGACACTTGACACTTACTAGCTGTGTGACCCTGGGCAAGTCACTTAACCCTCATTGTCCCACAAAAAAAATTTGCTGGTCATTATGATGTATACTATAATGGAGATTCATTTATGAATCTATTAAAGTTGGTCTTTATGGCTGTGGTATCTTCCAACTTTGAAATTCTGCAGTTTTGTGATTTGGCATTTATCATCATGTAATTATATTACACAAAAAAGGCTCATGTGATTAATAACTTCTAGAAAAATAGCCATGTGAGAAATTATGTACAAGCCTGTATCCTTCTTATCCTATCAGCCCCAAAGAACTAGACATGCACTAAATAAAACAGAACAAAAAACAGGGGGAGAGACAAAGAAATGTCTATGGTTTTATTAAAAAGGCAAAAAGACTCATTAAAAAGAGGAAAGTTCCAGGGGCAGCTAGATGGTGCAGTGGATAGAGTACTGGCCCTGGATTCAGGAGTACCTGAGTTCAAAGCCAGCCTCAGACACTTAACACTTACTAGCTGTGTGACCCTGGGCAAGTCACTTAACCCCAATTGCCTTACTAAAAAAAAAAAAAAAAAAAAAAAAAAGAGGAAAGTTCCTAATACAGTAAATAAATACGATGGAGTAGCAAAATGATAAGTGAAATCTCCAAAAAAGAATTCTGTGATAACTGCAATTACAACCACAGAAAATAGGAATGGAATGGCTACAAGGACCTTGATAGAATGGTTAGACGGCATAACAAAAGAGTTTAAAGAAGAGATAAGTGAAATTAGAGATCTTAAAAATCAAAGGGAAAACCAAAGGATTCAGAAAGAACCTAAATAATCTTAAGAAAGTAGTAGACATGCTTGGAAAAAAAAGAAAGAAAAAAGAATGAATACAGAAATAAGACATTTAATCATGGAATCAGACAAAAATAGTATAAAAATGCAACAAAGTATTAGAAAAGAGGATATAGCCATAATCAAGATGTAGTATCTTGAAATGAGTCCTCGACCTGGGGGAAAAAAGGAACTCAATTAAAATCTTTGATCTGCCACTTACTACCTGTGTCATTTTTGGCAAATCATTTAACCTCTTTAGGGCTTATTTTCCAAAAATATAAAGTGAGAGCATTGAACTCAATGACCTCTGAAGTATCTTCTAGTTCTAAATCTATTATCCTATTTTTGCATCATTTTGACATGAACTCAAAGATGGTTTAATATGAGAAAAATTATAAACATAATAAATAATACTAATAGCAAATAATAAAATTATCATCTCAAAAAATGCAGGGGAAAGAGCCTTCAACAAAATTAAACATTCATGTTTTAAAGAAACTAAAAAGTAAAGGGCATGTTCCTTAGTATGACAGAAGATATATACATACATATACATATATATATATTCACACATATATATATTTTTTTTAATCAAGAACTAGCATTGTTGAAATGAATTAACACTAGAAGTTTTCCCATTAATTTCAGGTGAAAACCAAAGCTCATTCTCATTTTCTCTCTCTCTCTCTCTCTCTCTCTCTCTCTCTCTCTCTCTCTCTCTCTCTCTCTCTCTCTCTCATATTAACACCGTGTTTGAAATGTTAGCTATACCACTAAGATAAGAAAAAAAATTAAAGAAATAAGCCAATAGGAAGAGTATAGGTGAAAAATGCACAACTAGCTACAAGATAGAAGACTACAAAAGACAAAATAATTGATGTCAATCATTCATAAAACTTCAAAGCTTTTTGCACAAATAAAGTCAATGTGAAGAAATAATATAGGATAGGAAATTTTTTTCACTAAGTGTCTCTGATGAAAGGTTGACTTCCAAAAATCCATAGGGAACTGAGACAAATTAAGAGTGAACATGAATCATTAATTTTCCAAATTAAAAAAAACAAACTGTTAAAAATCACTTGAAAAAATGTTCAAATTCAAAATGAAACCCTACATGTGAAAGTTATAGGGAAACAAGTCTCAGGTAAACATAAAGGAGATCTTCTTAACATTTAGAACTCTCCAAAAATGGAACACGTAGCCTCATTGGGGAAGGAATTCCTCATCAGTGAAGGTCTTCCCAGGGTTGATCATTTCTTGGGATATTCCAAATGAGATTCATGATTTGGCTCTCTGAGGTCCCTTCCAGCTTTAGGTCTTTGAGGTTCTAGATATCAGAGCATGTTTACATGCAATTGAATCACATGCCAAGTTCAATGGTGACTGATGTGAATTTGTTTTCCTTAAAATGCTTTATAACTAGGGGTTCATTGAAGCAACTCTAACAAATATTAGACAATATGTTATTCAAACTGGTTTTGGAAATACTCTCTAAATAATATTGATTCCTTCCCTTTCCCCCTCACCCCTCCTTCAATTCATTGCATTAATCTATTGAAAGCTCTACCAAAAGAATAAGCTTTCTCTCTGTCTTGGAAAATTCAGTTTATTCTGGGTTTAAAAGACTAAGCTTTCTTACCATCTTGGAAATTCACTTATTCTGGATTCTAAAAAAGCCTCAGACTAAGCTTCTATTACCCATGAAAAATGCATAGATATTGTGTATTAAATATTAAACACTCCATATAAGATTGCAAATAGCCCATCCACAATAAAAAAGTATACCCCTAGCTTGGGAAACCAACATTTTTGCTTCAGTTCTCACCTGATACCCTTCATTTATGTGAGATCAACAGTTCTATGATTAAAATTAACTGGGGACATTTTTTAAAGCCATCAAAATCAAAAGTATTAGACAAGAGACGATCATATAAATTACAATACCTCAAGAGATGTAAGGAGACTATTTCCAAATAGTTTAAATGAGCAAAATTTCATTAAGTTCCTAAAACCCAAATTTAATTTTAAAAATCTAAAATAATTTACATTAAATGGCACTATCGAATGTCAAAATATGGTTAGATAAGCTACAGTCATTCAATAGCATTCTGACAAGACCCTGAGGTTTTGAAAGATCTGATATACAATCATAGTGATTAGTCAGTAGCTCATAAAGGAAGAAAGTTAAAATGAGCAGGACATTGCAAAGTAAATGCTGTTTCATGATATTCATCCAGGATGCTTCAAAGTGTTTCAGTCACACCTCAGAACCTAACTTAAAAGTTAAAAGTCCTCAGGGTCCATGCCTTCAAACAATGTTGTTGTTTGTGGTTGTTACTGTTATTGTAGTTGGTGTTGCTACTTCAGCAATTAAAGGCCCTTAGTTTAAATCTGGGACAGAAATTAGCAATAATGATATCCATGTGGAAGAGGTGAGGAATATTCAATGGCAAAATAAAAGAATAACAAATAAAAGAATAACAAATAAAAGAAAAGGAAAAACAAGGGATATGAATGGGGACTTATGTGCCCTGAGATCTCTGATGTAGCTGTGAAATTGTAACGAAACACTAAGAAGATGGCCACTTGGGCTCTGGCAACATCAGTGATTAGTAAGCACTCCACCCAATTTGATGCAACTGTTCTAGAAATCTAAGAAATAGAGGGGAGAGCAAAGGGGTTGTTGGTTGGCCCTACTTGAAAGTACTGTAATGATTATCTTGACACAGAGGACAGTAGATTTTTAATGCTCCTTCATGTTCTGGATCTACAAGAAAACACGGTGTGTTGTAATAAATCAGAAATATCAATACTATGCCTTCTGTCAAAGTGCTCCAGTACGGATGGTAATAACTCACTAAAGCTGACAAGCTGAATGAGCATGAAATAAACTAAAAATGTAAATAATTATTCACCCAAACCATATCAAACTATTATAAACAAATCTCACCAGTTATAGATGAGGACTTTATCATGCTTTTTTTTGGTCAAAGTACAAGTCATATATTGAGAGTTCTAAATTATAGTCACCTTTTGAGTCATATGGCATGAATCCAATTATACCAAGAGATAAATTCACAAAAGTTGATACCAAATATTAATTCAAAGGTTATACATTCCTTCACAATATTTGAGAGAAAGGGAAAAAATTGATTACCTCCACATAAGAGCTGTTGCCATAAGCCGAAAGGGGAAGGTCTCAAGGAAAACCCCCAAGGACAGGTATCAAACACCAGAGATGCTAAAGAGCTAACTGCATTAAGGCATTAAATTATAGCAATTGCTAGCTGGTAAACATAGTTTTAAAAAAACCCTTGAACATGATATGCACATTTTTTTTATTTTGGATTACAATTTTATTTTGATTTTTAAAATCTAATTTACATACCACTTATATGTTAAGTATTTAATACATTGAGCATATTCATTTCAAAGCTACCCTACTTGTCCTTCACTTAATTTCTTTATCTTTTGTACATTTCAAAAATTATTTTATTATAATCTCTTTTTTATACACTAACACTACTTCTCCTTCCCTTATTCCTCACCCCAACCAAGAAAAAAGTGTTCCTTTTACAAAATAAGCACAAGAAAAAATAATGACCAATAATGTGTCTTGTTCTGCATTTCTATCAGAATATGAAGATGCAATGCTTCATCATAGTTCATTTGAGTCATGGTTGGTCACTGTATTGATCAGAGTTCTTAAGTCTTTCAAAAAAAAACTTTTCTTTATATTATTGTAGTCATTTTATAAATTGTTCTCCTGATTCTATTCATTTAAGCAAAAGATATGGATAGCAAAAAGATAAATCAGTCGATAACTTAAAGAAATTAATTCAGGCATCATTGGAAGATCAAATACAGAAACTGAAGCTTAAATACTTTGGCCATATAATGAAAGATGGGACACATTGGAAAAGACCCTCATGTTGGGAAAGTTTGAAAGCAAAGAGAAAAGGGAATGGCAGCTGATGAGATAGATAGCATCATGGAAACAATGAACATGAACTTGGACATACTTCAAGAGACAGTGAAGGATAGAAGAGCCTGGTATGCTATGGTCCAAGGAGTTAAGAAGAGTTGGATATGACTGAAAGACTGAACAGCAACAAATATGAAATAACTAAGATCCTACAGTCAAATCAAAAGGTCCACCATCAGTGAAAGCTATAATTACTCAGTCTATGATATGTCAAAAAAGAAGTATCAAATGAATTATGCATGTTTGTGGAAATGGAAGAGTTTATTATGGTATAAAACGTATGTATGATGAATGTATATATATATATGTATATGATGCATGTATGTGTGTATATCAGAAGGAACTTGAACCCATGTCTTCCTATGTTGGAGAGAAGAGAATGAGATAATAATAATAATAATAATTAATAACTCATTATTGTATCAAATTTTAGCATTTATAGAACTCTCTCCTTAGAAAAAGCCTGTGAAACACATAATGCAAAAATTATCATCTCCATTTTACAGAAGGAAAAAGCAATTTGCCCAATCTCATGGTTGTAGCACATATTGAAACTAGAACCCGAACTCTGGTCTTTTGACCCTAAAATTAATATTCGTCCCACTAATAGTGGACCTATATTATATTCTATGATTGTGGGTTTGTCCATAAATTGGGGGATAGATAAGCCAGTTAATGAATGTGTTAGATGGAATACTATTGTGCTACAAGAAATGATGAAGGCAATGGTTTCAGAAAAACCTGGGAAGATTTGTATACATTTACAAAGTAAAGTAAGCAGACCAAGGAGACCATTGTATAAGTAACTGCAGTATCATAATAAATAAATAAGTTGTGAAAGATTTAGTAACTAACCAACACAATAATCCACCGCAATGCCAAAAGACTCAAGATGGAAAATGTAGCCCCCTCCAGACAGTGAATTGATGGACTCAGAATGTAGATTGAAGCAAATTTTTTCTTTCTTTTCTTGGTTTTTTTTTGGGGGGGGTATAAGGAGGAACATGACTAATTGGGAAACTTGTTTTGCATAACTTCAGATTTATAAAGTTTTTTTAATTTCTTGTCTTCTCAATGGATAAGAGAGAGAATTTGGAACTGAAAATTTAAAAAATTTGAACAATTTTTAAAGTGTATTACAGGGGGGCAGCTAGGTGGTGCAGTGGATAAAGCACTGGCCGCTGGATTCAGGAGGACCTGAGTTCAAATCTGACCTCAGACACTTGACACTTACTAGCTGTGTGATCCTGGGCAAGTCACGTAACCCCACTGCCTTGCAAAAAACAAAAACAATAAAGTGTATTGCAATACTGTGTTTCATCCACAAAAAAAATATCTAGAATCATGAGGGAGACTAAGAAACATTCCATATAGGGGAATCAGTTGAAAGAATTGTTTATGTTAATTCTTAAGGGAAGAAAACATAAGTGGAACATGAGATCAGTTTAAAATTTTTCATCTTTGTAAACCCTATGTAAAGCACAGGAAATTACACATACTAGGCATTTAATAATATGCTTAATTTCATTTCTACTTAGAACATCTGTAGAAGATTGTTTAGAAGGAATCAGGAGAAGAGATAAATACTTGAATGAAATAAAGACAAAGAAATCGTGTAGGTGACTTGAAAGGATATGGATCAATGAAGTAGATCAGTGGTTGATTTGGGGGAAATGAAAATAAGTTGAAGAAAATTTGAACAACCTCTAGACCCAGATGGGGCCATATCCTACTTCTAAATTAAGAAAAGTAGAATCAAGGATCAAGGTTAACTCCAAATAGGCATTTTACCCAGATATACATACAAAAACATCACCTTATAAACAAATTGGAGAAATATGAAAAAAATATCTATTGAATCCATGGATAGGAAAAAAGTTAATGAACTAAAAATAGAGAATCACAGAAGATAAAATGAATAATTTTGATTACATGAAATTATAAAGATTTTATGCAGCAAATCTAATATTGCTAAGATTAAAATGGAAAAATTAACTAGAGAAAATAATCTTTGCAGCAAGTATTTTTGTTAAAGTCTCATTTTCAATATACATAAGTTACTGATTCAAATTTAGAGGTAAAAGAGCCATACCCTAATTGATAAATGATCTAAGGACAAGACAGGGCAGTTTTCAAAGGAAGAAATCCAGGATATCTAGAGCTAAAAGAAAAAAATGCTCTAAATAACTACTGAATAAAGAAATGCAAATAAAAACAACTCTAAGATTCTACCTTACACCCTTCAAAGTGGTAAAGACAACAAAAAAGAAAAAATTATAAATGTCACAAGGGTTATTAGAAAACAGGCACATTAATGCAGAGTTGATGGACCTATGAATTGGTATAACCATTCTGAAAAATAATTTGGAATTACAGACAAAAATATACTAAGCAGTTCATGCCCTTTGATCCAGTAATACCACTTCTAGGCCTATCCCCAAAAGAAATCAAAGTAAGAAGAAAAATTTCTTTATGTGCAAAAAATGTTTTATAGGCAGGGTCTTTTGTTGTTCAGGCAAAAACTGGAAAGTTGAAGAATGATTGAATAAGTTGCATCATATGAATATGTTGTTGTAATATTGTACTGTAAGAAATGAGGAAATAGATGTATTTTTAAAAGACTTGAAAACACACAATTAGGGAAGCTGGGATCTAAAAATGAGGCTTCATTTCAGTACTACAGCTTAAAATACGTATACTAGTTCCTGGCCAGAGATGGATTCCTCTCAAAGGGTAGGTGCAATAGAGAGTATTTGCAAAGAAGAATAGACACCCAGAATTTCACAAAAGAAAAAACCTAGAAAAGAGACATAGTAAAATCTTTGTCTCTATATAAAAAAGGTAAAGATAAGGTAGCAAATAGGAACTTGAGGCCATAAAGCAAGAAGGCAACTTTGACCTCATACCCATGACTGGACTATACCTCTGATTTGGAATATCTATTCCAATGAAGCAAATAGGTAAAAAGAGAATAAGAGTGAGCGTTGTATATTAAGAAGGTATATTTATGTGAAGAAATACAGGAAATAGGGAAACATGGGAGAAAGTATTCATGAAGATAAATGGAAGAAAGAGAAATGATTTTTCATCAAAGTATTCAGCCAAAACACAAAATTCCAATTAAAGAAATGAAGCTTAAAGTATTAGTATGAAAATATAAAATATGATGAGGAAATAATATCGCTATAGAGAAGCCCAAGGCAAATCCAGAAGAAAGTAATCAAAAACAACTACAGAGTCTCAGAAAAAAATCAATAAATAACTAGAAGAAAAGCACAAAAGAGAAAATCTTGACAATCAAGGGAATTAATAAATTAAAAATAAAAAGACCAGAAAACTTTGAAAGGACTATGAAAATTATCAAACCTTTATGAATCTGAATTTTGAATTGGTAAAATTAAAATCACAACAAATGCAAAAGAAATTAAAAGAGTTATATGAACTTTCTTTACACAGTTATATGCCAACAAAACTGAGTACTCAAAAGGAATAATATAAAATACTTGAATTAGTTCTAAAATAATCAAATAGATCAGTGATCTCATCAATTCAATTCCCTCTAGTGATGCAATTCACAGCCCATCCATGCCTAACCATCCCGTGTTCCTCTGGTTTATGTCCTCCTACAATTTTACCTCAGCAAGTCAACCTCACATACTGGAGTCTTTCCTTGTTTCCCCCCTCCATCATCAGGGCACCATTGGAGCACTCTGGCCTGTCAAATGCCCCTCTTTCCATGTGAATCTCCTTTTGTCTTACATTCCTTGGATAAAAATTCTTTACTCCTGTCCTTTTTGGAGTGCTTTGTTGATTATAAATTGCATCTTCCTACTCACCATGCCCCTTTCCATTTTCCTCTGTGTGACACTCATCTTTAGTTCTTTGAAAGTGTATTTGATGCATCTGTAAAGCATTTATTTTTTGTTTATTTTTGTATGGGAGGGGGCATTCAGGGTTGCGTGGCATGCCTGGGGTTGCTGAGTTGGTGAGTGTGTTGTGTCTGAGACTGGATTTGGGCTGGGGTCTTCCTGGGTCCAGGGTGGGTGCTTGCTTTGGCCACTGTGTCACCTAGCTGCCCCATGATGACGTCTTTAAAATAAAATTAAGGGGTGAGAGGATTGCACTGGGGGAGGGAGGAGGAGAGAGGTAGAATGGGGTGAAATCTCACATGAAAGAAGAAGGAAAGGGCTTATGGAGTAGGGGGAGAGATGGGGAAGGAGTGGGACAGTGAATGAGCCTTACACTCATCAGAATTGGCTCAAAGACCTTACTCTCATCACAGTTGGCTCAAGGAGGGAATAACATACACACTCAATTGGGTGGAGTAATCTATCTAGCCCTGCAGGAAAGTAAGAGAAGGGGATAAAGAGGGAGGAATGAAAGAAGGGAAGGCAGAGTGGGAGAGGGGGCAGTCAGAAGCAAAACACTTTTGAGGAGGGGTAGGGCAAAAGAAGATAGAAAATAGAGCAAATATCATGGGTAGGGAATAGGATGGCTGGAAACATTTAATAATAGTAATTGAAAAAAAAATTGAAACAGAGGCAAGAGTAATGTAAGATGAGGAGGAGGACTAAGGGATTGATTGAGTAATTGGAGGAAGATGAGGATTGATGGATGAGGATTGAGGATGATGACAATGATTGATGATGATGATGATGATGACGATGACAAAATGTATGGTACTAACTTGCTGTGCTATTGTAAAGAAAATTCTGTGTCAGGTATAAGGTACTATATAAATGTTTTCTATTACTGGTTGTTGCAATAATCAACCTCATGGGTTTATTGTAAGGAAATCTCTCTTTAAAGTACTTTATAAATGTAGTTTACTATAAGAAAGTGATGAGCAGGATGCTATTGGAAAAAAAAAATGGAAGGACCTGTATGAGCTAATGCAAAGTGAAATATACTGTATACAAATAACAGCATATTGTGAGATGATCTGCTGTGAAATGACTTGGTTATTTCAGCAATTCAGTGATCTAAGACAACTCTGAAGGTCTTATGAAAAATGCAGTCCATCTATAGAGAGAGAATTTATGGTATCTGGAATACCAGATTGAAGCATAATTATTTTTGTTAGTGCCTTTAGATGAAGTTTTGTCTTTGTTTTAATTCATAACCTGGCTAATGTGGAAATGTTTTGCATGACTGCCATGTATACTTTATATTTAATTTGCTTGAGTTCTTGGGGGGAGGAAGGAAGGAGGAGAATTTGGAACACAAAGTTTTTTAAAATTTGATGTCAAATTTTGTATTTTACATGTAATTTGGAAAATAAAATTCTAAATATAAGAAAATTTTGAAAAAAGAAAGTGTATTTGATGCAAAGCCTTACAACCATATACCAATATAAAAATAATGTTTGTATTGAAACCATTCACCTTGTTGTTAGGGGAAGCCTGGGGTCAGTAAAAGGACTTTACAATTTCCCCAAAGCCTTATAACTTAGCTTGTTTTCATCCTCCTTCTAGTTCATTGGCTATTCACACAGTGTTCCCAGATGCTGTTGTATAAGTTCTATAGAAGGGCTATTCAAATGCATGATGAAATGGGCATTTGGTCTTCTTGTTGTAGCTGATATGTTCAAATCCCTTTGGATCAATAATCATCTCTTCCAAGAGGTGTGCATATGATATGACACAATGTCTATTGCTATGACCTCTTCATCCACTGGAAATCTCTACTTAGACCTGACCTATTAAGATGGATCTCTTCTGATACAGCAGCAAATCTTCCCTCTGTAATTTTGTATAGATAGGAGAATACAAATAGATATAAGGCCAGTGATTAATGGGAGCATTTTTGGTCATCAATGAGATGGACCTTTTTCTCATGCCTATGAGTATCTACCTTCCTTTCCATCCCTCATAAATCAGTCCCTCAATTCCTTCATAAACATATCATATCCAACAGATATTACACACACACACACACAAATGAAGAAAAATGATACACAAATATATCTATGTATTTATGCATATTGATCCAATCCAGCTGAATTTCATGTGTTTTGTTCTCTTTGGTGTTATTTCTGCTTTCTTTGTAAGCCTCTCAGGGAAAGAGGAGTTAGAGTTTCAGTTTGGTGACCCTATCTATCCTTGTCGGGAAAAAATTTTGTTGTCATAATTTTGCTATCTTTACCATTGTTCTTCTCTTTTTGGGCCTTTCTTTTATTTTTATCCTTGAATGTTTTGCTTATTGGATAGCTTATCAAACTTTCTTCAGATTTGTGTTACCCTTCACTAATTCTCTCTGCTTTATGAGATACTATTCAAATAACAGAACTCAATTCAACACAGAACTCAAATAACAATACTATTCAAAACAATAGAACTCCAAATAAAGATCCTAAATAATTTAATTTAACAAAGGAAATTGAATTAACTATATAAAGGGACTACCAAACAAGCAAACAACAACCTTTGTCCAGATAATGCTCTCAAGATTTTAAAGAATTAAGTACCACACTACACAAATTATTCTCAAAAACTGAGAAAGAAATCTACTACCCGCAAATTCTTTTCTGAGACAATATAGTCCTAATATCTAAACCAGGGAAGGATAAAGCAAAGAAAAAGAATTATAGCCTAATATAGTTATGAATATTGATCGAAAAAAATCCTGGAAAAATACTATGGTCTAGTAATTTTTTCCCAAAATTTTTCATTATGATCAAGTTTGGATTTATACTAGTAATATAATTATGGTTCAACTTTAGGGAAAATATAATTACATTCAATAACTTTTAAAACTAAATTATCATATTTTGCCTTTGACAAAACACAACTAATTAAAATTTATAAGACCAAAGGTATGTGCCAATAGCTAAGTCATTGGTCAAAGTATATAAATGAAGCTTCTTGTAAGAATTGCAAAACTAGTTATTACTATATGAATAATGTTCCAATTTATTAATATAAGAAATTAAAATGAAAATGATCTTGAAGCTTCATCTCAAATGTAACAAACTGGCAGAAATTTAAAAGTTTAGAACTAATCAATTCTGAAAGAGTTGTGGATAATTGGGCACATAAAAGCATTGTAGGTTGACCTATGAATTCTTACAACCATTCTAGAAAACAATGATTTTCTTAAAATATACATATAACAGAAGTTCAAAATGGAACGTATATAATCAGGCAATGTTGAACCTACCAGGTTAAATTTGAAATCCAAAACAAAATAATATAAGTCCCCTCCTGAGACATCTTCAAGTAGAAGCTGATCACCATTTGTTGGGCATGTTATAACCCACAGATCCCTGAGATGTTGCACTGGAGACAAACAAATTGAAATTATTGAAGTAGTTCATAATCTCTTTAATTATCATCTAGCCCACATCTCCCCAATCATTGCTACAAAAATAACAATGTTTAATACAATCTAGGAAAACTATAGTTAGAATATTTTCTTGATTTACAAATTTATCAATACAGTAAAAATAAAGTTTAGTCTGATATATGGAAGAAGAGGAAGAAAGATAGAAGGTATTGTCAAGAGGCAAAGGAATAGATGAACAATTTTGTTGGAGAATATTCAAATACACATTCATGTATTTCTACATTTAAATATTTCTCTAGTGTGAAAAATTTGCTTTCCATTAAAATCTTCTTCTGATATTCCATCATGGCAAGGAGTTCTTGAAGACTCCATCAAAGGAATACAAGCTGTTACAGGTCTAACAAACCTGGAAAGGGGTTGAGTATAAGCCCAAGAAAGACCATGTCTCTGTTACTGCAGTATTAGCCTAAGTTTAAAGAAGCCAGCAGCTGATAATATTTTTTATTTTTATTTTTATATATTTTTATTATATATAATTTTAGAATATTTTTATAACTTATTAACCATCCCTTAAGGTATAGAGAGAGTCTTAATTTGTCATTGGAAGAGTACACACCCTGATAAATCATGAATTACCTACAATCAAATAACACTCTTAGATGCCCCATATGGAGCAACATATACCTTATATAAGTAGGCTTCTCTGCTGGATTAGGAATCAATAGATTTTTATAAGAATATGACCTGAAGTCCCAGCCATCAAAGTTCAAGGTTGTCAGTCGTTCTGAACAATGGAATTTCTTCAATCACCTTGGAATGCTATTCATGGCAACAAAATGGAATCCGTATACAGCTCCATTTTAACATCTAATACAGTAACTTGTTCTCTGCCTTCAAGATTAAATGAATGGAGCCAGTGTTAAAGATTTAATGCTATTTCACATTAGTGATGTCAGTGCAAAAATAGCCATCTTCTTTGAAATATTTATGCTTCCATTGCATATTATCTTATCTTTTTCTCCTTTTGGCTTTTTCCTGTAGATGAGGAGGTAAATGCTGTTAGTCCTGGACAAAACCTACACAGCATCTTTTCCCATCAATCATTAAAAAACCTTACCTTACACTCAACATGAGTTATTTCTTGTTAATACAATTGTCTCACTATATCCTTCTATTATTATGCCCTTATTCCATTAGCCATTCACTTAATGCTCCTTTAAAGCTGACCCCCCAAGGAGGGTAGAGAGAGGCAGAAGTCCATCTAATAGTGTCAATGCAATAAAATTCTGGAAGCACTTCTCTTAAAACCTTGTAGGTCACCAAAAAAGACAGGTCACAGAATGTATCCTAACCTGAAAAGAGCAGAACAAATTTCGTATCATTAATTTGTCCTGATTGCAAACAGCTTGATGGCTTTAAGATCTTTTACATGTTCACTTTTACAGGTCACTAAAAATGCACTAACCAGCCTTATGGTTTCCCATTCCACCAACACCAATCTTTGCGAACCTTTCCTCCTTCAAAAATATTGCTTTATGTAGTTGAAGCTAAATGGTTTTCTTGGAGGTGGAGCAAACAGTTAACCTTTTCAGGGTTAAATGGCATGAAAGAAATGGCAGTATTATTTCTCATTGTGAGTTACATGCTCTGAATTGAGTCACCTCTACAGAGTACACCTATATGGGGTAAAGTGTGAATACCTTATAAAGGCACTACATTGAAAAAGCTTCCTTCTACAGTCTCTAAATGGAACAACCACTATCACTGTTTAAACAGCTGCGATATAAGTGAAATGAGGATAAGAACCCATTTGCCATTAGTCACCTCTCCAGCTGCCCAAGAAAAATTTTCATTCATATGAAGCATTGGTTCAATTGAACAAATGATGAAGGACCTACTACATGTAAGACACTGTTCTAGGAACTGGGGAAACTGATTAAAAATAAAGCTGGAACTAGTGTCAAGAACATTTTACTCAATTGAAACTTGTATTTATAAGAGAGTACTAATAACTGGTGGGACAGGCCGCATCAGGGAATGATTCATAAAAAGGTGTCACCTGAGACTTAAATGAAGAGGAGACTGCGAGGTGGAGAAAAAATGGTGGTATAATCCAAATGTGCAGTGGCGTAAGACAAGGGAAGAGGAAGTTGTCAAGTCAAATTGGGGGAATGATCAACTGGAAATTTAATTCCATTGGAACATAAAGTATATTAAAAGGCAAACTATGAAATGACAAGAAGGGTAAGAAGGAGCCAGACTGGGAAGGGGAGGATTTGGGGGTGGAGCAGTAATGTTTCATTCCAGAGGCAATGAGGGGCCACTAAAGGTTTTTAAGAATGGAAGCGATAGTCATACATATGCCTCAGAAAGATAATTTTTTTTCAACTATGTGAAATAGAGACATAAGAGAAGGAAGTAAAGAAAAAGGAAGAGTCATTTGTGATCCTGAGTTTGCGAACTTGGATTCCTGAAAAAATCAAGTTATCCTCAATAGAATTAGGGAAGAGAGTTGGGTGGGAGTTTAGAGATAATTAGTTCCATAATGATAAAGACAAGCCAGAGACATATGTGTGTGTCTGTTTGGCATGGCAGGGGGGGGGGGAGGGAAGGGAGGGGGAGGCTCTATTCTTTTTTTTTTTCTTTTCCTGTGGCAATCAGAGTTAAGTGACTTGCCCAGGATCACACAGGTAGTAAGTGTCTGAGGCCATATTTGAACTCAGGTCCTCCTGACTCCAAGACTGGAACTCTATCCACTTCACCAACTGGCTGCCCTCATATTCTAGTCTATATACCTAGATTGTCCACTCTTTTCAATAGTCTACATCTTACTACTCCACTCATTTGCTACCTCACGGCCTTCATTCCTTGCCACCTTTATTTCCCCATCCCTTACTTTTCATTTTTTTTCAATTTCATATCATAATGGTGCCAAACATATGAAAACAAATAAATAAGTGCTCAGTCTGCTTTGCAATGAGCCTGGGGAACCTCTGTAAATATGAATGTGTACATATACACATGTATATGTGTGTATCTATATATACCTATGAGGCAGCTAGATAGCTCAGTGGATAGAGTGCTGAACCTGAAGTCAGGAAGAACTCAGTTCAAATCACATCTCCGACACTTACTAGCTGTGTGACCTTGGGCAAGTCACTTAACCTCTGTTTGCCTTGGAAGGAGCTAGGTGGCTCAGTGTATAGAGCACAGGAAGATCTGAGTTCAAATTTGGCTTCAGACATTCACTGTTTGCTTGTGACCGTGGTGGAAGTCACTTAACTTCTGTTTGCCTTAATCCACTGGAGAAGGAAATGGCAAATTCCTGTGTTATCTTTGCCAAGAAAATCCTGTACAGGATCGTGAAAAGTCAAAATGACTAGAAAAGGGGGACAGCTAGATGGCGCAGTGGTTAAAGCGGCTGGCCCTGGATTCAGGAGTACCTGAGTCAAATTCCAGCCTCAGACACTTGACACTTACTAGCTGTGTGACCCTGGGCAAGTCACTTAACCCCCATTGCCCTGCCAAAAAACAAAAACAAAAAAAAATGACTAGAGAGGCGTAACTGGCCTCTGTTTCCTCATTTGTCAAATGAGGATAATAGCACCTACCTCACAAGACTGTGAGCCACAAATGAGATAAAATGTATAAAGTGTTTTTAAATCCTCAAATTTAAACTATTGTTATTATTTCTAATTTCACTTTGCCTTTCCCTTCTAATAAATGTGGATGTTTTGTTTTATTTGTTTTTCTAAATATGACGTCTAGGTTTTGTTGTTTGGTCATGGATTTCCTGAGAGTCTATGATTGTTAAAATATCTCTCTTTGGCCTGTTTTTCAGATCAGTTGTTTTTAATAGTAGATACCTTACATCTTATTCTATTTTTTTTCAGTATTCTGAATGTAAAGAGTAAGAAGTTGGGGCAGCTAGATGATGCAGTGGATAGAGTACTGGCCCTGGAGTCAGGAGGACCTGAGTTCAAATCTGGCCTCAGACATTAACCTTACTAGCTGTGTGACCCTGGGCAAGTCACTTAACCCCAATTGCCTTACAAAAAAAAAAAGATAGAAGTTGTTCTAGGAGAATGAGTGGCTAGATGCCAAGAAATTCGAGAGAGAAAGGGAGCCAATACAAACTCTCTAAAATCAACTTGAAGTCAGCCAAGTTTCTAAGTAGGTATATCACAAGCCAGTGACAGCACTGATGATAGGGTGCCTGAATCTGACTCCTGGCAGAAATGAAAGAACAGAAACAGAGACGGAACCAGACCTTATGGGTCAGTGTGCAGAGAGAACAGGGATTGGACACCCACTCAAATCAACAATTGGATTAAATTGTTTATTAAAATCACCTACTATGTGCCAGGCACTATGCTAAGCACTGGGGATACCAAAAAAAGGAGGCGGTAGATTGGTAGGGCAACAAACAAACAAACAAAAACACTTCCTTCCCTCAAGGACCACACAACTAATGGTAGAAACAATGTGTCAATAACTATGTACAAATAAGCTCTATACACAATCAATTGAAATAATGTCAGAGGAGGCATTAATGTTAAGGAGGATCTGGAAAGTCTTCTTGCATAAAGTAGAACTTTAGTTAAGTCTTGGAGGAAACTGGGAGGTAGACACTAAGAGTAAGGGAATTCCAGGCAAGTAGAGGACAGCCCATGAAGATGCTCAGTCATTAGGTAGTATGGAAATTTATTTTGATTTGGGGACCCTACCTTTGGACTGAGATTAGAAAGCCTTAGGCCCTCTGGGTCTCTTCTGTGTGGGAGGACCTGGTGCCCCTCCCCCTCTGCTTCAGGTGAGCCAAAAAGCCCCATGGGCTGTATGAGACATCAGGTCAGACAGCTTGGGGGAAAAAGCCCCCATCTCCCTCCGCCCTGCGAGGATCTATCCGAGAGATCCCAGGCTTGTCCAGGCCCGGCTCTGGCATAGCCTGTGCTGAGGCACGTGATGCTGGAGCATCCCCCCAGCCCCAGCCACAGCTCTGGCTGGCGGATTAGCTTGGTCTGTGGGGGCGCAAAAAGCCCCGAGATTTGAGTGGAGAGCAGAAAGATATTTATAGACCTGGGAGTTAGATGGCAAAGGAGGCCGGCTGATGAGAATGAACAGGAACCAAGAAAAGGAGAAACTGACAAGATTAGGAGAATAGAGAGGCCCAGAGGTTAAGAGGTTGGAGAGGAACGGAGAGAAAGGGGCTACAAGGAGAGAACAGAGACTAGAGAAGCTGGAAGGAGGCCAGAAGATTAAGAGGAAAGTTAGAAAGTAGTAGCTGAGCAGTGAAAGTGGAACATACCCTAAGGCAAGAATCGTCTAAGGCCCTTATTGTTTTAAAAAAGTTCCAGGCCAGCAGGTGGAAAGAGACACCAGAACGCAGTCAGGTTGTACATTTTATTTCCCTGTGTTCTTAATTTTAAATAGTATCTCATAAATAAACTCTGCTTTGATTATTTAGTTAAGAGGCTTCTTAATCTTTTGCTTATCAATTTGGGGAGCAGTGTGGTGGAACTTTATAAATGGCCCATGCTAAGTTAATAGCAGTCAGATAGCCAGTTAGTCAAAAGTCCCCAGATTAGTCCTCCAATCAAATTAGCCCCTCCAAATTAGCCCCAGCTAACTTAAAATATTCTTATATTTGAATGGTGACTGCAAAGGGATTTACAGCCCAATTAGAATTTTTCTTTTTTTTTTTCCTTTTTTTTTTTAAAGTGGGGCAATTGGGGTTAAGTGACTTGCCCAAGGTCACACAGCTAGTAAGTGTTAAGTGTCTGAGGCCGGATTTGAACTCAGGTACTCCTGACTCTAGGGCTGGTGCTCTATCCACTGTGCCACCTAGCTGCCCCAGAATTTTTCTAAAGCTATAATTTTTCATATAATCATAATTTTTCATAATTCCAATTATATAATTTCCCAGATTAGATTAAGTAGCTAAAAAATTTTTTTTTACAGTAGAATGCTATGTTCAAGCATCAGAAAGGAGACTAGTATGGGAGGATCATAGAGTGTGTAGAAGGGAGTGAGGTATAAGAAGAATGGAAAGGTAGGAGGGGGCCAGCGTGTGAACAAAACAAAAATTTATTTTCTATTTTTATCCTGGTGTAATAGGAAGCCACTGGAGTTTAGTGAAAAAGGAGTTTAGGGGGCAGCTAGGTGCCACAGTGGATAAAGCACCAGCCCTGGATTCAGGAGGACCTGAGTTCAAATCCGGCCTCAGACATTTAACACTTACGAGCTGTGAGATCCTGGGCAAGTCACTTAACCCCCACTGCCTTGCAAAAACAAAAACAAAAACAATAAAGTGTATTGCAATACTGTGTTTCATCCACAAGAAAATATCTAGAATCATGAGGGAGACTAAGAAACATTCCATATAGGGGATCAGTTGAAAGAATTGTTTATGTTAATTCTTAAGGAGAGAAAACATAAGTGGAACATGAGAGCAGTTTAAAAGGAAGGAAGGAAGGAAGGAAGGAAGGAGGAAGGAAAGGAAGGAACGGAAGGAAGGAAGGAGGAAGGAGGAAGGAAGGAAGAAAGAAAGAAAGAAAGAAGAAAAGAGAAAGAAAGGAAAGAAAGGAAAGAAAGAAAGAAACGAAAGAAAGAAACAGAAGAAAGAAAGAAAGACAAGAAAAGAAAGAAAGAAAGAAAGAAAGAAAGAAAGAAAGAAAGAAAGAAAAAGAAAAAGGAGTTTACATGGGCAGACCCATACTTCTGGGAGATAACTCTGATGGCTGAGTAGGGGATAGATGGGGCCCACACAGCTTGGGCTTTATATTGGCTCTAGACTAAGAAATGACATCAGTGAAGCCAGAGCCAATCAGGTTTTGTAGGGGGAGGAAACTTCACCAAGGAAGCTGTAGGGAAACAGGCTAAAGGCAGCTCTATTCAGGATTATGTGCGAGGAGGTTAAGGAAAGCTGCATCAAGAAATTGCTATTCTGCCATGGACATAGTTCAACATCTCTACACGACATCCTGTTCAAGATATCTATCTAACAGGCAGTTGGATGAGAGAGATGGGAGGTCAGAACAAAGAGTAGAGCAGGATAAAATTGATCTAATAATTATTTGTGGAAGTGGTTGTTGAATCTATGGTAGTCAGTGGGATCACTGAGAGAAACAGTATAGAGGGGGAAAAGAGGAGGAGCCTTGGCACCAGGGTTAGTGGGCATGAGCTGAAAAAAGATACAGAAAAGGAGACAGAGGAGGGAGCAGAAATATAGGAAGAAAACCAGGAGAGAGACATGGCAGAAGCACAGGTCAGCTCAGTGGTCTGAGATTTATGTGATCTCTAACATCCCACTGGGACCTGTAAATTCCACAAGGGGGAAGGAGCTCATTTCTCATTTAGAATCATGCAACAAAAAGGAAAAAGGCTAAGCAAGGCCTAAACCTTGAGGATTTAGTCATTGAGGTAGAGAGGGTGGGGCCTAATTCCAGCCTCCCAAGGAGACTGACACAACACCATCCAAAGGACAAGGATAATATAACCCATCCATGAGTGCCACAGGTGTTGACTCAGGCATGAAATCCCAAACCAAGAACTGAGCCTGAAAATAAGAATGAACAGAAGAAAATACCAAATACATTTAGAAGTACAAATAATCCTATAAGAACTACAAGGGGGAAAATGGTTTAGCCATAAGGATTTCAAGAATGGATGGGATAGGGGGCAGCTAGGTGGCGCAATGAATAAGGCTCTAGCCTGGGATTCAGGAGGACCTGAGTTCAAACCCAGCCTCAGACACTTACTAGCTGTGTGACCCTGGGCAAGTCACTTAAACCCCATTGCCCTGCAAAAAAAAAAAAAAAAGAATGGATGGGATTCTCCAATTGAACAAGGGTCAAAGGTTATGAACAGTCAGTTTTCAAAGGAGAAAATCCAAGCTATTAATCACCATATTTTTTAAATGTGTCCAACTAGAACTCAAAATTCCACTCATACTCTCTAGATTGGCAAAGTTCAAAAATTAAAAAGGGAAAATGTCAAATGTGATGAGACTATATAGAGAAATAATCCAGTTAATGCATCGTTGGTAGAGGTGTGGATTGGTATAATCATTCTGGAAAGCAATTTGGAATCATGCCCCAAAAGTTCATAAACTCTTCATTCCCTTTCAACTAGAAATACTATGACTAGGCCTGTACTCTAGAAATCAGTGTCAGAGAGAGAAATACATATGTTTAAAAATATTTATAGCAAAACTTTTTTTTTATGGTGGCCCAGTAATGAAAACTGGGAGGATACCCATCAAATGTAGAATTAGTGAACACATCATAGCATATGACTGTAATGTAATATTATTAGGCCATAAGAAGTTATGAAAGATATGGTTAACGTGAAACTTGGAAAGATTTATCTGAACTGGTGATACACAGTAAAATTGGCAGAATTCGTGAGGGGGAAAGTACAATTAAAACATTGGAAAAAACAAGCTTCAAAAGTCTTGATTCAATAAGGCCAATGATGAAGCATGGATACCTACCTCCTGACAGAGGTGATGAACTCAGGGTCCCAAAAGATTATATTTATGTGTATGTGTATGTGTGTGTAGTATGTATGTATGTAAGGTATGTATGTATGGATGTATGTATGGTATGTATGTAATTTTTAACCTAGCCAATGCCAAAATGTGTTTACCTTGACTATCAAATTTGTTTATAAGGGCTTTATTTTGTTTCCAATGGTGGATAAGAGGAAAATTCTTTTTCTTAATTGAAGAAAATAAAGAAACAGTAAAAAAAGAGTGGATCAAAGAAATGAAGGAAGACATAAAACTGAAAAAAAAAATAAAATGAGTGTTGGGGGAAGAATAACAGAAGTACAAATAGCTTAGGGGGACAAAAGTAGAAAATTTCATCCAAGTAACAGACCCTCCAAAAACCATGAAATATCTTAAGATCATATAGGCTCCCTTGGAAAGCATGACCAAAAAACCCCAAACAAACCAAAACAAAAACCTTAGCACCAATATTAAAGAAATCCTAAAACTACCCATATCTGTTAGAAATGAAGGGCAAAGTAAAAATTAAAATAATGTCTGCTTTAATCACCTTTTCAAATTTGCTTCCCATATTTTATCTCAATTGATGCTCAACATAATCCTATGAGGGAGATTGCTATTGACTTTGAGGGAGATTAAGAGACTCATACTCAAATTGCATGGTAGTAAATGTATAAGTAATGATTCAACTTCCTGTAGAAAAAATATGCCCCTCAAAAAAAAAAAAAGAAATCTTTAGGAATGCCATAGTTAAATCTAAAACTGCCAAATTAGAGAAAAATACTAAATAATCATAAGAATTCAAATATCAAGAAACCATAGTCATGGGAAGCTAGGTGGCACAGAGCACCAGCCCTGGAGTCAGGAGGGACCTGAGTTCAAATCTTGCCTCAGACACTTAACACTTACTAGCTGTGTGACCCTGGCAAGTTACTTAACCCCAATTGCCTCACCCACAAAAAAGGAAGGAAAGAAGAAAGAAACCATAGTCAGGATTACACAAGATCACCTTGCAATTATTATAAGGGACATACAAATATAGTAAATTATGATATTCAAAAAAGTAAAAAATAAAAACTTACAACTAGGAATAATTCTTAGCATAAAACACACGTGTGCCACAGGAATGAGTGACCTTGCTGTTTCCTCTATCCCTGTTCTATTTTTTTTTTCCACATAAAGGACTATTGGAGAGAAAATGACCTTGTAAGCTTTGAAAGTCTGAAAGATCTGGGAGAAGAGCCAGGATAGCCCTAAAGAGTTATCTACATGAGTCAGCCCAATCAGTTAAACAAACCTGGCAGCTAAGCCCCCATATCCTACAAGCAAGGGAAGAATCTGTCCAGTACCAATGCCACACCTGGCTTTAAGTTCAAGCACAGAGTCCCACTTCACTTTAGAAACCAATTTTTATTCTTACCCATTTATATTGTTACATGTTGCTGATGCTTTTATTTTCACACATTAAGACCAAATGCTTTCTTTTTTTATTTCCAATGCTTCTAATATTTTTGAGTGCTTCCCTATCTACTTTCTAGCTTCACTCTGACTTTTATATAATATAACCCTGGGTTTTGAAGGTCTCTGGGTTTGGGGGCTAGACCAGAAAACATATGAAAGTCATCAGAAAAAAAAAAACTGGCTAGGATCAGACCCTACTATTAAAAGAAAAAAAGATCAGTTATATCCTATCAAAAAACAATGGAAAGGAGAGTATATTAGGGTTTTTTTTTTCAAGAAAACATTATTGTGAAGATAGATTCAAATGTCATTTCCAAACAGGAATGGAAGCACTATAATGTTATAATTAGTAAAAGGCCAAAGTCCTCTCAGAAGCAGTGTATCTTGAGGATCTCAAGTGAGCCAGAGGTGTGCACTCTAAGAAACTCAAAAGGTATCTATGGTCATTTTCTTCAGTGTTTGGTGGGATGACTTTAGGGGAAATTACCCCCATAAGCCATTCCGTGGTGGACATCTGCTTTGTACTCTACATCTGCAGTGGAGTTGCTCCTGAAGCCTTCTACTGCCTGGGGTATTGATCCATGAAGATGGCCCAAGCAGGAAAAGGCTTGGCCCTCTAAATAGTCATTTTGGGTGAGTCATGGGAAACAAGCAAATTGCAGAGCTATCTCTTTAAGCGATTCTTCCATTACTAGATCAGCCTGATAACCTTAAAGGTGGTAAGGGAGGTGGAAAAACCCAGCTAATCCTGTGTTGATTGTCAGTAAGGGACTAAGGGCTGTTTCCTTTGAACGTTGTTTGGGCTGAGTATGTGGCCATACTGGGCAGGTTATAGTTTTGGTTTTTGTTTTTTTAATGAGGCAATTGGGGTTAAGTGACTTGCCCAGGGTCACATAGCCTATTAAGTGTTAAGTGTCTGGAGGCTGGATTTGAACTCAGGTCCTCCTGGCTCCAGGGCCGGTGCTCCATCCACTGTGCCACCTAGCTGCCCCCAGGTTATAGTTTTACCAAATGTAAGACTGTCCTATGCCACGGCAGAGAGGAGAACATTTCTAAGAAAAAAATTGGCTATGCTTAGCTATCTCTGTGCTCAGGCATGTCACGAGAGGGGACACAAGAATAACCACTAGGGGCAGAGTTAGGCGCAAGATGACAGGAACAAAGCCTTGCTCCCATATGAATTCCATCCCATCTTAAGGAAGTCAGCAGACTCTTCAGATATACCCACACCAGCAGTAGATGATCGGTCTTTCAACACTTTAATGAGCCATTTAAGAGAGCTGAGGATGAGGTCCTTTGGTCCCCAGTGGAGATATCTCCTACAACTCTTTCTGCAGATATTTCCAATAGTACACAACCTCTTTTGTGTCTAAAAGGATTCTAGGCTGCCCTTGGTCACGAACATACAATATCTAGCAGCATTTTTATTAAGAAGATAATTCTCCTGTAGATCCCCAGTCGTGTTGGGATGGAGAAGCTTCTGAAAGCCTCAAATAATGACCATTAGTCTTGCCTCTGTGATACAGGGAGAAAATGCCACTCCCATCGTGCCAAGTCACTTAGTCTCCTGCCTGTTATCCTGAAGGGGTAGAGGTAAGTAACACCATGTCTGCAGCTCCCGCACTTGTCTGTCACTTGAACTGCTTAAGGCCCTTAGAGGACTCCATCCTGAAGCCAAAACCCCTATGGACAATGAAAACCTACTTGAACACTTTCCTCCCATCTTCCACAAGAAACCTTTCTTTTTTCTTTTTCTTTTTTTTAGGGTTAATTGACTTGCCCAGGGTCACACAGCTAGTAATTGTCAAGTGTCTGAGGCCAGATTTGAACTCAGGTCCTCCTGAATCCAGGCCAGTGCTTTTCCACTGTGCCACCTAGCCGCCCCCAGAAACTTTTCTTGACCTACTTTCTACTATATACAATTTATATTGTAGTTAACTTACTTATACAATGTTTACTCCCCATTAGATTTCCATGAGAGGACTTTCTTTTACCTTTCTGTATGTAGCAGTGACTACCCTGGGCCCTACTACCTAAGGGCCAAGGATCGATCACTCCTCCTCCCAGAGAGATAGAGAAGAGTGTCTAGTCTCTGCCATTGGCTCCAGCCCTCACCAATCGAGTTCCCCCAAATTAGTGAATTGTTCCCCAGTTCCATTTGACCAGTTAAGCATTCAGATTAGCCTTTGGAATATTTACTTCAAAGCTATAATAAGAATAAATAGGGCAGCTAGATGGTGCAGTGGTTTAAGCACCGGCCCTGGATTGAGGAGGACCTGAGTTCAAATGTGGCCTCAGACACTTGACACTTACTAGCTGTGTGACCCTGGACAAGTCACTTAAACCCTCATTGCCTGCAAAAAAAAAAAAGAATAAATATACAAGCATCCCTACTACTGATACATGGGACATAACCCCCTCCCCATACGATCAGTTTCTGCAGAGGGGTGAAGGATTAAGTTCGTAATTTATCTCAATTTCTACATAGCATAGTTCCACTAAGAGCCTCCTCTTTGGGATCTCATCCTGGGAACCCTGACTTCTCAGGGTATCTCTGATGGGATGGTTGCAACATCTACCTCCAATGTCATCCTGGTTCAAGTCTGGCTCTGGATACTCCACTATGTGCCTAGAACCAAAAAGCACAAACAAAACAGACCAAAGCAAAACCCCAAGTCCATTTTTCAGAGCCAAACCTGCCCAGTTCATAGAGTTCATACTATGGGTGAACACGCTCTTGTTGTTATAAAAAAGACAGGAAGCAAGATTGTCTGCATCTGGCTGTTTTAAAAATGCAGGCTGTTCCAGCTACACAGCCAATGGCAAGAAGCTCTTCCCAAACATGTGTTAGGAGAAGGCAGAATGTCTTCTCCTAGAAGCTGGTGCCTGTCATCTCTTATCTTGGTGCCGTGTGAGTGCCAGCAAGTCCAGGCTAGATTATCTGTGCATGCACAAAATAAAGCCCAATAATGCTTACATCCCCAGTGCTTGGTACAGTGCCTGGGGTTTAACAGGCACTTAATTCATGCTTCTTGAATGCCTGATTATCCAAACTGGGCATGTTTACTTTGGAATTTGGTTATAAGCCTTTGCCAGTTCCTACATCTGTATATAATTTCTGAAGTCAAGGATGTAAACAATTACATTACCATACTGTTTTGACCACTCATTACAGCACCTGGTAATGGACCAAGCTTGAAGGGACATGGAACAATTTCTGCATCAGCAATCAAAGACCAGACTTTGAGTCACAGGGAGAATAGTTATACACATTGCAGAATAAAGGAAGACAAAAGGAGTATAAAGGGCAAGTCAAGAAAATTTCCATGATCTTCTTTTAGGTCCTCCCAAACAGCCCCATCCAAATTTTCTGGTTCTCAGATGATACTTACCAGAGTTTATTTCCACACTTTGGTAGTAAGTTTTTGTAAATTACTTTTTTTTTTTTTTTTTTTTTTTTTTGCGGAGCAATGAGGGTTAAGTGACTTGCCCAGGTCACACAGCTAGTGTTAAGTGTCTGAGGCCAGATTTGAACTCAGGTACTCCTGACTCCAGGGCCGGTTCTCTACCTACTGTGCCACCTAGCTGCCCCCCAGTGCATTTTTGATCATGTGGAGAAGGCAAAAACAACAGACCCCAAGACCTCTGAGGTCTGTTTCTATGTTATGGCAAGGATGAGGTTCATGGTACTCATTCACATGGCAATATGAGTTAAATGCTACGAGAGGTCACCGAGTAACCTAGTTCTTAGCAATTGCCCTGATTCGTGAGACAATTACAAGACTGACAGACAATTCCCACTAAGGACAAGTGACTATCCTCTATCGAAAGTTTCCAGAATAAAAAACTGTCCAAAAAGTCAGCCAGTAGAAAATCTTCCTATCGTTTCAGCAGGAGCCCTTTTGGAGAGCTGCCCATTCATAAACTCTCTGTGACCTCTGACATATCAGAAGATCATAGATTAGAGTCAGAAAGGATTTGAGAGACCATCTAGTCCAACTCTTTCTCTTTGAAGATGACAAAGCAAGGTCAATAGACATCAAGTAACTTACCCAAGGTCATAATGCACATTCTGAGCAAAGGCACAACCTGAGCCCAGATCATCCTATTCCAAATCTACTTTCCAAAGTTGATAGGTGATACTGCCTCACTCTCAGAAAACATTTGGTCCAGGAGAAAGAGATGTAACTCTAGAATCAGGAGAATCTGGCTTCCAAACCTGACAGCAAGTATCAGCTTGCTGACTGTGTGTGCAAGTCACTGAAGTTTCCCTGGGTCTCAGTTTCTCCATCTGTAAAAATGAGGAACTTGGCCTAGATGGCTTCAGATGTCCCATTCTATGACCCCCCACACATACACTTTAAATATATAAATAAGGAGAGAGAGAGAGAGAGATAGTTAAATAAATAAATGAATGTTTTCCATAATTGCACACGTATTACCTATATCTGGTTGCTTGCCACCTCAAGGAGGAGAGAGGGGAGGGAGGGAGGGAATGAAAGAGGGATAGAATTTGGAACTCAAAATTTTAGATAAACAAATAGATCTACGACCCCAGGAGGCCTGAGGCACATCATTTGTGCAAAGAGAATTAATTATATAGAACGGAATGTTCTTTACCTCTAGACAATCTATGATAAATAGATGCAGGTAGGCATATATGAGATAGTTAGATATTGAATAGAAAGCCAAAATCCAAACTGATCCTTTTGTTTAGGCAAAGGTAAATGCATTTTTGGAGTAAAGTATGAAGATAAATTTAAAATTATAATAGAGGCCAGAGAGAGTAGCCATGATAGGCCAATAACATGATCACCAACATCTGTTGATCTATCTGTTAGGTCATCAACAGTTATTTATGGTGACTTTGATCAGGTAGGGCTGGTCAGTCTGAACAAAAATTAACCAGTAGGGGACTGGTTAAAATAAAGTTCACTTAGACAAAAGCAAATGAGTAGAATGAAACAGAATTGGCAACAAAGTCAAATTTTTCAAGTCCCTTAACCTCATTCCCTCAGTTGAACAACTTTTCAATATGAAGTAAAGTGTCTTTTCTATTCATGGTGATGTTTTCCTGAATGTAAAATGAGCTTCAAAACAAAAAGTACTGGTAAAATGCCCTGTCCAAGAGCCACGTGTGGGTGTTAAAAATGATCAAGCCACTTCATTTTTGTGTCGTTGTGGTCCAGGTGTTGACTAAGCAACAATTTTTAACCCTGTGGGTTTTTTAAAGTTATCATTGCTAAAACTGTATTTTATAAATTAAATGGCTATTACACCAGTTTTGCCAATTTGGACATTTATTATTAATTAATATTGTATATCAGTAAAATATTGACCAAATGTCTCCCTAACTTCTCATGGTCTCAGGCCTTCAGACCTATGTTGTCCTAAGAGGCAGAGTGCGTGCCAAGAGAGAGCAAGGCCAGAGAAAGGGGCAAAAGAGCTTAACCCTGGAGTCGCCAAGGGTTTTATCCTCTTTAGATAGAGGTGGGTCATTATACATTGATCTAAGCTAATTGGTTAGCATCATTCAATTCCATTGATTGACATGACTTGAGGGTGGTCTAAATTAAAATGAACTCTACAGATAACATCAGAAAAGAGTAAGCAGAAGACCCAAGCTGAAGGGCAAAGTCCAGTATCTAGATGTGGTTCTTCAGTACGCTAGAAAAAAAGAGTCTCTCCATTTCTTTTGTTCCCTTGGGTTTGTCCCAGACAGGAGCTGAACTTTCTGGAGTGGGGGAGAGAAAGGACTGAAACTGATTTCTGGGTCACCCCTAGAAATCCATAATTAATAATTATTTTCTCACAACCCAAAAGTAAACTTTGTTCTACTATTCCGTGTAGTCTTGATGCCCAGAAGTTTCCCTCTGTTGTGGTTTTTTTGATAGTTTTTTTTTAAATAAAGATTATAGATCACAACAGTACAGCCAAGGAGTATGGATAAGGAATGTATCTCTGTATAGTCCTGCTCTAGAAACCTTCAAAGATTCAATGAAACTATTTATAGAGGGGGAAAAATCTTTTCAAAGGTGCTTATGTCCTCCTCCCACCCATTACCCCCATCCCAGAAAAAAAAAATCACATAGCCATAGCTCAGGGGTTTCTTTTCCATGCTCTGTAAGGATTCTTGTGCCTACTATTGCCTGAGTCAAAAAAGGCATTTCTTGTACTGCCTTGTTCAGTCATAACATTTAAACCCAGGGGCCAGCCCCAGAATTCTATGCATCATTAAAAACTTTGATGCTGTTCTGACTTCATAGAAAATATGTCTTGGCAAGTCTGAAACTCCAGTTCTAAAGAGGCCATATTGATTAAAGGCTATTTTAAGACTTCTCCTTGTTCAGTTCTTAATGAGCTGCAGTAGCCTCTACCCTAATCTCTTTAGATAGCAATTAATTTCTTTTCCTTTTTTAAAAATTTCTTTATTGTTTGTTAAGAATTACAAAGGAAAGGAAAGGGGAAGGGGAAGGAAAAGGGAAAGGGAAAGGAGCAGGGAATGGTGAAGGAACGGGGAAGGAAGGGGGAAGGAAAGGGGAAGGAAAGGGGAAGGAAAGGGGAAGGAAAGGAAAGGAAAGAAAGGAAAGGAAAGGAAAGGAAAGGAAAGGAAAGGAAAGGAAAGGAAAGGAAAGGAAAGGAAAGGAAAGGAAAGGAAAGGAAAGGAAAGGAAAGGAAGGAAAGGAAAGGAAAGGAAAGGAAAGGAAAGGAAAGGAAAGGAAAGGAAAGGAAAGGAAAGGAAAGGAAAGGAAAGGAAAGGAAAGGAAAGGAGGAAGAAAGAGAAAGGAAGAAATAGAGAAAAAGAAGGGAGGTGGGGAGAAAGGGAAGGAAGGAGGAAGGAAGGAAGGAAGGAAGGAAGGAAGGAAGGAAGGAAGGAAGGAAGGAAGGAAGGAAGGAAGGAAGGAAGGAAGGAAGGAAGGAAGGAAGGAAGGAATCTCTCCCCTCCCCAGATTGGATCTAAAGGGCAATTCCATTCTTATATATTTTTTTCTTCCCCACGCCCATGAATTTTCTCTTTCTTCATATAGACTACATAGAAGTTTTACCAGTTTACCAGATCAGCCCTTCACCTGCTGTCCTGCTTCAAAAGTTTCCACATTAGTAATATCACTGTAACTCTAGCAGAGATTAATGATGATGCTGAAACACTAGATGAATCAAAGCATGAATGCCTTGAGCTCAGACAAAAGTTAGTATTGGTGTCCATCTCAAAACCCTTCATTGATGCAAAGCCCTTCATTAAAATCTACCTTGTAGTACACTAAAATCATGGGAGAAGTTGGGGTAAGGTAGATGCTATTCTCTTTGTAAAGACACCTCGGTTTTTCTCTTTTTCACACCTCCCTAGCCTATGTGGTAAGAGCAATATTTCAAGGCGCCACTCCCCACATCACGCCCCCTCCTTCAGGCAGGTAGATTAATTTTTCCTTAGAAAACAATAAAATTGTCCTTAAAATGTAATTAGGTAAGGAAATTAAAGAATTAACATGCCTTCCTGGTCTCCCAAGTACAGAAATATCCAGAACACAAAGGCCTGATACTTCACTCTCGGCCTCCTCACCACAGATCATGAGGAAGACCAACACTGGCATAGGAAAGCAGCACTCAGCTGAATTCTCACAGAACATCCTTTCCCTCTTTAGTCTATCCTTCCTTGCTTTAACTAGGTTAACCTCCTTTGGTTTATTGCTCAGAGAATGTTCCCTGAATGTTTCACTTCATTCTAATACTGTATCTAAGCTACCAAGGGATTGATAGACTGAAATTAGGCCTGGCCTACAATACACTGTTTTGATCTCCCTGAACAATTCTGAAATGGTTTTTTTAATCGATTTTTCTAGAGAACTGCTCCAGATCCAGTGTATTTTCCATTTCGTTGGCCAAAAGACATTCAAAGCACTCAATGTGGCAGAAACCAGAAAAGTATCGGAGTTCTGGACAGGAATTTCACAGGCTATGCTATGAGATCAATAAATTGAAGAAATCTTCCCAGTACCTTGGGGAGAGATTAACAAGGTTAAGTTTATCCAAATCCATTTGCCCTGTGCAGTTTGGCCAGCAAGCTAATGCTAACAGAATAGCTGTTCTTCATTGAGAACATTCCCCAAAACAACTTAACCAAGTGATTCCAACTTGGTTACAGGAAGCTTAGCTAATGTTTTCAAGTAATTCTAGCCATACTGGGACAAATCCCAAGTGTACCCAATTGACTTATCTGGCATATCGGTTCCTAAAACTTTGCCCCATTTCTGTGAGAAAGGTAAAAGCATGTACCTACTTACTTGACCCAAATAAGACAAAAAGACTAAGGAACCATAAGGGATTTCTCAGAAAAGAATGGAGCGAGTGCAATCTGACAGTATATTTGTTCTGTCTGCTTAATGGCTTTTCTTTTTTGCAAAGAGAAAGGACAGGATTTTATCTAGAAATGATTATTTGTAAAAACAAAAAGGATAAATGAAACTTGTTTGCTTTATAAAAAGTAAATCCACTATGATATTTGCCTATTGACATTGTGACATGACTGATGTTAACAAGAAATTCATTTGCCACAATTCCAAATAATAATAATAATAATAGGATTTATATAGCACCTAGTATGTACCAGGTGCTGTGATAAGTACTTTAGTGATATTAATTTAATAATCACAATAACCCGAGGAGGTAGGTGTTCTTATTTTTCCCCATTTTACAGTGGAGGAAACTGAGGCAAACAGAGGTTAAGTGACTTGCCCAGGCAGGGTTACACAGCTAATAAGTAGATATGAGTTCTGCTCTTCATGGTTCCATGCCTAGTGCTTTATCCACTGCACCACTTGGTGTGTAATAATTTGTGCCAATTAAATAAAGTATCAGGTAATACTCCACTACACTGATAAATCTGTCACTTCATCTAGGGGGAAGTTTCCTGCAACAAAAACAAACACAATTTTTGCATGTACCTGATACATTGCCCTTACAATTTGAAGCTTTGTTTTCTCCACAGTTCTTTCCATTTCCCTTAGAACAAGGATTCTTAACCTAGAGTCCATAGAATCCTAAGTGGTCTATGAATGTGAATGGGGAAAAAATCCAACTTTATTTTCACTAACCTCTAACCCAAATTTGGTACTTCCTCCCAATATGGTCATAGACAGCAAAGCAGAGTAGTATTTTTATTACCTGTGACTTTGTCATCAGTAAAAATCAGATATTTTCTTTTTTCTGAGAATTAATTTCATTTTTATCATTTTAACAATTACCAAAATATGCATGAAAATACAAACTGAAAATATTTGAATAAAAAAGCTAATTAAAAACTTCATTACTTATAATTAAAAAACAAATGTTGAAAATTCTACATGTAACTAGTAAATAATAAAATATTTTTATGATTTAAACATTTTTTTAAAAACTTCATTGAGGGGTGGCTAGGTGGCGCAGTGGATAAAGCACCGGCCCTGGATTCAGGAGTACCTGAGTTCAAATCTGGCCTCAGACACTTAACACTTACTAGCTGTGTGACCCTGGGCAAGTCACTTAACCCCAATTGCCTCACTAAAAAAAAAAAAAAAAAAACTTCATTGAGCTAGTTTCTTTGCATGCTTGCTCCAGCAGCACATATACTAAAATTGAAATGATACAGAGATTAGCATGACCTCTGCACAAGGATGACACACAAATTCGTGAAGAGATAGTTTCTTTGCCTAGTTGGACATTTGGGGGAAAAAATACAAATTTATAACCCATAGTCTGTTAGTTTTACCAAAGTAACAACAGAAATCAGATATTTTCCTATCATATTACAATTGCTGAAGGTATTTTGAAATATCATTTATATTCATCACTGCTTTGAAATTACTGTAGTAATTAGTATACCACAATATACTATACCATATATATAATATACCATAATATATGCTGTGATAGTAATCTTCCTATCCATATAGAACAATGCTCGTGCCTTCTAGTTGGTCAACTCTCAAGCAATTCTCTACCTTGTAGACACTGAGCCACCAAACACTGTTCTCACATTGGTAACCCAGACACAACACTGCTTTCCAATATTCTTTATCTGTAAATGGTTGTTGATCAAGAGATGGAAAGAGATGAGTTGTTTGCACTATTAAAATGCTGCAAAATTCAGTTCAAATAAGAGGTTTTAACTCTCTCAAATGAAATAAAATGATATCCTTTTGTAAAGAGCCTTAGAGTAGCCCCTGGCACAGAGTGGGCACAATAAATGTTTGTTCCACCCCCAGCCATCTCTGCCCAGTCTCCCTAAAGCTCCATGGCCTGATGATCAGTCTGTGAGGATAGCCAGGCAAAATCAAATGTGTGAAGGCTGAGATAACCGTTCAGGTGTCTTATTTAAGGTGACTTCTGATTATTTCAATTGTTCGGAAGGCATAATGATGCAGGTGATGCATGGTGTTGGAAGCTCCACGCATAGAGAGGCATTTTGTTTCTCCGTGCTCCCTTTTGTATACTATCTGTGATGACATAAGGGCTTGAACATGTTGCATGTTGTACAAGTGGTGTCCATACATCATTATTCTATGAAAATAGCAAAAGAACTTGGAAAGAAAACTGTGAGCAATATCAGATATCATTTCTAGCATGCACGCGTATTAAACATTTCATTATTTTCTCTAGCCTAAAATCTTTTTTAGACTTTTCAAGATAGTAGGGTAAAGTACCAAGCCTGATACCCCAGAAAACAGTGATGGAAACTAAACTTAACTCTCATCTGGGTAAAGTCATTGCCTCTTCCCCCTCCTGAAGTCCTGCCACAGACCACCTAAGGGCCACATCCTCTTTTGAATTCAAGGTTAAAATATTGAGAATCCTCCTTGGAGGCGAAAGTCAAGGAAGAAATCCAGTAGCATGAGTCATCTTAGTAGATTGTGACTATTTTTCCATTCTATTAACCCAAAGCTGTATTTTAATATATTATGCCATTTTTCTGTTCAAGCTTCCTATAAACATTAACTGAGATCTAATTATGATAGAAACATATCAGAGGGTATGAAGGAATATTTCAGTTTGTATCTTTATCTCTCTCTCTCTGTCTCTTTGTCTCTGTCTCTGTGTCTGTCTCTGTGTTTCTCTCCATCTCTCTTTTTCCATCTGTCTCTCCTTCTCTCTCTGTCTCTCTGGCTCTCTCTGTCTTTCTCTCTGGCTCTCTCATTCTCTCTCTGGCTCTCTGGCTCTGGCTCTCTCTGTGTGCCTTTCTCTGTGTGTGTGTCTCTCTCTGTGTGTCTTTCTCTGGCTCTCTCTCTTTCTGGCTGTCTCTTTGTCTCTCTGTATCTCTTTCTCTGTCTCTCTGTCTCAGTCTCTGTGTGTGTGTGTGTCTCTGTCTCTCTGTCTCTCTGTCTCTCTGGCTCTCTGTCTCTCTGTCTCTCTGTCTCTCTCTCTCTCCCTCTCTCCTATCATTACTTGGCTATTAGATTAATGTTAAACTAAATAAAATTCTTTCTGGAAGACTTGTGACTAAAAAGCAGAAGATAGTATTAATATTTTTCTTCTAAAATTAAATGGTTCTGTTTAGATGCAAATTCCAAAGCTTATCAGAAAGTCAGCACTGGTCTGGTATTGCTTCTCTTTGAATGACGTCCATGGTCAGCTAAATAGATATGAAGGATCTCTTAGGTCCTTATAGGAAATTTTGTCTTGAAGTAGCCCAGCTCATGGAGTTTGACTGAAAGGCCAAATCTGTCAGACTCAAGAGGTAGGTAGGCTCATATCTGTGCATTTAGCCATCTCATATGTTGTATATGGTAAGCTTTAAACTTCTGCAGTATAAGTCCTTCCTTCAACATCTATAAGTCACCTATGTCTGGAATGAAGCCATTTTTAGCCACACTAGACCTCTTACAATTCCTTGACAGGGAAGCTTTCTTTACCCTCATTATAGCATTGGGCAGCAGGGCAGCAGAACAGTAGAGACTAATGGATTGTTCCCAGGTCCACTGGGAATTCCACAAACCAGTAGTTCTCTGCCCAGGGACTGTCAATTATCTAGGAGTAATAAGGCTTGTGTTTGTTGTTGTTTTATTCCCTACTTTGTTGGTGGCTTCTTTCCTGTATGAATCTGTTGTTGGTTTAGAGATAAAAAGGCTTAAGTATCTTGAAATCAATAGATATAAAGGGATTTGGGATAACCAAATTACAAGAATCCCTGCCCCCCAAAAGTGCTTGACTTCATAGTCAAGGGACTCTTCTGGTCATTTTGAAATGTTGATCAAAAAGTGTCCTCAAGATCAGTGGACACTCAGAAATGAGAAAGGGTGTTAATGCCTCTGTATCCAGAAAAAAACACACACCTTCCTTGTCATTGAGGTAGAGTTGGTGTCAAACTATTGTTGGTCATTAAGCCTTTTATTCCAGTCTCCCTTAATTACAGTGCCTTCCTTTTGTTACATATTTCCAATTTATACAATGTATATGGGATATGTATAGTTGTTTATCTGCTATCTCCCCCACTTGACTTTCAGCTCCTTGAGAGCCAGGATTTTCTTTTGCCTTTTGTTTTTTTGCATTCTTAGCACTTAGCATAGAGTACAGAACATAACAGATGCATAATAAATGATCGTTGTTCAACTGAGTGATGGAGAATGAGGAACAGAACATATAAAATGCCTGTTTCAGGAAATGCCAGCATTTGTATCTTGCCCACTAGAGAAATGGAACATGCAAATTCTTGATCAAAATGATTTCACTAAAGTTTTTTTCAAAAGGTTCCATTAATCTTCAATCTAAATTCATAGTACATTCAATGGATTTTTGGTTATGTGAATAAATAAATGTTGCCAGAAACAGAAACATTTTCTTGTGTTTTCTGAGAGTCTGTTGATATCTACTCGGTAAAAAGGTGCTTGATCCTTAATAGAACTGAAGCTCAGTCAAGTTTTTATTTTGGGGTTAAGGGTTTTGAGGTGGGTTTTTTTTTTTGGTTTTTGCTTTTGCTTTTGCTTTTGCTTTCACTCCAATGACTACAAAAGCAAAAGAAGAAAACATGAACCAACGTTGCAGTTTGAAGTTTTAGCTGTAACTAAACCTTATCTGCTTAAGAATCTTATTTTCCATAGACTATCCTCTTAATTTTCTATATTCCAAAAGAGGAAAGAAAGCAATAGTCTTGTTTAAACCACCTTACGGAAAGGAATTGCCTCAGAAAAAGATAAATAAGATACTTTTGAGGAAAAAAAGGCAGAGGGACAGTCAAGATGGTGAAGAGAAAGAAACAGGACAGCACAGCTCAATCCCATCTCCAACCACATCTCATACACACACACACACACACACACACACACACCTACCCCAAAAGGAACTAGAAATGCACTAGGAAATCCACTGAAAAGTCAGTGACTCACTTTTCCAACCTAGGTTGACATAGAGATGCTGAGATCTCCAGACACTGGGGAGGGGTCCAGGCTAGAGGGAGCCACAGGAAGTCATCCATGTGGGACCGCTTTGCTTGGACTCTAGAGCAGGGTATCTAATCCAAAACCTAGCTTCAATTAAATACCTGGGACAACGACTTTAAACAAAACAGCTCTGTCTCTCTGAACCTACAAAGCCTTCACACTTGCTAAAAGTAGATAAGGCCAATAACAATTGACTGGCTCTCCAGTTGAGGGTAAGCCCACAGTAGTATTCTCTTGATGCAAACCTAAGAGAGCAGCTTGCAAAGACCAGACTAGTAGGACAGTAAACCAACTTGACCCATTGAAAGCTTGCAGATCCCTGAGATCCTTAGACATTACTGAATATGTGGAGAAAGTAAAAGAACTCCAAGAGAATATGACATAGGAAAAAATATAATTGTACTAAGCATGGCCTTAACATAAAGTCAAAATTTGGGAAATAAAGCTAAAAGAATGAGTAAACAACAACATAAAAAGGGTCCACCCATAAAAAAAAAAAAACTATCATAGTCACAGGAGCAGACAAGACCGAAATTCTAAAGATGAGAATGACTACAAAACTTCTACAAGCAAATCCTCAAAGAAAAGTACATTTTTCCAAAAGGCAACCAGTGGAGAGAATTCAAAAAGAAATGAGAAGTATGGAGAAAAGACTTGGAAGGAAGATTAATAGTTTAGCACAAGAGATACAAACTTTATTTAAGCAAAAGACCCATAAAATTGAGCATAGACAAAATAGAAGTTAATTACTCCATAAGAAAGCAAAACAACAACAACAACAACAACAACAACACAACAACAACATTAAAACAAAGGACTAAAAAGAAAAATAGAATGTAAGCCATTTCATATCAAAAACAACTGATCAAGAAGAGATGATATAAGAATCATTGGACTACCTCAAAGATATGGCCCCCAAAAAGAACATGAATATTGTATTTCAAGAAATCATGAAAGAAAACTTCCCAGTTCTTCTAGAGCCATAGGTAAAAGTAAAAATAGTCTCCTCATGAAAGAAACTCCCAAATTAAGCTTTCAGAATTGTTATAATCCAAACCCTGAACTTCCTGGTCAAATAAAAAAAAATCTACATGTAGCCAGAACTAAAAAATATAATTACTGAGGAGCCCCAGTCAGGAATACACAATATATAGTAGCTACTAAAGAGTTCTTAGAAAATTTCATGGACTTTGAATGAAATAAAGGACTTTCAAAGTATTCCTGATGAAAACACCAAAGCTGAGTGGAACTTTGAACCATAGGTAGCCAAAAGAAGCATAAAAAGATAGCACAAGGAAACAATCAAAAGGAACAAAATAAAGGTGAAGTGTTTATGTCCTAATGGAGGAAATTATAAAAGAACACATGTAGTAGGTCTCATAGGGAGAGAAAAATAAAATTGAGGGAGTCAAGAAATATTCTTGGAATGGTTTAGTTACATATTGATTATCTTTTTAGAAGGGAGGAAAGAGAATGGAAAAGAATATGATAGAGAAAGAGAGGATAAAGGATGGGGGAACTTATCTTATAACTGAAACAAATAAGTAAAAGACTATACAGACCAAGAGGATGGATATAAGGAATGCTTGAATCTCATTTTGATTTAAACTGGTTGAAGGAGGATAGAATAAATAGAGTTGAGTACAGAAATACTCAACAGGGAAACATGAAAGGAATGGAAAGAGAGAAGAGAGATGAGTAAGAGAGAAGGGCAGATTCTGTTTGAGATTTGTCATAGACAAAACAAACTATAACCAGGATCAGAGAATGGATCCTGAAGAGGGGTTTAAAAGGAAATAAATGGTAAGAACTTGTGATTAGGATCTGGGTAAGAGATAGAGAAGAGGGAAAGGGAGCCAGAAGTAGACTGCATCATCCATAGAGGACAAATATGAATCACACTCCTTTTTGCTCATCATTCTTTTCTGGATAAAGAGGAGGCAAGAAGCAAAGGGAAGGACAAATTACAAAAAAATGGGATAAAGTAAAATATACAGTGAATAATCACATCTATGAATGTCAATGGTATAAGTTCACCTACAATATGGAACAGGAAAGCAAAATAAATTAGGAAGCAGAATCCAACAATATATTTACTAGAAACATACTTGAAACCAGAATTTACACAGTTAAAATAAGAGCCAAAGCAAATTTTATTATGGTTCAGGTGAATTAAAATAGAGCTACCAATAATAATCTAAAACAAGATAACAGCAAAAATAGACATGATTTAAAGACGTAACAAGGAAAGTACATTTTGCTAAATGGCACAAAAGATAAGGAATTAATATCAATGCTAATGTTATATACACTAAATGGTAAAGCATCTAAATATTTAAAGTAAAAATTAAATGACTAACAGGGAAAAATAGATCATAAAGCTATAATAATGAGAGACCCCCAAACATCTCTTTCAGACCTAGATATATAAGCAAATAAACTAGAATTAAGTAAAATACAGAAAAAGCAGAAATATTAAACACATATGTTATGGTCCACAATGTAATAGAAATTATATACAATAAGGGGCTCCTGAAGAAGTGATTAAAATTAATTACAGACTAAATAAATTAATCATAAAGAATTGGTAGGTTGAAGAACAAAACATAGAAACTACAAATGATTTCATTAAAGATAATAAAAGCATTGAGACAATATACTAAAATTGGGGAGATAAAGCTAAAGTAGTCATAGGGAAAAGTATATGTCTAAAGACTTTCAACAAAGAAAAGAATAGATCAATAAATTGGCTATGCAACAACAACATTTATGTAATGCCTGCTATGTGCCAGGCACTGTGCTAAGTACTTTACAAATATTATTTAATTTTATTCTTAAAACAACCTTGGTAGATATGTGCTATTATTATCCCCAATTTAGAATTGAAGAAATTGAGGCAAACAAAGGTTAAGTGATGTGCCCAAGGTCACATAGCTAATAAATGTCTGAGGCTGGACTTGATCTCAGGTCTTTTACTCCAGGCTCTCTTCTCTAATACTGTGTTGCCTAGCTGCCTGCCTAACCAAGAAATAAAACCAAAATTGTAAAGAATTAGACACCAAGTAGAAATCTTGAGAATCAAAGACGGTATTAGTGAAATTGAAAGCAAAAAAATGGAATCAATAAATGAAACTAAGGAGTGTTTTAAAAGATTTAAATATACAAAATATTAACTATTTTCATTTTCAAAAACCAAATTGTGAGTATCAGAAGTAAAAAAAAGTAAGTTTATAACAAACAAAAAGAAATGTAATTATTAGAAACTATTTTGCCCAATTATATTCCAATAAAATGACAACCTAAGTGAAATATTTACAAAATTCTACAATACCCAGATTAACAGAATATTAGAGGAATGAAATAGCCCAACCATAGAAAAAGGAGAAAAGTGGCATCATACAACAGCTGAGGAATGGTGACATAGTAAAGGAATCAAGGATGACTGGTTTGCATCCCTTACCCCAGATGGGAAGAATTCACATGGATAGATGAACCCATAGGATTAGTCAAGAGATAGCTGGAACATTTTGATACATTCTGGAGAATCAGGTATTATTGGTCTCAGATCTTTCCCAAATGCGGGTACCAGGAAGAACTCTCCAGGAGGGGAAAGGCCCTGGAGAAGAGTCAAAAAGCAGCTCCAGGCCTGGAAGCCAGGTAGGACATTTAATGGAGGGTAGCATTTGATATTAGGAAAACTATTAATATAATAGACTATAGTAATAATAATAATAATAAAAGTAATATGATTATGTCAATAGATGCAGAAAGAGCTTTAGATAATATAAACATTTATTTCTGTTCTTTTAAAAAAGTAACTTTCCCTTAATTTGATAATATAGATAGTATCTATCTAAAACTAAGAGTCAACAATCTAATGGAACTAAAACAGAAGTCTTTCCAGTAAGATCAGGAGCAAAGCACAAATTTCCATGATAACTAATGTTACTTCATATAGTGCTTGAAATGTTAGCTATATCAATAAGGCAAGAAAAAGAAACTGAAGGAATATACATAAACAAAGAAGAAACAAAATTATGACTTTTTGAAGAAGATATGATAGCTTTTTTAGAAAACCCTAGTGGCTCATCTAAAAATTAACTAAAAAAATAGTAACCAGCAAAATAGAAAAGTAAAAGATAAATCCACATTAGAATTTCTGTATGTTACAAAAAACAGGGAGATATAGAATGAGAAATTACACTCAAGATGAATTTAGAGTATATATAATACTTGGGAATCTATTTACCAATACACACATACACACACATAACCACACACACACACAGTAACATTATTTTTTACAGCTAGAAAAAAGTAACAAAATTCCTCTCAAAAATGAAGTGTTGAGTATCTAGGGAAATGATGAAAAAAAAAGAGCAGAGCACAACTGGTGGAGTGGTGAACTGATCCAATCATTCTGGAGGGCAATTTGAAACTGTCCCCAAAGGGCTATAAAATTGTGCATACCCTTTGATCCAGCAATACCACTGCGAGGTTTATGTCCCAAAGACATCCCCAAAAAGAGAAAAAGACCTATTTGTACAAAATTATTTCTAGCAGCTCCTTTTGTGGTGGCTAAGAATATCAAAGGAATGTCCCTCAATTAGGGAATGGCTAAACAAGCTGTGGTATATGATGGTGATAGAATATTGTTGTACTAAAAGAAATGACAAGCAGGATGATTTCAGAAAGGCCTGGAGAGACTTGTATGAATTGATGTATAGTGGAGTAGAACCAGGAGAATATTGTGCACAGTGACAGCAATATTGTTTGATGGAGAACTGTTAATGACTTAACTGCTCAGCAATACAATGATCCAAAACAATCCCAAAAGACTAATGATGAAATGTACTATCTACCTCCAAAGAAAGAACTGATATTGATGGAACAAAGACTGAAGCATGCTATTTTTTTTTTTGCAGGCAATGGGGGTTAAGTGACTTGCCCAGGGTCACACAGATAGTAAGTGTCAAGTGTCTGAGGCCGGATCCGAACTCAGGGACTCCTGAATACAGGGCCGGTGCTTTAACCACTGCACCATCTAGCTGCCCCGAAGCATGCTATTTTTCACTTTATTTCTTTCATTTCTTCTTTTATTGTTTTCTTGTACAAAATTACTAATATGTTAACGTTTTACATAATTGTACATGTATAACCTATATCAGATTGCTTACCACCTTAGGGAAAGGGGAGAGAGGAGGGAGCAAAGGAGGGATAAAATTTAGAACTCAAAACTTTAAATAAACATATTTATTATAAAAAGCAGAGGAATGAAAAGTTAGCAGTACCAAATCTCAGATTATACTACCAAAAAAAAAAAAAGAAACCCGGAAAGGATTTTGATTCTGATGAAGAAATCAAGATGCCAATCAGTGGAACAGATTACACAATAGTCTAGTGTTTGATAAACATGCCAGAAGCAAAAAAAATCAGCTTTCAGGTCTATGGATCGAGAAAGAGCTCGTGACACCAAACAAGGGCTATCATGACACCAAACAAGAGTATCCCAGAAATTAAACTGGGTAATTTTGATTATATAAAATTTAAAGGCTTTTACGCAAACAAAACCAATGAAGCAAAAATTAGAGTAGATGGTTGTAAATGTTATATTAGATATTTGAAAATTACCCCTTTTTTCTGATAAATGTTTTCAGACTTCCAAATGCAAGAGGAATTGCTCAATCAAGATAGATTTGAGATATAAGATTCTCTGTTAACTTCCCAGAAAAGAACCATCTGCAGATACATGGAAACACTTAAGAACTCTCAAAAAATCATTTCTATCATGATGGCTTTAAAATGAACCATATATTCACGAATCTTTTCATTCTGTTATAAAATGTATTTAAGACGTTGACCTAGCCAAAGATGATCAGCCTTAGAATAAATAAATAATTGGAGTTTAAAAGTCTTAGAAAATTCTTCTTTCTTTGAAAGAAAACTTTTCTTACCTTGTAAAGCAAGCTATGGGTGTCTTCATTTATTTTCAACATTTGTAAACAATAAAAAAAAATCAAAAATTGATTGGATTTTCAATTTGACATGTGTTGCCTCACATTTTAATATTCTTGTTCCAGCTAAGCAATAACAGCCTTTAAACTCATGTTTAAAAAAATTAATTCAGGGGTCAGTTAGGTGGTGCAGTGGATAGAACACCGGCCCTGGAGTCAGGAGTACCTGAGTTCAAATCCGGCCTCAGACACTTAACACTTACTGGCTGTGTGACCCTGGGCAAGTCACTTAACCCCAATTGCCTCACTTAAAAAAAAAAAGTTAAAAAAAAATTAATTCATTCATATTTTAATGTTTTATTCTGCCATTTAGTTTATTATCTAAGACATATTACTATATCACAATTTCCTTTATTTTTTGAAAATGTATCAATATAATCAGTTCCTGTTTTATTCCAATGTATTTTATTTTACAGATTTTAAAGTATTATTGTTGGAACTGGTTCACAGGTTTCACCAGTCTGCCAAAGGGATCCATGACAACACCACCAAAAAAATGAACTTGGAGAGTGGGGAGTGAGAACTTACACCCAAGACTGGAAGTTATTGCCCTTACAAAGTGGATCAACTGCCCTTAACAGGGAAAGGAGTTTATTATTAAAATACTTGGGAGGCGGCTAGGTGGCTCAGTAGATGAAGCAACGGCCCTGGATTCAGGAGTACCTGAGTTCAAATCTGTCCTCAGACACTTGACACTTACTAGCTGTGTAACCCTGGGCAAGTCACTTAACCCCCATTGCCCTGCAAAAACAAAACAAACAAATAAAATACTTGAATTTTTTTTCTTGCTGTAACTACTCTTTTCAAGTCAGTACTTATTTCTTCATTGCTAAATTGACTTGTTTCAGTTAATATACTTTTTTTTTTGTAGTGAGGCAATTGGGGTTAAGTGACTTGCCCAGGGTCACACAGCTAGTAAGTGTTAAACATCTGAGGCCGGATTTGAACTCAGGTACTCCTTACTCCAGGGCCGGTGCTCTATCCACTGCACCACCTAGCTGCCCCCAGTTAATATACTTCTTGATCTCTCTGTAGCATTTGGCATTAAGTAGCCCCTCCTCTTGAATATTCTCTCCTCCCTAGTTTAGGTCACACTACTCTCTCTGGTTCTCCCTCTATCTGTCTGACCACTCTTCAGTCATCTTTACTGGATTTTTATCCATACTCTCCCTCCTCGATATAAGAGTATACCCCCAGGATTCTGTGACAGGACCTCTTCTCATCTCTCAACACTTTTTATACATGAATTCTTCACCTCTATGACATATCTCCCATCACTCACTATTCATATCATAATGACCCTTGATCAGACCCTTATCACTTCTTTCCTAGATTGTTATAATAAATACATGCTTGTTTAATTGAGTTGCTTGTTTATCCTGAGAGATTCTTGCTCATGTCTTCCCATAACAAGAGAATGACCCAACAGGCTGGGGACTTCCTTCCTCAAGCATCCCAACCCTCATGAAGATAATAATGGACTAAAGAGGCAGATTTTAGAAGTGAATAGTGATCCATTATTTATCTTTTGTTCTTACCACATAACCAACCTCCTTCTTTTTCACAAATATAGACATAAGACATCATTAAAAGATTTATTATTAAAGATGGACTATGTTTCTAGGAGAAATTTGGGATGTTTAAAGGGACTTTGCAATTTCTCAAAGATAATTCAGACTCTTTCCGCCATATTCTATTCTGGCCAATTCATTGCCCATTTGAAGTGTGTGTTCAATACTGATAGACAAGGTCAATATATTGTCCATTTACTTGCACATGTATACAATAGTCACTCTTCATCCATTTAGTTTTTCCTATGAGAATAGTTAGACCAAACTCTTTTGAGTGATTGTGAACATAGTGATATAGATTTAGGAGTTTCTGCAATATCCTGGGATTTAATGAACACAAAATGATACTCAAGCAGAAGCATCTATAGGGAATCCCTCTTTGACTTGGATGCTGCACTGAAACTTGCTTCATGATAGCAGCAAAACATACATCTTCAGTAAGCATTCACCTCTTTGTTTTTAATTTTGAATGGTAACAATATATAATTAATTAATTACTGACATTTATTTGCTTATGGCATTATCTATTAATTAAATAATGATATTAAGTCATCAAATGAGGTTATCTCTATTATTTTGTCTTTCATTAAATTTTGTATAATTTTGATATGCGTACATGACATACTTTGTTGGAAGATAACCTTTAAAGTGTCATTTCGTCTACTAAATCAGATGATTTTATTTTATTTTTTATATAATTTAAAGTAGTAATCCTTTTAATTTATAGTTTTGAGTTTCAACTTTTAGTCCTCCTTCCCTCCCTCCCCTCTACTCTCCCTGAGGTGGTAAGCAATTAGATATGGGTTATACATGTACAATTATGTAAAAACATTACCATATTAGTCATTTTGTACAAAAAAACTTAAAAGAAAAAAAATGAAAGAAAGTTAAAAATAACATGCTTCAGTCTGTGTTCCATTAAAATCAGTTCTTTCTTTGGAGGTGAATAGTATGTTTCATTAATAGTCCTTTGGGATTGTCTTGGATCATTGTATTGCTCAGAATAGTTGTCATTCACAATTCTTCACCAAACAATATTGCTGTCTCTGTACACAACATTCTCCTGGTTCTGCTCACTTCACTATATATCAGTTCATACAAGTCTTCCCAGGCCTTTCTGAAATCATCCTGTTTGTCATTTCTTATAGCACAATAATATTCCATCACCATCATATACCACAGCTTGTTTAACCATTCCCTAATTGATGGACATTCTTTTGATTTCTTATTCTTAGCCACCACCACAAAAAGAACTGCTATAAATATTTTGGTACAAATAGGCTTTTCTTTTTTCTTTTTGGGGGTATCTTTAGGATATAAACCTAGCAATGATTTTGCTGGATCAAAGGGTATGCACAGATCTATAGTCTTTGGGGCATAGTTTCAAATTGCTTTCCGGAATGGTTGGAAATCAGATGATTTTAAAAGTCAACAAACAGCACTTATGTACTAGTGTGTCTCAGGCAATGGATGAATGAATAAATGAGTGAATGAGTGAGTGAGTGAATGCATAACATTTATTAAGAGTTTACCATTTGCCAAACAATTTGATAGGTCCTAGAGATATGTGTGCCCCTTTCCTCAAGAAACTTTTATTTTATTAGGAGAATCCAAAAAATGTAAGAAAGTGGTAGTCAAGGAAGTGTGTTTTATTTTGTAATGTCTTAGGGAGAGTGAAAGGTAATTTACATTTTTTTTCAGAAATAATGGTAATATTGGTTTAATTACTATTCCCATTGTAAAGGTATAGAAAGCAGGGAAGAAAGTAGGTAAAGTACAATGAGATGACCAAGGGGATAGTCAATGAGATAAGAAACATTATTTGGGGTCTGGAACTATTGCTGACTAACTTACCTATCAAGACATCAAGGTGCCAGGGCAGAGACCACAAAGTTGACCATGCTTCCTGAGGAAGCAGAGGCAGGGTTAATGGCAAGAAGATAACTGGAGTACGTTGTTAAATTGGATGTGAGGCATGGTGTGTGATGGAAAATCTTTGATCTGCTGTGGAATATCATTTGCAAAAGACTGACTGTTCCCTTAAATTATTCAATTCAAAGATGCACTCAAGGGACAGCTAGGTGGCAGGGTGGATAGAGCACCAGCCCTGGATTCAGGAGAACCTGAGTTCAAATCTGGCTTCACACACTTAACATTTACTTGCTTTGTGACCCTGGGCAAGTCACTTAACCCCAATTGCCTCACCAAAAAAAAAAAAAAAAAACAACCCACAAAGATGCTCTCAAAATATGTGTAAATTGCATATGGCAAATAAATGTATGAGTAAGTCATTATTATTTTGAGTCTTGGTTTTTTTTAATAATAAGACTCAAGAATTTTCCAAGTTTTTGGTATATTCCCCACATTGAGACTTAGTAAGACTCAATGCCTCGATGCTCTAGAAATGGTGTTACCTCTATCATAGACCTCCTGGATATACACTTAAGCAGTTCCACCCACGTTTAGGATCTTTGGGGGGTGTTTTTTTTAATATGGTTATTTCCATATTTCTGGAACTATGCTATTAGAGCCTAAATTAGGATAGCTCCACTGTTCTTTGATGGTGAAGAGAGGTTATTAGTTAAAAAATAAAATAAAAAATCTTTGCTGATATTTTCCATCTTTTGTCTGCTGTAGTCCTTTCACTTTCATCTTTAGATGTTCTAGGACCATTTTGATGAGTTGAGTCTGTTGTTAAAGTCTTTAAAAGTAATTGTCTTATCACAACTTCTCCATGTTTTGAGTAGAGCCTACTCTTATTTTCCTACCATCCTTCTCCACAAGATTTTGCAAATAAAAAGGCTACTGTTATATTTCTTTGCTCAGCAAATATGTCCAGTGTTTGATGAATAAGGTGTTTTGGGGGCTCTTTTGGTGTCCTTTTTAATAATTGATTTATATTTTTTAAAATTCTATATGAAAGGGTTATAAACAGTGGACATCCTTTCCTATTTCCATTTTCTACTTTGGGGGGGGGGTTGGTGAGGCAATTGGGGTTAAGTGACTTGCCCAGGGTCACACAGCTAGTAAGTGTCAAAGGTCTGAGGCCGGATTTGAACTCAGGTCCTCCTGAATCCAGGTGTGGTGCTCTATCCACTGCGCCACCTAGCTGCCCCCATTTTCTACTTTTTTGAGTCAATAATTAGGTAATTAGCAAATAGGTTAAAGTTAGAATTGTTTTCATTGTGGGCTGTCTTTTTTTCTCACTTTTTATTCTTTCTCATAGACTTGAATTGCTTTTGATCTTTGATATAACTGGTAAATGGATTCCTGGCAGCAGTACTGAGTCATTTCCTTTTTACAAAGATATAATCTATTTAATTTTTGTGCTGTCATTTTGTACCAATACTTCACAGCTATTTTCTGAAAAATATTATCTGCACTTTTTAGGAATAAGGGTTTTGCATAATTTACATGCAATCTATAAGACTTTCTTCTTCTTCTTCTTCTTGTTATTGTTGTTGTTGTTGAGTTGTGTCCAACTCTTCATGACCCCATTTGGCATTTTCTTGGCAAAGGTATTAGAGTAGTTTGCCATTTCCTTCTCCAGCTCATTTTACATATGAGAAAACTGAGGCAAACAGGATGAAGTGACTTGCACAGGATCGCACAGCTAGTAAGTGTCTGAAACCAGATTTAAATTCATGTCTTCCTGACTCCATGTCCAGTATTCCAACCACTGCACCATTCAGATGCTCTTCCATAAGAATTTACTAAGCATCTATTTATGTTTAAGGTACTCTTGAATTTGGAGAAAAAGATGAAAATGATACAGTACCTGTGCTCAAGGAACTCATATTTATAGGAACATGCACATATATATTTGCATGTATACAATGTATATACAAATAGATATTGAGATAGATAGATAGAGAGAGAGAGAGAGAAAGAGAGATAGATAGATAGATAGATAGATAGATAGATAGATAGATAGATAGATAGATAGATAGATAGATAGAAATTGAATACACAATAAATACAAGGCAAATCAAGAGAGAAATAGCTGGTGGAGGGATTCAGAAAGGCCTCGTGTAAGATGTAGTGCTTAGAATGAGCTTTAAAAGAAATTAGAGGGGGCAGCTAGGTGGTGCTGCAGTGGATAAAGCACCAGCCCTGGATTAAGGAGGACCTGAGTTCAAATAAGACCTCAGACGCTTGACACTTACTAGCTGTGTGACCCTGGGCAAGTCATTTAACCCTCATTGCCCTGCCCCCCCCCAAAAAAAAGGAAGGAAAGAAAGAAAAAAGAAATTAGGGATTCTAAGAGGCAGAGGTAAAGAAAGCATGCATTCCATGCATGGGAGATAGCCCATGCAAAGGCATGGAAATGGGACATGGAATGTCATGTGTAAAGAACCAAAAGAAGTCACTTAATTTAGAGTATAGAGTGCATGAAAGCATAAGGTACATATGGTAAGATGGAAAAGGTAGGTTGAGACCAGGTTGTGAAAGGCTTCAAGCCTTATTCTCAACCATATTTTCCAACAATTTTCATTATTTTTAAATATGCTCATTTTTGCATTGAAATCAGGTGTAAAATATATGCTATTTTCACTTACCAGGTCTTATGGAGGTTTTTGTAAAATTGCTCTGTTTCTATATCCTCTGAAACAGACATTGATTCAGAAGCTGCAATTGCACAATAGTGAGCACTCAAAAAAAAGAAAGATGACTAAATGTCCCATGAATGGTTATTTTTGGTGACTTTGAACACAGCATAAAACAACCTTTGCCAACTCTTTTATTTGTTTCTCCAAGAATCTGTGTGTCATTCTTCTATTTAGCTGCAACATGCTATTGTATTTTGGTTGAGATTGTTAAGATTGGTATGATTCATTTCATCCATAAGTATGCTCATATTCATTTCCTCCAATAGATATTGGACAAAGAGCTCACATTTAACATTTAGAGATGGTCTAAGAACTGTCTGATTCTTAAAGCCTTCTACCTCTTTTTCTAATTCTCTATCAATGCAAAAGCAAAAGGGAAAACCTTAGAACTCAAGGCCATTCCATAGTCTTTGTTTTTGGACCAAAGAATTTATCACTAAGGAACCAGCCAAATGGTAATGAGCCATACTAAACTAGGCTGGTTTGGAAAGAAGCTATTAACAGAACTTTATTAGAACCCATTAGTAGCTTTCTTCTGGTATAGGTCTAAAAAACCTAGGGTGTCCACGTTGAGTAGGATATTTTTTAGAATAATAATAAGTATATAAATTCTATCCAGAAATAGGACTTTTCTCTTTATTCTGTTACAACCCCCTCCCCATGAGTCTCTAAATCTGTCATTCACCTCCTACCAAGTTTCTCTGAGTGTATATTGTCATAGCAAGAAAAACACCACAACCACTCAGAGGTTCTTAGCAAGAAAATACCACTTTGCCTTATATAATTCAGAATTCATTGAATCTCTAGACTATCATTCACCAATATTTTGACACCAATACCCATGAAATTCAAATAAAAATCTACTGAAAAGACAATACAATGAATTTCATTACCGTTTCATTTTTGTGATTATTTTTAGAGGAGTGGTTTGTTTGGTATGCAGCTCTCTGTGCTTCAGAGATACTGGAGTGAAGGGATAACCTAAAGTATTCTAAAAATAATTTCTCTTTGTTTTTGTCAAGTTTTTTTCAACTTCAATTGAGATTTAAACCAAGACACATTCACTGACTATTAACTAATTGAAAATATACCCACAATTTGAGGAGTGGTAGGAGGACATTATAAATCTGCAGGCCATAATTAGCAATGCTCTATATTAACAATTTAATATTATACCAGAGGGTTTGAGTCCCACCTCTCCCTTCCTCCAGTATTTAATCTAATGATGTTAATTTTCTAATAGTTACATAATTTGCTATAAGCTATACATGACACATGAAATACACCGTAATCTGAAGAAGTAAAAATTCATAGCATATGATCAATTATGAATGACTTAGCTCTTCTCAGCAAAACAATGATCCAAGAGAAGTACAAGGGACTCATGATGGAAAATGCTATCCACATTCAAATAGAGAACTGATGAATTCTGAATGAAGATAAAAGCATACCTTTTTACTTACTTTATCTTTTTCACAGTTTTTTATCTGTTTCTTTCAAAACCGTAACTAATATGGAAATATGTTTTACATAATCGCACACACATAACCTATATCAAATTGCCTTCCATTTTAGGAAGAGGGGAGGAGAAGGAGAGAGGGAAAAAAATTTGGAACTCAAAATCTTGTAAAAATGAATGCTAAAATTATCTTGACATATAATTGGAGAAAAACAAAATGCTATTTTTGTAAAAAAAGAAAATTCATATTTTACAGAGAACTATGAATAGAGGCATGGTAGATCTAAGCATACTGCAATACATAACCGATGAGGAACTTCAAAGAAGAAAAAGACTAAAAAAAAGATGTGATAGGAAAAGATGAGCTGGTCATGTTTGAAGGATAACAGGTGGGTAGTAAGAATACTCCACCACCATCCTTGCAATGTCAACAGAAAGCAAGGAAGGCCTCAATTACATTGGATAGTTTTCTGAAACTTATGAAAAGAAGAAATAATCCAGAGTTTCATAGATTGGACAAGCATGCATGTTGAGATCCACATTGCTGGAGGAAACATCCTAAATCAAGGAGATCCAAGATTGATTTCCATTTTAAGTATGAATTAAAATGCTACAAAAATAATAATAATAATAATAATAATAATAATCAGTGGTCTCTACTGCCACCTATCTGAATTACTGTAGAAAAAAAGGTGTAGAGAAATTGACTTTTTTCCTGAATCTTAAAAAGTAAACACACTATATGAAATGTTTATTATTTATATTGGGTCACTAATATTCCATATGAAAGCAATTAAAAACCTAAGGCCATAGCAAAATATTGCCCTCTTCCTGTGACACATTTCACCTGGAACCATCTCCTCAAAATTGTTCTTTCTTTGGTCCTTGCACACTAACAATACATTATACCAAAGGGTGTTTCTATTAAGTTCAAGAGGGTAAAAAAAATCAATTAACTCCCCACTAGTTTCAGTCAAAACTGAATATCCTCTCATTCTCCTTCCCCACCCCTCCCCCCCACCAAAAAAAAAATCAAGAAGCTACATTCTTGTGATCCTAAAACAAAGCAGCTCATGACATGTTGGTGATAAAAACATTAGTTCTGGATGAGAAAAGAGAGTAGATATTAATGAGGTCTAGAGGAAGGGGGAGGGGGAGTTGATCTTATTTCTCTTTTTTGTAGAATGTGGTAGTCAAGTTGTAAGGGTAAATTGATGTTGGTAAATACACAGTTCTTCAGTGTGTGCCTCTGTAATAAATGTAGCTTAGCCAGTGAACCTGCCAGTCCTTAGAACACAACTCTCCTGATTAAGGAGATAAAAAGAGGATATTGTGGAAAGGGTCATTTCAAGACTAATGATTGCTTACTCCATCACTCTACCACTTCAAAGAGAAGAAGTCTACTGGAAAATCCAGGTGGCAACACGGAGAACTGCAAATCATAGATTCCTGAGACCAGTGATATGATAATGGCAGCATTCCACTTAACATCGAAATTATAATAACATGGAAATAAAGTTAATTCATAGGGAGACTTATTAAGTTAGCCTAATACCTTATTTAATGATATTAATCAATAAAAATATTTTTTTTATTCTGTGGGTCCAGGTGAAATTCCTTTAATTTAGGAATTAAAAATAAGCTATGAATTTAATGTACTTTCATGAGATTTTAGGCTAGTCTTAGAGTAAAGAATAAGTGAAAATTCCATTCAATTTTTTAAGTCAAAGGAAGAGTGATATATGTGTGTATACATATATACACATATGTATATACATTCACATACACACATATATAGCTTTGTGTATGTGTGTATATGTATATATGTGTGTTTGTATGTATATGTATGTATCCACACACATATACACACAGTTGTTTTTGGTCCTATCCAACTCTTCATGACCCCATTTGGTACTTTCTTGGCAGAGATACTGGAGTAATTTGTCATTTCCTTCTCAAACTCATTTTTTTTACAAATAAAAATACTGAGACAAACAAGGTTAAGTGACTGGCCCAGGGTCACTTGCCCAGCTAGTAAGTGTCTGAGGCCAGATTTGAACTCAGAGAGATGAATCTTCCTAACTCCAGGACTGGCACTCCATTCATTGTGCCACGTAGTAGATAGAAAGATAATAGATATGTGTGTATGTATATGTATGAATGTAAAAGCTACCTAGCTGCTATATATAGGTCTAGATATATGTGTCTATATATGTGTATTTAGAGATATACCTAGATAGATGATAGATAGATAATTTGTGTGTATGTATGCATGCATGTATGTATGTGTGTAAAAGCCACCAACTACCATATATAGGTATTTGTATAAATATAGATATGTGGGGAGAGAGAGAGACCAAGAGAGACACAGAGAGACAGAGACAGAGACAGACAGAGACACAGAGAGAGAAAGCTAAGTGGCTACTCCATACCTACATATGTGCATGTAAATATCAACAACAACAAAATATATTGGACCTTAACAAGTTAGAAGTAAATTTGCATATAAAAATTATACTACCCTGCCTTATGGACATCTGAATGAAGGATGACATATGGGAGCAGAGCCTCATTAAATACTGTTTTCCTTCACAAGACAAGTCAACTTCAATAACAATTGAAGGAAAGAGACATTAAAAGACACAATGAAGCCTATGGGAATGCATTCACTTAGTGATCTCATCAGCTCCCTTAGGATCAATTGTCATCTCTCTGTAGGTGATTTGTAGCCTGAACCTCTCCCCAGTCCCATGCCACCAAATGCCTTTGGAACATCACAAACTCAACATGTCCAAAAGAGAAGTCATTAAATCTTCCCCTAAACCTCCACTCTTATGACGTTGCCTATGATTATGGATGGAGACTATCACCATGCTTCCAGGCCCATAGGCTCACCTCAGATATCTAGTCTGTTGGCAATTGTTATTTCTACCTTCAAAACATTTCTCAAGTACGTTCCTTTCTCTCTGCTCACTCAGCCATTTTCATCATCCAGGCCTTTCTCACCTCTTAATTGGACAAACATGTAACTGATCTACCTTCCTCAAGTCTCTCTCCTCCAAACCATTCTCCTCTTTGCTACCAAAATGATTTTCCTAAAGCATAGATCTAACCATGCCACATACCCATAACTTCCAGAATCAACTACAAATCCCTTTGTTTGTTATCTTAAGCTCTCCCTGAACGGCTTCTTTTCTGCCTTTCCAGTCTTCTCACACTTTACTTTCCATTCAAAGTTCAACATTGAACTTCCTCAAACTGGACACGCCACCTCTCATCTTCCTGTCTTAGCAGTAGCTGTGAGCCAAGACTCTAGGCCAGTGTCTTAGTTTGATTAAATCCTACCTTCCGTAAGAGGTCATTCCCAGCTTCCCTTTTCATACATAATGCCTCCATCTGCTACATACCTTCTATCTACTTAACTATTTACATGTTTTACCACCATTAGAATTCAAGCTCCTTGGGGGCAGCTAGTTGGTGTACTGGATATAACACCGGCCCTGGATTCAGGCAGACCTGAGTTCAAATCTGGCCTCAGACACTTGACACTTACTAGCTGTGTGACCCTGGGCAAGTCACTTAACTCCACATTGCCCTGCAGAAAGAAAGGAAGGAAGGAAGGAAGGAAGGAAGGAAGGAAGGAAGGAAGGAAGGAAGGAAGGAAGGAAGGAAGGAAGGAAGGAAGGAAGGAAGGGAGGGAGGGAGGGAGGAAGAAAAAAGAAAGAAAGAAAAAGAAAAGAAAAGAAAAAAGAATTTAAGCTCCTTGAGGACAGGGACTATATTTTGACCATTCTTTTTATCCCCAGTGTTTAGCACAGTGTTCTTCCGTGTAATAAGTGCTTAATAATGTGCTGCAATGTAAGTGCTTCAGTTGCTTCCTATGTACTGGCTGCTGCTTCCCTAATGACTACAAACAATGCTTGTGTCTCCCCCATCCTCAAAAAAAACATCTATTGGTCTACCCATCCCCCTCTGGCTATCATTCCATATCTTTCCTCTCTTTTTTTTAGTTAAATTATTTAATAAGGTTGTCAGGAATGGGTGCCACTAATTCCTCTCCTCAGATCTCACAACTTCCGGATTCTGACTTCATCATTCTACTGAAACTGACCTCTCCAAAGACACTAACAAGTTCTTAATTGCAAAATATAATGTCCTTTTTTTTTCTTTTTTTTTTCTTTTTTTCTTTTTTAATTTTTGCAGGACAATGAGGGTTAAGTGACTTGCCCAGGGTCACACAGCTAGTTAAGTATCAAGTGTCTGAGGCTGGATTTGAACTCAGGTACTCCTGAATCCAAGGCCAGTGCTTTATCCACTGCACCACCTAGCTGCCCCCTTTTTCAATCTGTATCCTTCTTGTCCTCTGCAGCCTTTGACAGTGTCCATTGCCCTTTTCCCTTGATGCTCTCTTCTCCCGATATTTTTGTGACACTTCTGTCTCTAACTCTCCTACTTGTTTGACTGTTCCTGCTCAGTCTACTTGGCTGGATCTTCATTAATATCAGGCCTCCTAATCAGGAGGGTTCCCCCAAAGCTCTGTCTTGGACTCTGTTCTCTTCTCCCTCTATACCATTTCATTGGATTATCTCATCAGTTCCCATAGTTTTCATTATCATCTATATGCAGATGACTTTCAGATCTACTTATCTGACCCTAACTTTACTCCTGACCTACAGAGTTACATTTCCAACTCCTTCTGGAAATGGACGTCCCATAGACATCTTAAACTCAACATGTCCAAAACTGAACTTAATATCTTTATCTCCAAACTATATTTTCTTTCTGGGCACCTAGGTGGAACAGTGGATAAGAGCACTGGCCCTGAAGTTGGGAGGACCTAAGTTCAAATCTCATCTCAGACACTCATTAGCTGTGTGACCCTGAGCAAGTCACTTAACTCCAATTGCCTTAAACATTTGGGGCCATCTCCAGTTATCCTGAGATATATGTGTATGTGTATGTGTATATATGTGTGTATATGTGTGTGTGTGTGTGTGTGTATATTTACACACACACATCAGGATGACTCTATATATGTCTTTATCTCTATGTATGTGTGTGTGTGTGTGTGTGTGTGTGTGTGTGTGTGTGTATATATATATATATATATATATATCCACCGGACATAGATGGCTCTGGAGGAGACAGTGAAGCTGGTAGCTTTGCATAGCCCTCCCTCACTTAAATCCAATTTACTGCAAGTCATGACATCATCTCCCAATGTTATGGTTCTATTTGAGAATGAAGTAAAAACAAAAAACAAAATTTCCTTCTGAATTTCTCTATTACTGTCTGTCCCCACTATCCTCCTAGTCACCCAGGCTCACAATTTTGATTTCACCCTTGATTCCTTACTCTCTCTACCCTCAGCCAACCAGTTGTTAAGTTATATCATTTCCACCTTCATAACATCTCTAATATAAGCCTTCTTCTTTCCTCTGACATATAACTACCCTAATGGAGGTTCTCATCACTTCACACCTAGACTATTGCTATAGCTTGCTGATTGGTCTTCCTGCATCATTCCAATCTATCCTCCACTAGGTTATCAGCCTGATCTTCCTAAAGAGCTGGTCTGTTCATGCCATTCCTCATTCCATCCAAGAAATTCCAGTAACTCTTTAATACAGGGTGGGCCAAAAGTCATGGATATTTAATAACACCTTTATTTTTTGTTTTTAATTTACAATACCATAGAATGATGTACAATATATATAGGAAGTGAATTTGCATTACATATGAAAAATCGAATTTCATAAATTGTGAAAAATAAAGAAAAAATAATTTCCAAAAAATTATTAAAACATATGTTCCCTTCATGACTTTTGGCCCACCCTGTACCTGCAGGATCAGATTAAAATCTTCCATTTTGTTTTTAAAGAACTTCATAACCTTGCCTTTTTTACCTTTCCAGTGTTCTTACACCTTCGTCCCCTCCACATACTCTATTATCTAGTGACACTTGCCTCCTTGCTGTTCCTCATACACAACACTCTATCTTTGAATCCAAGCATTTTTGCTGGCTGCCCCATACCCATTCACTTTCCTTATTCTCATCTCCTTCTTTTAACTCCTGTAGCTTCCTTCAATTCTCAACTAGAGTCCCATCTTCTGCAAAAAGTTTTCCCCAGTGCTCCTTAATCTGAATATTTCTTCCTTTGAGATTACCCCTAATTTATCTTGTAAATATCTTGTTTGTCAATAGATGTTTGCATGTTCTCTTCCCCATGCTTTCTATAACAATAGGACAAGAAAAAAAATGAAGGAGCAAATATAGGCAAAGAAGAACAAAAACCATTACTTTTTGCAAATGATATGATCGTCTATCTATAGAAACCAAAAGAGTCAATGAAAAATTAATTGAAACAATAACTTCAGCAAAGTAGCAGGATAGAAAACAAATAAGACTGGCAAAGCTAGTGGAGTAGGAAAAAACATACTGTCTAGTTCTCCCCCCCCCAAAAAAAAAGCATTTCAACAAAGACCTAAAAAGAACACGTTACTGGGACATGATCAGAAAATTCAAGAAAAACACACTGAATCTTTTTCCCCACATAAGTCAGCAATGGAAACCAAGGCCTGTGGGCACTAGGAATGAAGTCTAGCCATGAAGACTTCACATAGACCCTCCCAACCCTGGGACTGAACTGAAGCCTGAGACCTTGTATTAGGAAAAAAGTTGGCATAGATCTAGGAGAGCAGAAGCATGACACTGCACAGGGAGAAGAGACTCTAACCCCAGAGTCGCTGGTTCACAGAACCAGTTTGGAATGAGAAGACCTACAAGAAGGCATGCCCAACTTGCTGTACATGAAGATACAACCATTACAGAGCTGAGGTTGCATACTTGGCAAGGAATAAGAACAGAAATATATAATACCTGCATAACTGATCCCAAAGCTAGGTCAGTCTGAGGCCAATAGCTTAGTAAATAGGTCAAGGCTTTCAGACCAAAAAGAGACCAGTTCTTGTTACTCTGAACCTTCAGAATTTTCCATCTAGATGACAAGAGCTAGAGTTCCAAGCAGGGGCAAGACTAGAGTTGGGACACTGAGACCCAAAACGTGCCAGGCTGGGACTTTGCAAAGCTCATTCCAGGAGGGAAGGAGTCACACTTCACCATAGGTCAGATAGCTTTGTTTGTATTGAAAGTTTGCATGGCCCTGGCCTAAGATTCCCCTGAGATCATTGAAGAATATGACACTCAATACCAGAAGAGAGCAGCAGCAAAAATTTAGATAATGGAAATCATTATGAAAGAAGAACAAGATATTCCCTCTTATGCAAAGCCTAACTCTAACACAAAGTTCAAAAATTGGGAAGTAGTGGTATAAGAATGAGTAAACAGCAATAATAATAACAAAAGACTCTCATCATAAAAAGTTATCCTAACATGACTTTTAACATCCTTGAGACATTACTTCCAAAGAATTTAAATTGGGGATAAAAATTTTGCATAAAACTCTTTAAACTGAAATGCCCTTGAGTAAATGTTCTCTTTCTTTCTTCCTACCTGTGCCTTCCTGCCTATCCTTCATGTTATTTACCTCTGTGCTCATTTTTATATTAATCCTTCCAGGAACTGGAAATTCTAATATCACTTATAAGTTTGTGTAGTGGGTTTATTTTTAGTCTTTACCCCTGTATATGTGAATTTTGGAATTATGACCTATCAGTCATACCTAAATAGTCGATTCCCTGAAAGTTAAAACACTTTGACACTCTTGTGAGGTTTGCTATTCTTGGATCTATGTGAGTGGCTATAAATTATTGTGCATATGCCCTATATTTATGTTATCCAGCTGACTTTTGTTTGGACTGTTGAAATTCAAAAATTAAAATGCTTATGCAAATAAAAAAGAGATATCATAGTGCCAGGGACACCTAAAACAAAAACCTCTAAGAAGACAATTACTCTAAAACATCCGCAAGCAGATGCTCAAAGGAAAACACAGCTTGTAGACAAGGTCAGTGAAAACTGATGAAAAAAGTATTTTAAAAGAAGAGTTTAAAATGACTGTATACATAAAATGAGAGGGCTAGAAGAAAGAATTGAAAAAGTAATGAGGGTTTTTTTTTCCTTTTTTGTGAGGCAATTTGGGATTAAGTGACTTGCCCAGGGTCACACAGCTAGTAAGTGTTAAGTGTCTGAGGCCGGCTTTGAACTCAGGTCCTCCTGACTCCAGGCCAGTGCTCTATCCACTGAGCCACCTAGCTGCCCCTAAAGTAATGAGTTTTGAAGGAAAGATGTAAAAGAACAAACAGCTTTGTGTAACAGGTACAAAACCTTACCCAAGTAACAGATTCTTTAAAAATTATAATCCATATTAATTTTTCCATCCAGCTGCTCACCCCTGACAAGAGTCCTACAGGCCTAGACTCCAACATCCCTCCTCCAGCCAATAACCTTCCCCCTTCCCCTTTTTTGGACTGACTGTAGTATTAGGCAATGATACGGACCAACTAGACACAGCCTTATCAGGCTAGGGTTAGTGACTGGATTCTTTGCATTCAAATTCCCTCTCACCTCCCTCTAATTACAAAGGAGGAAAAGGTCCTTGGTTGATAAAGATCAGAGAGGATCCATGATGACTGTGAGAGGGGATGAGGTGCCCTCAACTCAGCTCACCTCACCCTCCTAGGTAAGGAGCTGAGTATGAACCTGGCGTCTTTGGAGCCTGGTCCTAGGATAGGCTCAGGGATCCCTGGGCATGTGTTACCCAGCCCCACCCCAAGGGAAGCAGACCCAGGTTGACTATGATTTATATAAAATTATGTAATTTATATAAAAGATGCTAATGGATTCATACAGCAAAAAAATACTCAAAGTAAAAAGACTGAAAAGAAATAGAAGAAAAAGTATCTCATATTATTAAAAAAAAAAAAAAAAACCCTGATCTGGAAACCATTATCAAAGAAACAATTAAGAATCATTGAACATGGGGAAGCTAGGTGGCGCAGTGGATAAAGCACTGGCTTTGGATTCAGGAGGACCTGAGTTCAAATCCAGCCTCAGACGCTTGACACTTACTAGCTGTGTGACCTTGGGCAAGTCACTTAACCCTCATTGCCCCACAAAAATTTAAAAAAAATTTTTTTTAAAAAGAATCATTTCACCCCCTGAAAGGCATGACCAAAAACTGTTTAGACTTATTAAAACCAAAGGGCAAAATGAAAATAGAAAGAAGTCACTGATCTTCTCCTGAAGGAAACCCCAACAATTAAAACTCTAAGAAATTTCATAATGAAAACTTGAGAGTTCTGGGTCAGCAGCTCTGTTTGGTTTCCACTATACAAAACATCATGCCCAAATCCATGAAGATGGCAGTGGAGGAGGAGCTGATGTTGCTGGAGAAGTTGCTGGGCTTGAGGAGAAGGAACAAGTATAGCGCTCAAGGAGAGCACCAGATTCCAGGCCTATAGAGAAACAATGGGCCATGTTTAACAGGCTTGGCTACTATTGCAGCTCATCTGGTAAAAACAAGCCAACAAAGAGCATCTTCTGGGAACCACAGAAGAAGAGAAGGCAGTCATTCAGCAGTGGTTAGAATACAGAGTAACCCACATTGATGGACACTCCAATAAGGAAGATATCCAAACCATGTTGAAGGATCTTAACTCATATCTTGAAGATAAAGTGTACCTTACTGGTCGTCATTTTACTTTAGCAGATATTTTATTGTACTATGGACTTCATCATTTCATAGTTGACCTTTCATTTCAAGAAAAGGAGAAATATCTGAATGTGTCTCGCTGGTTTTCTCACATTCAGCATTACCCAGGCATCAGACAACATCTGTCTAGTGTTGTTTTTATCAAGAACAGACTTTATACTAATCCTCATTTGAAGATCATCAAGATTTCCATGCTATACAGAACAGTCATTGAAAATTGTTTAAAGGAAATAGAATTCTGGACCTTGTAACTAAGTGAAATAGATATCCAGTCCTTTGCAGGCTAGAAGAACTTTTGATAATGTGTCAAAGTATGTTGAAATGTTTCATTTGTTCTTTAGAGTTAGTTTGTAGCTTTTTATGTAAAAATGGAACTGTAGTTTTAAAAAATACTTGAATCAAAATCAAGTTCTAAATTGCCTTGTTTTGTAGGTGAAATTATTTTGACAAAGTGGAAATCAGTGACTCAATCTTAAAGTTAAAAAAAATCTACAATGCTTTTAGTATTTGCTCCTGATTAGCTATTTATTGACCTCTGTATCATATTAAAAATTTCATTTTTCATCCATGAATGTTTACATTAGTTTGTTTACTATAAAACTTTAATGAATTGTGCCAAGGATACAGAAAGAGAAAAGAGATTTATTTGTTTGCAAATATTTATGTGATCTAGTAAACATGGTTGAAAAAAGGCAAAACAAACCCCATCATGCCCCTGATACACTAGTGGCTCTGCACTCCACACTTTTCATCTTCCTTTTCTGTGTTATCTTCTTCCCACTAGATTATAAACTCTTTTAGGTCCTGGATTATTTTCTTTTGTTGTTGTTGTTGTTGTTGTTGTTGTTGTTGTTGTTGTTGTTGTTGTTGTTGTTGTTGAGGCAATTGGGGTTAAGTGACTTGCCCAGGGTCACAGAGCTAGTAAGTGTCAAGCGTCTGAGGTCACATTTGAATTCAGGTACTCCTGACTCCAGGTCCAGTGCTCTATCCACTGTACCACCTAGCTGCCCCTACTGGATTATTTTTCTTTCTCTTGTTTATACCCCCAGCACTTAGCAACAGTGCCTGGTACATAATAGGCATTTAATAATTGTTTATTAGATTGAATTGAATAAAAGAAATACTCTAAGCAGCCAGAAAGTCCTTGGTCAAGTACTTAATTAAGTACAAAGAAACCACAATCAAGGTCATACAAAATTTAACAGCCACCCTCTGTGAAAGAGTTGTGAATGTGGAATATGATATTCCAAAAGAATGAATTAGATGGGGTTTTTTTTGGGTGGGGTGAGGCAATTGGGGTTAAGTAACTTGCCCAGGGTCACACAGCTAGTAAGTGTCAAGTGTCAAGTGAACTCAAGTCCTTCTGAATACAGGGCCAGTGTTCTATCCACTGTGCCACCTACATGCCTGAATTAGACTCAACAAGGAACAATCTGCACAGCAAAACTGAGTATATAGAGCAATAGCAACAAGAGAAACAATGGTCCTTTAAATGAACTACAGAATATCTAAGTATTGCTACAGAAAAGGTCAGAGTTGAGTAGAAACTCTGACTTACAAATACTGGAGTCAAGAGAAACATAAAAAAGAAACATGAGTTAGTAACTGGAATGAACTAAACACAAACTAAGGGGAAAGTTCTTCTTCGGGGAAAAGGTCCAAGTGTCCCCTCAGAACCCGATATCATCAGGGCACCTGGAGAAAGTTAAAGTAAATCAAGTACCTGAGAGTGGTTCTGTTACATGTGACAAAGCAAAGGTGTCTATGATCACCAGTACTATTTGATATAGTAGCTAGAAATACTAACCGGAGCAGCAAGGTGTTGCAGTGGATAGAGCGCTGGTCCTAAAGTTGGAAGGACCTGAGTTTAAATCTCATCTCAGACATTTACCATATGTGTGACCCTGGACAAGTCACTTAACCTCAATTGCCTTGAAACATCCAGGGTCATCTCCAGTCATCCTGATATATCTTGCCACTGAACCCAGATGGCCCTAGAGGAGAAAGTGAAGCTGGTGACTTTGAACAGCACTTCCTCACCTAAATCCAATTAATTGCAAGTCATGACAACTGTCATGGTCCTCTTCGGGAATAAAGGACCCACAAGAACAACAACAGAAAGGCTAACTATAGAAAGAAGAAGGAAAAGGAAGGGAAATTGAGGTAATAAATAAAGGCAAAGAAGAACTTAAATGATCACTTTTTACCTGAGATATAATGATGTAGGGGCAGCTAGGGTCCAGTGAATAGAGTATTAGACCTGGAATCAGAAAGACATCTTTATGAGCTCAAATCAGGCCTCAGACACGTACTAGTTATGTGACACTGGGAAAGTCACTTAACCCTGTTTGCCTCAGTTTTATCATCTGTAAAGTGAGCTAGAGGAGGAAATAGCAAATCACTCAGGATCTTTGCCAAGAAAACCCTAAATTGGGTCATGAGGAATCAGTCACAACTGAAAAACATGATGATGTACTCAGAGAATCATAGAAAATCAACTAAAAATTAATAAAACTTTAATAACTGGATTAAAACAGTAGGATAGGGGCAGCTAGGTGGTGCAGTGGATAAGCACCGGCCCTGGATTCAGGAGTACCTGAGTTCAAATCCAGCCTCAGACACTTGACACTTACTAGCTGTGTGACCCTGGGCAAGTCACTTAACCCTCATTGCCTTGCCAGAAATTTAAAAAAAATTTAAAAAGAAAACACAAAAACAGTAGGATATAAAATAAATTACAAGAAATAGTCAACATTCCTATATATTACCAATAAAACCCAGAATATAGAGATAAAATGAGAAATTCTATTTTTAATAACCACAATATGGCAGTCAATAAACATTTATCAAGCACCTCCTATGTGACAGGTATTGTGCTAATCATGGGGATACAAAGAGAGGCAAATAAACGTACATATTTATTTATTTGTTGTCCTTTTCATTATTATCTTTTGACTCTCTTTGTATCCCCCAGAACTTAACATGGTGCCTGACATGTTGTTGTTCTTCTTCCTCTTCTTCCTCCTCTTCTTCTTCTTCCTCTTCTTTTTCCTCTTCTTCTTTCTCTTCTTCCTCCTCTTCTTCTTCCTCTTCTTCCTCTTCTCATTTATTCTTCATTCTCAAAGAGGACTATGACATCAGGGAGGTGACTTGCAATGAATTGAATTTAAGTGAGGCAGGGCTATGTAAACTTGCTCCTCTGGAACCATCAGAGTCCAGTGGCAAGATATACACCAGGACAATTGGAGATGTCCACCTAGCACATAGTAAGCACATAATAAATGTTTATTGACTGACTGACCTAGATATGTACAAACAAGTTTACGGGATAGATAGGAAATTTATCCTTTGACAGGAAGGAAAGCACTAGAATTTAGAGGTATAGAAGATGAGATTTAAGATGGGACTTGAAGGAGCCCATAAAAGGTAGAAGAGGAGAGAAAACATTCCAGGAACATGGAGAGCCAGGAAAAGTGCCCAGAGCTGGGAGATGGAGCATCTTTTCCATGGAACAGTGAGGAGGCCAGTCTTCCTTGATCAGAGTATCTATGGCAAAGAATATGTTACAAGAGCACTGCAAAGAATGGAGGTGGGAGGGTGAGCAGTTTATAAAGGGTTCTGAATACTAAACAGAGAATTCTGTATTTGATCCTAGAGGTAATGAGGAGCCACTGGAATTTGTTGTGTTGGGAAGGCAGGCGACACAGCCTAACTTGTGTTTGAGGGAAATCCCTTTGGTGGCTGAATGGGAAAATGGGCTGGATGAAGAAAAGTGTTGGAGAGATATCACAACAGTTTGACAATAGTTTGGGTGTGGGGCTAGAGGGTAAAGGAGAGTGAGGAATCAAGGATGGCTTCTAGGTGGTCAGCCTGAGGAAATGGAAGAATAGGGTTGCCTTCTACATTGATGGTGAAATTTAGAGAGGAAAGTTTAGGGGGAAAGATAATGATTTCAGTTTTGGTCAGGTTGGATTTAAGATGTCTACTAGACATCCAGTTTGAGATGTCTGAAAAGTGGTTGTGGATGTTAGACTGGTGGTAAACAGAGAGGTTAAGACAAGAGAGGCAGATTTTAAAGCCGTCTGCATAGAGGTGATAACTAAATCCATGGTCGCTGATGAGATCACCAAGTAAAGTCATATACAAGAAGAGAAAATGGCCCAGGGAGAGACTTGTGGGACACCTATTGTTAGAGGGTGTGACCTGGATGAGGATCCAGCAAAGGAAACTAAGAAGTGGTCTAAGAAAGAAAGAGAAAAAGAAAGGAAGGAAGGAAGGAAGGAAGGAAGGAAGGAAGGAAGGAAGGAAGGAAGGAAGGAAGGAAGGAAGGAAGGAAGGAAGGAAGGAGAGAAAGAAACAAACAAACAAACAAAGAAACAAAGAAGAAAGAAAGAAACAAAGAAAGAGGTCTGATAGGTAAGAGAAGAACCAAGGGAGAATGGTATAAACCTGAAAACCTAGAGAGAAGAAAGTATCCATGAGAAGAGGATTGAACTGGTTTACCAAGGGTTCAAGATATGTGTTAAATACTTGGGAGTCTACCAATATATACACAAGGAACTAGGTAAATATAGCTACAAAACAGTTTTGTTTTGTTTTTATGGGAATAAAGACCAACCTAATAGGAGAAAAGTAATTGCTAATGGCTAGATCAGGCTAATATAATAAAAATGAAACTAAATTGATTGAGTTCTTTAATGCCAAAAATATGATAGAGCTAGAAAAAAAATCAAAATTCATCTAGAGAAACAAAAAGCCATGGAGCTCAAGGGAAATCATGAGGGGGAAAAGTGGAACGGGAGAATGACTAATAGGACTAGGTATCACCTCTTATACTGCAGAGCAGTAACCATCAAAACAATTGAATAATGGTTAAGAAATAGAGAGATGAGTAAGTGGGACAGATTAAGCACTCAAATCAAATCAGTAAATGAATACAATCACAAGTGTTTGATAAACACAAAGATCCCAGTTGGAGAAATGGAAAACTAGAAAGTAAACTGACAGAAATTAGACCAACACCTCACCCCATATTCCAAGATAAATTCTAAATGGATTACTTAAAGGATAATATCATAAACATCATTGGAGCAAGGGGAAAATCACCTTTGGGGGGGGGGGCGGCAATGAGGGTTAAGTGACTATCCCAGGGTCACACAGCTAGTAAGTGTCAAGTGTCTGAGGCCGGATTTGGACTCAGGTCCTCCTGAATCCAAGGCCAGTGGTTTATCCACAGCACCACCTATCTGCCCCGGAGAAGTCATCTTTTGATCTATGGTCTATCTGTGAACAGGAGAAGAGTTCATGACCAAATAAAGGACTTAAAGGATCACAGAAGATAAAATGGTCAATTTCAATTACTTTTTTTTTTTTTTTGCGGGGCAATGGGGGTTAAGTGACTTGCCCAGAGTCACACAGCTAGTGTCAAGTGTCTGAGGCCGGATTTGAACTCAAGTACTCCTGAATCCAGGGCCAGTGCCACTGTGCCACCTAGCTGTGCCTAATTACATAAAATTGTAAAGTCTTTGCACAAATGAAATCAATGCAGGTAAAATTAGAAGAAAAATAGGTAAGCAGTTATGTTTAATGGCAGTAAAGGGAGGTTTAATTTGGTTCAGTTCTAGAACTTCCATGAGGAATTCTTACAACTCATTAAGATAAGTTGCTTTGGGGGCAACTAGGTGGCACAGCGGATAGAGCACCAGCCCTGGAGTCAGGAGGACCTGAGTTGAAATTCAGACTCAGACACTTGACAACTTAATAGCTGTGTGACCCTGGGCAAGTCACTTAAGCCCAATTGCCTCTCTCTCTCTCACACACACACACACACACACAATAAGTTGCTTTCTTAAAGCATTGTGTATGGGGTCTAGGCTTTTTAATACTATCCTGATGTTCCACAGAGCAGGCAAGTCAATATAGCTGAAGCATAAAGGCACCTAAAGAAAGAGACAGGAAATAATATGTGCTGGGCGAATCAAACCACCACCATCACCTTACCTACCATCTCTCCTCAGACCTAGTACACACAGTCCAGGACCCTGAATCCAAGAGCATTGATAATAATGGTGTCCTTCTTTCAAAAAGAAAAAAGAAAAAATCAACAGACCTGCTTCCATCCCAGTCCCCACAGTAATTATTGAGGGAAGAAAATTTTTATGAAGGGGACCAATCAATTAATCAATCGGTCAATAAACATTTATTAAGTGTCTTCTATGTGCTGGGCACTTTGCTAAGCTCTGGGGATACAAAAGAGGGGCTACCACTAGCAAGAACTACTATCAATGGGAATGATATTAAAGAAGGATTATCATGTGATTTACACTGGACACTAAGGGTCATGGAACCTTTCTATCTGACTTGAAACTAAAACCTTCCCTATGTGTTGTGAACAGAGACAGTCTCTACTTTTCTATGTATATGCCCAGGGCTTCGCACAACATAAGTTCTTTTTTTGTTTGTTTGTTTGGTTGGGTTTTTGCAGGGTGATGAGTGTTAAGTGACTTGCCCAGGGTCACACAGCTAGCAAGTGTCATGTGTCTGAGGTTGGATTTGAATTCAGGTCCTCCTGAATCCAGGGTCAGTTCTCTATCCACTGCACCACCTAGCTGTCCCACAATGTAAGTTCTTAATAAATCCTTTTTCATTCATTCATGCAGATATCATAGAGAGGAAAGTTGCCTGGATTAAAATACAAATTTGGGACCTTTTGATTATGTGTTCGATATTTTTAAAGGCTTTTGGAGTTGCTTTCATACTACATAATGTGACATAGTAAAGCCATGAAAAAGTAACTGTTACATAACTGTCTTAATATTTCTAATTCTACAGGGAAGGAGCAGAGAATGCCAGTGGTGGGTGGGAGATATGCAGGGGCCAGATATTCACAGGGTAAGAAATAGAATAGGAAGGAGACAGAGCTAGAGAAAGTCCAAAAGAGAGGAAACTGAAGAAGAGATTAGAATAAAAGGCCACCGAAAATCCAAAACACTCTGTTAATCATGTGATTTTAAAATATCCATCATTTAGTATAAAAAAGCTCCTCAAAAATCCAGACTAGTTATTAAATTAAGCCAAATTATAATCAGAAGTCAGAAGGAAAAAACACACGTAAATGAAGAAAAAAAAATCCAAAAAAGGTGCAAAGCCCATCTAACATTCAGTTTGTGAAATAGATCTCAATCCAAATAACTGGTTTTTTTTTAATTAAGTTTTCATCTCAATGCTGTTATTATTATTCAGTCTTATCCAATTCTTCATGATCCCATTTGGCATTTTCTTGGGAAAGATACTGGAGTGATTTTTCATTTCCTTCTCCTGCTCATTTACAGATGAGGGAACTAAGGCAAATGGGGTTAAGTGATTTGCCCAAGATCACACAGCTAGTCAGTGTCTGAGGACAAATTTGAATGCAGGTCTTCCTGACTCCAGGAGCAGTGTTCTATCTACTGTGCCACCTACCTGCCACTTTCATCCCTTATATGTGTGCATACTTTTTCATAAAATGAAGCTCTATTCTCAAAAAATGACTGCAAACATCATTGTGGCCTTCCATATTTATTCATCCTTATTAACTTCCACATCACACTTCTTCAGTTTACAAGGAGCAAAATGATTTTCCGAAAATCTTGCTCTGCCAACTCAAGCTAGGGCCTAAAATATTTTTCTTCCTGCCTTTTGGATTATCTGAGGTTTCAGATCAGAGAGCAACCATTTGAATTTTTTGCTAAGGATGCTTGGGACAGAGTATACCATGGCCTCCTCTTGCCTAAGCTGACTGGCTGCATGCTACTGACAGACCCAACTCCACATTTTATCAAAGGAATCCAAGCAGACAAATGCTGCAGCAAGAAGAGTCTGTCCTGCTCCTCATTTACCCCAATGGAATCACATGTGAGAGCTCAACTGTTTGATTTCTCTATGCCTTCTCCTCTTTCTGAAGTCCCACCAAAGTTTTATCTGTACAAGTTTTGAATATATTTATAAGTATACACGTTGTTTCCCCAGACATGATGCAAGTTCCTGAAGAGCAGGGACTGTCATATTTTTTCTTTATATTCTCAGTACCCCTAGTTCAGTGACCAGCACAGAGTAGGAATTTAATAATGATAACTTATTCGATGTTTATTGATTGTTGATGGACTTATCTCTCTTTTGGAATTTATTTCTTGCTATTTTACATCACAAACACTGGGACTTAGGGGAAATTAGAGAAAAACTTTTTGATCTCAAGATTTGTCAGTTCCTTAGTTAGCTTGGAACTGAATCTCTAGCTGCCAATTTCTAAATGTACTTCTATTAAAAACTTGCTGCCTGGGGGCAGCTGGGTGGTGCAGTGGATAAAGCTCCAGCCCTGGATTCAGGAGGACCTGAGTTCAAATCCAGCCTCAGACATTTGACGCTTACTAGCTGTGTGACCCTGGGCAAGTCACTTAACCCTCGTTGTACCACACACACACACACACACACACACACAAAGTTGATATCTTTCCTCAAATGTGCTGCCCAAAAATGGACATAATATTCCATATGTGTTTGAAATAAGTAGAATATAACCCCCTCACTCTAGATACCACATGCCTATTGCTGCAAACAGAGGTCACGCTGTCAACTAATGTTAAGACATGTAATCCATTTAAACCCCTATTTTCTTTTCACGGAAGTTTTTAACTAGCTACCTCTCTTACATGTAATATGGGAGTCATTCTGACCCCAACTGCACAACTTCATATTTATCAGTATTAAATTTTACCTCATTAGATTCAGACTATTATTTTAACCAATTAAAACTCCCTTAATGTGGTGCCCAGTGTGGGGCACCCAATGTGTTGGCTATCCCTCCAACACTTAACAGGTACAGATTTTACAAATAAATTTTCTATGCATCCAAGCATGTCAATAAAGCAAGTACTGAATGGGATTGGGTGGAAGACTCCATTCAAGGCCTCCTTACAGAGTGATATTGACCAATTAATGATTCCTCCTTGGGTCTAACCATTCCACCAGATTTGAATCCACTTGGCTGTGATATCATTCAGATATTACAACTCTCCGTCTTGTTCATAAAGATACTGTGAAAGACTTTGTGAAATGGTGAGGTAAGGCAAGGTGAGATGGAATTTTAGTCTGGCAGGGCATTCTTGAAAAATCCATGATAATTTTGCAGAAAGAAAATCAATAGAGATATAAAGGAAACAGTTAAATGAGGAAAATCTTGTCAAAAAATTTTCTGTCCAATTTTCATGTCCAAGATAAATAGAGAACTAATACAAATACATGAGCCATTCTTGAACTGGTAAACAGTTGAAGAATATACAGACTTTTCCCGCTCCACCACAAAAAAAGCTACAAGTGATTAAGAACCATATTTTAAACAAATGGGATCTTCAATAATTCTATGAGCTATATGTAAAAATATAATTATAGCAGCTTTTTGTTGCAGTATAGGAGTGATTAGATTAGAGTAATCCCATGGAACATGAATAGGGATGAGACTGCAAGGGCTACCCAAAAAAGTGTGCTTGGAGATCACCTAACAACTTTCAGGGACATATGTAGCTCAGTGCCAACATTGTTCCATTGGTCCTATTCCAACCTATATCAGCATCAGGGCAACAAGTCAACAGGGTGCTGCCTCACTGAAAAAGGAAAAACAACCTCTGCTTTTCCTACCTCTTCCTTTCACTTCTATGAATATGTGGTAAGGTATTCTCCAATGTAATAGTAAGTGAGAAGACATTCTTCCTCCACTCCAGCATGGTATTTGTGAAGGCATAGCAATTAAAGAATGTGTTACCTTGGGAGAGCCTGGACTGGACCTCACACTCCAAGTTGCCCTTTCTTCTTTTTCTTTCCTAAGAATAGGCCATTTAGCAGTGACCCTGAGATGGCTGTTCCTGGCCTTGAAGGCAATCTTTTTTTTCTTTTTCTTTTTTGGTGAGGCAATTGGGGTTAAGTGACCTGCCCAGGGTCTCACAGCTAGTAAGTGTTAAGTGTCTGAGGCCAGATTTGAACTCAGGTCCTCCTGACTCCAGGGCCAGTGCTCTATCCACTGTGCCACCTAGCTGCCCCTTGAAGGCAATCTTAAGATCAGAAACACCTGAGCTGATGCTGGCTACACTGTGGGAGGGGCTCCCTACAGCTCCTACAATTTTACTTTGTTTTGAGTTGGAGAAAGTGAATACCAACCAGAAGGATAAGCTCTAGCTCTGGCCTAACTTAACAGGAGATAAAGTCCTTAAAGAGAGACTGTGCAGAGCCAAGGCAAAGATGAAATGCTAATTCAGCAGTCCTACAAAATGTTTTATGCTTTTGACGTTTTAAGTATCAACCTCCTAAAAGTGTATAACATAGTTGTAAGTGATTACTGGCTGCTTGTCTTTGTTAATGTGCACTTGTGAATCTTTTGTGTTAAGCATTTCTTAAGTAAGGAGGAAATAAATAGCTGTCCTATACCTGATTTATATCAAAGCTTGAGTATCTTTTCATTTCTCCTTTTGGATACATCCTAGACATTATCCAAACCTAAGTGGCCTTGAGTGATTTTCTTCCCCAGGACTCCAGGAAACAGGTGAAAAGAAGCAGAAAGTTTGAGAAAAGAAACTGGCTAGTTTTTCTAGAGGAAAAGGTCCCCCTGGAATGAACTTGGTCTCATAAATGGGTGCAAAGCCAAGATGGGCACCTTTTTGGAAAGGGGAAGAACAAGTAGCCCAACCCCCCTGGGTAGCGTAGATTGTTCTGGTTATATATTGTTCTAGAAGCAAAGAATGGGAAATGAAATGGTTCCTGTTAATTGGAAAACAACTGAACAATTTATGAATATAATTCTGAACTGTAAGAAATGGTAAAAAACAGTAAATAAAAGAGGGATTCAAGGAAATCTGGGAAAAGTTATAGGAATTGATGCAGTTCCCAAATGAGCAGAACCAGAAGGCAAATTTATATAATGGTTATAATAAAATAAAGGGAAACATCTTTGGAAGATTGAAAACTATGATTAATAAAATGATAAGTTATTAATTCAGAGCATGAAAAGTGATACACTAAAATATACATCTTCAGTGTCAATTTGATTTGCTTGGATATACTTATTTGTTGCAAGAGAAGGCTTCTGGGGCAGCTAGATGGCGCAGTGGATAGAGCACCGGCCCTGGAATCAGGAGTACCTGAGTTCAAATCCGGCCTCAGACACTTAACACTTAACTAGCTGTGTGACCCTGGGCAAGTCACTTAACCCCAATTGCCTCACTAAAAAAAAAGAAAAAAAAAAGAGAAGGCTTCTATTTCACTAGAGGAGTAGTGAAAGGAAGTTCAGTGACTGTTAATGTTTTTAACAAGAAAAAGAGAAGAAAGAAAAGAGCATCAGTGAAATAATAAAAATATATAACAGAACAGGAGGAAGTACAGAGGGGGACACCAAAACTCAATATATGAATGAAAACTCCACATAATAGAAGTTTACTATTTCATATTAAATCTTCTTTTTCTGTTCTTTATATATTGAAATGTTCATGTTTGCTAATGTTAACATTCCTAATTTAAAAAAATAAAACAAAATTCCCTTTACTAATGTAGGTCAGCACTGTCTCTGAAACTTCCAATCTTAAGAGTATGGCCTAGAATATTGAAAAGTTAAGTAACTTGCTCAGTCACACAACTAGTATGTGTCATATTCAGGATATAAACCTAGGTCCTGCTGGCTTTGAGGCCATGGCATGCTACCTCATTCTCTACTTGTCAGAAAATCCATTAGGATTTTGTGTTTCTTTCTTTTGTTTGTTTGTTTGTTTTTTTGCGAGGGGCAATGGGGGTTAAGTGACTTGCCCAGGGTCACACAGCTAGTTAAGTATCAAGTGTCTGAGACTGGATTTCAACTCAGGTCCTCCTGACTCCAAGGCTGGTGCTCTATCCACTGCGCCACCTAGCTGCCCCTCCATTATGATTTTGAAATGAAATTTGTCCTTCATCCATTAGTCCTAATTTTGCTCTCTAGAGCTAAAAATAATTAAAATAAACCTTTTTGTTAAGTTTTCAAATATTTGCAGACATCTACTGTCTTACTTAGTCAGTCCCCCGTACTTGACTTCTAAACACCCCAATGTCTTCAATTTCATATGACATAATTTTGAGTCCTCCTTATCATGCTTGGGACAACTAAGTGGCACAGTGGATAGTTAGAGGGCCAGGCCTGGAGTGAGGAAGACCTGATTTCAAATCCAGCCTCAAACACTTACTAGCTGTGTGACCCTGGGCAAGTCATTTAGCTCTGCTATGGTTTCTTTATCTACAAAATGAGCTGGAGAAGAAAATGTCAAATCACTCCAATATATTTGCCAAGAAAACCCCAAATGGGGTAACAAAGAGTCAGACATGAATGAAAAACAATTGAACATTATCCTAGTTGCCTGCTCTGGACAAGCCCCACAAGCTTGGCATGATGCTAATAATAATAGGGTAGCAACTTCACTTAGTTGGACGTCTACTGAATTATCATTATCTGCTAGAGCTCTCTACTACCCACAGTAGGGCAGAAAACAACTTTTGGATTTGCCTTAATGAAAATTTCATCTTTCAAATAGTGTAAGAAACTACAGAGAAAAATTATATCCTTTTTAAGAATAAGGATGACTGGTTACTGGGGTAGAAATGAGGGAAATCCTGGGTAAAATGGACCACTTCATCCTAGAATTTGTGATAGAGGAGAGGAAAATATAGATACAGTCTGAAATTAATTCTAAGTTTTGATTAAAAAAAGAAACAAATTTCAAAGGGTTTAGAAGAAAGATAGACAAGATCATATGGACTAAGAAACTATTGGGGAACCAGCTCAGATGAGATATAAGATGTTCAAAAATGAAATACTTATGTCACAAAGGGAAATAATTTCAATAAGGAGGTTAAATGGGAGTTATCTGAAGAGATCCATATAGGTGCATAGGGAATTTACCAATCAAATGAAGTCTTAGAAAAGAAATACACAAAAGATGAAAGTGTAGCCAGATAATGGGTAAGTAATAAGATTAATTGGGGAGGTGGGGGAAAGAAAAATCTATGAAACTTTTTCTTAAATACCTGAAGAGAACAGAAAGAATTTCATAAGGGGCCATAGACAGGGCACTGGAGGTACTTCCATGATAAATGTAGCATACATATTCTTACATACAATCCTCTTTTTCACTTCTCCTTTTTACAAGGATATGTTCGTGGTTGCTAATGTTTGTTACCAGAATAAACTTTTCTTTTTTTGACAAGGTTACTAAACTAATACATGATGGGGATATTTTACTTAGTTAAAATAGATTCTAGAAAGTCTTTTTACTTCATCTCATGATATTCTTGTGGAAAAATTGAGATGTGTACTACATGATAATACAATTAGATGTATTCAGAACTGGTTAGATGGCCACATTCAAAGAGAGATTAATCAATTATTCAATGTCACCTTACCTGGACATATACAGTGGAATATGCTAGGGTTGTAAACTTAGTCTTACACTATTTAACATTTTTTGATGACTTGGGTAAAAGCACACTCATCAAATTTACAGATGATATAAAGCTGAGAGTGAGAGCTAAATGACAGAGTAAAGACTGAAAAAGATCTCGAGAGAATATGAATTGTCAAAAATTCAAAGGAAAAAAAGAGCAGCAACAAATCAAGAAATCCCAACAAAATGTTAAATAATTTTAAATTTAAAAATATGTCAAAATGGAAAGAAAAATAATTTAATTAATAAATAAAACAAGAAACTTTTTAAAAAATTATAAATTAGATAATTTGACAGCAAATTTGATTTTAACAAAGAGAAGAAAACCAAATTGGCAATATCAAAAGTAGAAAAGGAGAATTTACAGCAAAGGGTAAATAAGAAAATCATTAGAAACTATTTACCCAATTATATACTAACAAAGCTGATAATTTAAATGAAATGGATGAACATTTACCCACATATAAAGTATCTAGATTCATAGAACATAAATGAAGTAACCCTATCTCAGAAAAAGAAAATAAAGTGCATCATAAATGAATTTCCAAAGGTTTTTTCCCAGTAAAACAGGACCCAGATTTACAAATTAATTCTAGCAAACATTAAAAGAACAATTAATTCCAATATTACTTAAATCATTTCCAAAAATAAGAAGGAACTTACATATTCTTTTGATGAAAAAAATACATATTACTGAAGCAGCAAGATACAAGAAACCTCTGTACCAGTGCAAGCACTACCATGATTTCAGTCACCACCTTCCACTCCAGTGAAGACAGACTAGGACCCAGAGTCCAAAAGCCCTAGGAATTCCAATTCGCACTAGATCACCAGCTCTGCTCCCAGTCTTGCCCCTGAAGCAATCATCTAGAGAATAAACTTGGTAGACAAGGAGCCTCCTCATCACCAACAGTGACTGCCAACCAACTGCCACCAACAGGCCAGGCAAGCTAGCTGAATTAAAGTACCAAGACAGGAAGAAGTGTGTGGGCAGGTCAACCCATTGCTACCCATTCCCTTAGATCCAGATGAATCCAGCCCAGGACCCAGAGTCCAGGTGTCCCAGGAATTTCCCTGATTCTCAGAGCACTGGACTTGTACCAAGTATGGCCCCCACAGTCAACATAGAGAGGAATAACTCAGAGAAGGAGCTCATTATCTCTACCACCACCACCATCAAATGCTGACCAACTGTCACTAGCAAGCTGGTAAGTCCAAGAACCCTATGGCTAGCTGTCCCAATCAGATCACCAACCCTACCAACTTGTTCCCCAAAGCCATTCTCCAGGGGAGCAACCTTTGTAGAGGTACAACCATTCTAGCACCTCTATTGATTATTTCCAATTTATCATATCTACAGTTTCAATGTAATTGTCCACATGTTGTCTCTTCCATTAGATTATGGACTCCATAAGAGCAGAGAATGGGGTGGGGGGGTTGCTTTTTTTTAACCCCCAGTGCTTAGTATGATGTATGGCATACAGTAGGAACTTAGTAAGTGTTTATTGACTGACCTCTTCTTGATTAAACCATGTTGGTTCCTTGTAACCATTGCTTTCTTTTTTTGTAAACCAATTTTTCAAACCATATAGCACAATAAATCCCTCATGGATATGTACAGGTGTATAGGAGCCAGCTCATATTGGTTTTAGAGAACCAATTGCTAAATTTTCAGTGTGAACATTTACACCTTGGAAAATGTCACAAATCAGGACTCGATTTATTGTTCTACTGATTTTCTAGAATGTACATGATAAGATAAATACTAGTAAAAACAGATTGACCTTAAAGTTGTATTGTGCATCCCCCCCTTTTTGTGGGTGAAAGGTGGTTGTTAAATATTTACTAGCACACTTCTGGATATTGGACAGTAAGATAAAAAGTCACATCATAAACAAATTAAGAGGAGAAAGGAAGAATATACTTTTCATAACTATGAATAAAGGAAGAGTTCTTGACCAAACGGATAGAGATGACCACAAGAGATAAAGTGAATATTTTTAAAGAAAATCTTTGCACAAACAATGAGTTAAAATTCAAGGAGTAAGTTTTATTAAATTCTGATGTGCAAAATACATAGGAAATTGATTCACATAATAAGAATCATTCTCCAATAGAGAAATGACCAAAAGATATAAACAGTCATTCTCAAGAAGAAAATAAAACTATCAGCAACCTAAAAAACTCACCTAATTACTTTTAAAGATAGGGGTAGATTGAGCCAATCAATCAAACATCTCTATGGAATCAATTAATCAGAGGCTTTAGACCTAGTATGAAAAAGTCATTGGTCAATTTAGATGCCTTTGAAAGCTATTGGATGAATTGGAGTTATGTTGCACAGAAAATGTGTTCACATTGGTTGAGGAAACTAGTTCATGCCCTGTGCATTATCTATACAATGATAATCCAGATCAGAAAACAGGAGATTAGAAAGAGGAAGATTAGAGTTATTTTTTTAATTACTCTAGTGATGTTTATCAGTTATGCTAAATGGAGTCTGGTATTTGGTTGTTCCACCCCAAATCTTTCCATACTTATAATGAGACATAAATAAAAACAACTTTAAGCCTCCACTTCACTCACATCAAAATGTCAAAGATGCCAAATATGGAAAATGACCAATGGCGAAGGGGCTATGGGAGAAAGAGCATGGTAATGCATTATTGGTAGAGCTTTTAATTGTCCTAGTTATTCTGGGAAGCAGCTTGGAAATAAACTCAGTCACTAAACTGTGCTTACTTTTTGACCCATTGATACCGGTATTAAATACATATCCCAAATAAGTCAAAGAGAGAAGGAAAGGACTTAATATATGCATTACTATTAATAGAAATACATTTTGTTGTAACAAAGAATTGAGTGTTCATCAATTGGAATATTATTTTGCTTTAAGAAATTATGAAAAAACAAACAAAAAAAAAAAACAAGAAATTATGAAGTGGGGCAGCTAGGTGGCACAGGCCCTGGATTCAGGAGGACCTGAGTTCAAATCTGGCATCAGACACTTGACACTTACTAGCTGTGTGACTGTGGGCAAGTCACTTAACCCTCATTGCCCCACAAAAAAAAAAAAAGAAAGAAAAGAAAAGAAAATTATGAAAAGCCTGGATTCAAAGAAACCTGGAAAACCTTATAGAAATTAATCCAGAGTTAATCATACAAAACCAAAAGAAAAACTTCATAATTTTAAAGAAAAACAATAGCTAAATTCTAATAATAAGGAATTATTAGCAGGTAAGATAGAAATATATAACAGGTGTAAATGCGGTTCTCCCATGTGTAGCTGCTAGAAACAGATTCTGAGATCTGACCATTTTCATTGATAAGTTGCAAACTTCAGCCTGCTGTTTGTTTCATTACAATACATATTACCTGTTGTTACCAGGCTCTATAGCTATCTATGCTTATGTCAGAATATTCTTATTAATAAAATTATAATCTCTTTTTGTTAATTATCTGATTAAATTTTATTCAATGAATGGGGCAGCTAGGTGGCACAGTGGATAAAGCACTGGCCCTTGAGTCAGGAGGACCTGAGTTCAAATCTCACCTCAGACACTTACTAGCTGAGGGACCAAGTCACTTAATCTCAATTGCCTTAAACATCTGGGGCCATCTCCAGCAGTCGTGATGTATATCTTGCCACTGGACCAAGATGGCTCTGAAGGAGAGAGTGAGGTTGGTGACTTTGCATAGACATTCCCTTAATCAAATTCAATTCGTTGCAAGTCATGATATCACCCCAATGTCATGGTCTTCTTGAGAACAAAGGACAAACAATAACAAAACAATTAAATGAATAAGATAAACCTTTCCCAACAGCAAAAACTTATTTATATTTAAATAAATATTAAAATTGTCAAATATATGTACATAAACATATAATTTAACAAATTAATGAGAATGGCTAGCATTTATACAGTACTTTAAGGTTTATAAAATGTTTTACCAATATTATTTCACTTAATCCTCATAACAACCCTTGGAGGTGGATGCTATTATTAGCCCCATTTTACAAATGAAGAAACTGAAGTAGGTAGCAGTTTAGTGATTTACCCAGAGTCAAGCACCTAGATTTGAACTCAGATCTTCCTGATTCCAGGTACAGCATTCTTTTTTTTTTCTTTTTTTTTTTTTAGTGAGGCAGGTGGGGTTAAGTGACTTGCCCAGGGTCACACAGCTAGTAAGTATTAAGTGTCTGAGGCCAGATTTGAACTCAGGTACTCCTGACTCCAGGGCCGGTGCTCTATCCACTGCGCCATCTAGCTGCCCCTAGGTACAGCATTCTAACCACAATATGCCAACTTGAGTTGAGTTGCCTCAAGATGATGATAAATAGGTGGGTAGGTAGGTAGATAGATAAGTAGGCAGAGAGGGAGAGGGGACAGAGAGAAAGAGGGAGAGAGGGATGTGTTATATATGAAATATAGATATATGCATCACATACATGCACACACATACACACACCCGTATTTACAATATTCTGGCTATCACTAATGTCACTGCCAAAATTACTTTAAACTCTTAAAATATCAATAGTTGACCACTCTTCACTTTTCTAGAAACAGTCTCAAATTATACAATTTATTCCAGATAATGCCTCTAAAGCATCTTCTTCATATTTCTCCTCAGGCTTAATCCTTTCTCTTTCTGCTCTCCTCAATCAATGTAAGAAATAATCTTTCACAAAATATACTGCATAGAAACCTTATAGAACTTTCTTCTCCTCATAGGCTTTCCTCAAAATGACACAAGTGCATTCTCATAAGAAATCCATCACCTCCTTCTCTCTCTGTTGGGCAGATGCTTTATAGATCTTTGTGTATCACAGACAAGGAGACAATAGACTTGACTCCATGAGAAAGAGTTACTTTATCACAAATCATTTGCACAACTGACTTTTCAGAAATCTCTATCAGTCACAGTTATAGGAAGAGAGTTTAGACCAAGAGAAACCCTATCACACCCCTTGAATCATCTATAATAAAGGAGTTGAAAACAATAAACACTCCAGAGACGGGAGCAAGATGTCCTACAAAACTTACAAAAACTGTAAGGCCTGGTTTGAGAGTGAGGTGAGCACTAAGTCTCTTCCTGCCTTCCCTTTGGCCAGAAGGACCTTGCATGTTTAGAAGGTCTGAAAGATTTTGAATTCCCCATCTTCCCATCGGGATCTTCGTGGTGTCAGCTGATAGTGGTGTCTGTATTGGGAGACATGGGCAGAACGAACATGAATTCAAGGCTCCCAGAAAAGAAAATGCAAAGCCTAAGAATTATTTGAGCTTCTCCATGAAGGGTTCCAGCGACAGAATCTCTTGAGCCCATTCCCCCTGATTCTATATTCATAATAGTTTTTCTATGTTTTTCTTTGTTTTGTTTCGTTTATTAGGACAACTCACTCCAATCTCTGGAGTGATTATTGTTCTTGACTCCCTTATTATAGATATTATAGATCCATAGGGTGTGACAAGGTTTCCTCAGCTTTTCTAAACCTTCTTCTTCACAGAATGTAGGGGAGGGGGTTTATTCTTAGTCTACAACCTTATTCGATACCTCTTTCTAAATGTTGTTTCAACCTGCATGTGAGACTATGACAATGATATTTGAAATATATCATTTTGTGAAGGCTTATAGCCACTTAGAATAAATCACATACATAAAAGAAGCTGTGTTTCATGAGAAGGGTGTTATAAACTTCATAACTACCAGACCAATGGAACTGGGGAGCTGTTGAAAAGTATATATTGGAAGTAAAGTCAGGAATATCCATTGAGGATATTCTGTGGATCACCAGAATTATTTGAACATTTGAGAAACTACCACCACCCAATTCCTATCATGGTAGACAACTATCTATCCAGGATAGTAATAAGAATGGGGTTTGGGTGTGGTGGTTTCTGAGGACAAAGACTTGAGCAAGATGATCCAAGTAACCTTGGGAGAATAGAGCTGGCTTAATCCAATCCAATATGCATTTATTAAGTGCCTACTAAGTGCCAGACTAAGCACTGGGTATCCAATTAATAAGAAAAGACAGTCCCTCCCTCAAGGAACTCACAATTTAATGGGGGGAGGAGAGGCATGAACTCAAGGAGTCAGGAAAGGGGAGGGAGACCATTGTGAGTACCTGGTGCAGGCAAGAGGACAACTTGTAGGATGGAGTTGAAACCAGAGAGAACAGCAGATGCCCAGGGGAAAAGCAGAAGTCCAGTCTCTGCTCTCTATAAAGAAAGATAATGGGATGAGTTTAATATTCCTCCTCTAGTCCTCTAATCAGAGGGGAGAGGAGGCTGAGGGAGGTGGGTATCAGCCAAGGTTTAGTTAAAAGTAAGGAAATTAGAGTTGATGAGCTTAACCTGGGAGGGGCATTTTATTGGTGGCAGTGAAGCCAAGGAAAAGAACAGATGCAGAGTAGGGGGCTGAACTAAAACTGTGAGCAAAGAAATGAGTACTAGCCTGTATTTCACTGCTTCTCCTTGCATTATGAGAGCACATTGTTCATAACTAGTTATCATTCTTCTTATAAAATTTTACTAATGAACTTATATTTTAAACCTGCATTGTCTTTGGCCACCATCTCTCTCTGCAATTAAGTAAGTCAAACATTGCCAAGAGAGCTTTCTAGGATCTTTTGGTGTCCTTGTTATGCCAACAAATTTCAATCACTTAAACGCTGTTATAAAATTAGTTATCTGGACTTAAAATTTTAAATTGTAAGCATGTAGGATCCACAGATAGGTGTACCCAGCTATCATCAATGTCCACAATGAGTGTTTCATGTTACAATTTTTTGTTTTGTTTTGGGTGTAAGTGTGTGGTTTCTTTTGTTTTGTTTTTAAGGCAAGAGAGCTAGAAGAGAAATAGAGAAAGGGAAGAAAATACCAAACATAGTCTTCATCTATTTTGCAAGTTTTGCCAAAGGTTTCCATGCCTACAACTCTATGTTATAATAAAGTCAATTTGGAATTAATTGTAGAGGCCAATACATGTCCTACCATGTAAATATGAAGCATTATCACATGAATAGGAACACTGCTCACATGTTTTTAATCCTAAGTAACTGAATGTATATATAAAATATATATAAATTTGTGAGGCTAACACTTGAATTACTATCAGGCACATTGTATAAAATCATATATGTGACCTCATTAACAAGTTCATTTCACAGAGGCTGGATTTATTATGTTGGAACTATTTGGTATTAACTGAAATATATGCGAATTTGTATATTTCTTACATAATGGTTATGTAAGGCAATATTTTATACATGAATTCTATGGTGAGATTTGATAGTTCTGGTACCTAAAACTATACTTCCAGTCCTGCTATATGACATCTGGAGTATTATATTCATTTCTGGGTGCCATATTAGGAAAGAGATCAACAACCTTCCAAGCATGAATGACCAGGATAGTGAGAAGATTAAAACTATGTCATGTGATCATTTGAAGGAACTTAGAGGTGTTTAGCCTGGAGAAAAGAAGACTTAAGGGGAACATGATACCTGTTGTTTTTTAGAAAAGGAATTAGATTTGTTTTACTAGGCTTTAGAAGTTAGAACTCATTAAGTTTAAAAGGTGCAGGGAGGTCTATTTATAAGTATAAGGAGCATATTTGTCCCTCTACCCTCCTCCCATAGTTGATATAATCATAGAAAGTGAAAAGTAGATAATAGAAGTAATGAAGTTTTGCTGTATTAACAACACCTACTGGCTGCTTTACCAATAAGGAACACCTTTATCCTAGTGAATAAGAATGTTAGTGACTAACTAGACTGAAAACAAAACACACTCCTGGGAGCTTTAAATAATAGTTAAGCTCCAAAGCAAATTCAGCAGTTTGGCTAAGTGCAAGC